>NC_051164.1:113846822-114146822 GCF_013339745.2 Dermacentor silvarum | reverse complement strand
TGCGGGTATGCGCCACACGTGAATTTATTATCGTTAATCGTGACGTAACTGATGAGCATGTGATGTTATTGATGTCATGCCCTGTCAGTCATGTTAGTCATCCGTTTGACACCTGTGCTAAGGCAGCACTGGCGGTAAACCGCGACGCACATGGAGCCGAAATGCTGCTGATGGTTTTTTTTTTTGCTACACGCGGACACGGTCCAGGGCGAACTAGCCCTTAACAGTTTCGCTGTATAAAGGTTCTAGGGCCTTCACATTTTGGTATAAGACGACTTATATTGTCCCTATGAAATGTCTTTCCAGAAATGCATTTGTGTTTAAAAGTGAAGCCGACTTTATGGGGATTGGTGTAAGCTTGGTCTTTGTAAGCTGGTTTTCCCACGTTGTGTGTTGCATGAAGCCTACCCATAAAGAAAAATGCGATGCGAACTGGGCCCGATAACGCTAGCGCGTTCCACTCTTAAAGGCGAAGCTTAAGCGTCCTCCATTTTTTTTCTGTCAGCTTGGTGAATAAACATGCCGACCGAACCGAACTAAGCTAGACCGAAATACACCGGACTGGAATTCTTCGTTGTGGCAGACAAACGTGGAGAGTACCGTTGCTAAATTTGATATTACACAAACTGGTTCGTGAAATACAGTCTGAGTGCGATGCTGTGAGCGCTAACGAACCACCTGCGGCATTAAAGACCCATCATTTAAATCCTGAAATCCTTTTGGCCAGTAAGATGACGCTATCTTCGTAATACGTAACTGCACTGCCGGTATAGTTGCTCCAGTAGCTCCTCCTGTGTCTAACTGAGTTCGTTTATCAGCGGCAAAACTAGTGAACGCTAGAGCCATATTGACCGAGTTGGTAAAGATTCGTGTTTGGAGAAACTGGGCGTGAAAAACCACGGGACACAGCAAGGACGAAATGGACAACGCAGTCGCCGGCATTTGTGTTGTCGTTTGTGTTGTGTTGGATTGTGGTGCTGGTGTTTGCCCAATAACACTTTCTAATCTAGCCATCATAAAGGAAGGCTTCTCATGCGGCGTGCGTACTGTCATTGCATTTGTCTTTGCCGGCAGTTGTTTTTACAGCAGAAGGATATAAAAAACGATTGTCTTGTGCCTTCACATTGCATAACAGTCGAACGCCGCCTATCATTGTGGTTATCTGAGTAGATTTGTTTTGATGGTCCATTTCACGTGGAAGCTGAGACGCACGATCGCACACCACGCGTCTTTCTTGCTACTCGCCTTCCTGGCTGGTTGGGTTGCAGCAATGTCGCCGTGTGTGCATCGACCTTAAATCGCACGAAGCCGCTGAGACACCACTGGAGTTTTCTGCAGATTTTATCACTATGTGCGTGCGTGACGCATTCGGCATCGGCAGTGTATATAACTGGTGGAAAACGATTTGTGCTTTAGCAAGAAATTGCTTATGTGCCAAGAAAACCGAACGATTAATTATTCGCAAGACCTTTTCACACGGAAACATAGACGGAAGGCCTTGTTCAGAGATGCTTGTTGAAATGAGGCTGCATTGGTGAAATATTGAAGAGAGTATTGATGAGTAGCGGTTCTAAAAAAAACGCGAATGTTACCCACTGTGACCCTGCGGCTGGCTTGTTACCAAAATCACTTTTGGCTTCAAGGTAAATGTACTAGTGTTGGCTGACAAACGATGGAGGCTCTAGGCAATCTTCATAGTGTCTCGTGGCGAAGATGTTGCGGCGCTGCCGTTATTTATACTGCACAAGAAAAATAAATTGGGAAACACTGCTGGTGTGATTTTTCTCGTATGCCAAGATTAATACTTGGAGGCAACGTTGGGTTGGAGCGCGGGAAGTTGTAAAATGTTAATTGCCGGGCGGGGGGGGGGGGGAGGGGGGGTGACGGTTATTCTTTGAAGCTGTGAAAATAACAAGCATAGCGCTTGTTTGTGTTGTCTTTTCGAGCATCTTTGTCTAGTCATTAAACTTATGTATTTAGCACAGGCAGTTTCTGCCTAGAGAGCCGAAACATTGTCCATGATGCTCTCTACTGCTCATTAGGAGTGCTTTAGACAGTGCACAATATAGCCAGAGTAGTAAACGCCAGAAATTCAAGAAGACGCCGTTGTGTGCGCGAAAGGTAATCTTCAGTGCGCTTTGTCACAGTGGCTGTATACGAACTGAAGCAACTGAAAGACGCGCCCTTGATTTCAGACGCGATATAATGATCACCCTGGAGGAACTGCTGCTGAAATGGGGAGATTCGGAGTGGAACTCTAGCCGAAGTACTTCAGTGAACAGGCTCTAGCATCAAAGGCATAGCGGAAACCGGACGCTCCCGGTTGTCGTCGAGCTGGTCGGGACAAAATTGGTCGAATATGGCGAACTTAGTTTTTTTAAAAGAATAGCGGTGTACGTCAGCTCTTTTTCACCAGTGCGAGTTCGGTGTGATCTCTCTCCTCTCCAATGTGTTTTTTATTCTTTTTCTTTTCATGCTCGTTTAGTCTTTTGCGTGCCTCATTTCGACGTTCTGTTAATATCCAATCTGCTTGCGTAGCGGATACGCTAATATTTTTTCTGGCGACTTGAATCTAGGGGTGGACTGTTTTTACCCAGAAGAAAAGAACACATAGACTGACTGTGTCTCACCAAAATATAAAATGTTGCGACGAGAAGAGAGTGAAACAGATTACTTGCGCACCCCATTTTTAAGCTCCGGTAAGTTCACCGTGCTATAACAAGCGCGCGAATCTCAGTCTCGGGCCAGTGCCCCCGAGAAGCCCTCTGATAACAAGCGCGCTTAATGCACCGGGCGAGCGTGTGCAGCTCGCCAGGCCATAGCTGTGCTGGCAGTGCTGCTCGAGCAGAAAGATCGCACTCTAAAAGCCTGCAGCGTTGTTAGAGCTGCCCCGCTGCATTGGTTTCGCGCAGTTGTGCTGTGCCGAGATTTCGTGTGTGTTCCAGTTCTGGACATCACTGGAGGCACTTTACGTTGACTGCTAAGAAGACTGCTTCGAGCTCAAATAATGGAATGCATCTGGAATACGTATTTGCGACTTGACACCATCTCGTGTCGAAAAGGAAAATCTCAGAAAAGGACACATTACCGATTTTTTTCTAACTTTTTTTTTTTTTTCGTGCGCGATCTAATGAAAACCGCAACTAAGCGCTTTATAAAGCGTGACTATGTTTTCTTGTGGACAGTTGTCTATTCCGTCGAGTTTCCAAGCAGTCTGCTCAGCCGCCATATTTTGACAGCGAGATAGCCTCCGTTTTTCTCTTTCTTTTTTTTATATATATACTGCCTTGGTGAAGCTGTCCTTTGGCCAGCTTCGTCAGGATTTCAAGAACACTTTTAACGGCCGGTGTCCGCTTAGCTATTTAGTTAACCTTCTACAGAGAGTATTCGAACACAGCCTTAGAAGGAACGTGCCTGTTTGAGTCTACGTACCTTTGATGTTGTGGAAAACGAACAACAAAGAACAACTGCTAAGGCAGCCATATTGGGCGCCTTTATAATTGCCTGGCATTTATGTACAATCAAGGAAGAGAGAAACATTCTTTAGTGGATGCTGGAGATGTTAGTCATGTGGCTCCCGCGCGACCCCTTGGCCGTTATATACTGGTTGTCTTAATAAAGCTGAATGGATGGACGGAAGGATGGGCGGGCGGTGTAGTTCTTACGTGGCAATTTCACCCCACGGTGGCCCCATGTTGGAATGGCTGCTGAAATAGGTATAGGAGTTCGTTTATATCAGGAGCTAAATGATAATAATGCAAACCTGCCAAGTAAGACTAATAAGACGCCACTGAACAAAGACCACGAGAATATTTAAGAGACAAACTAACAGCGCGAAAGCAGAACCAGGACACTAGAGGAGAAAGGGGATTAATATTTACGCTGGCTTTCAACTGGTTTGTTCGTTTTGGATTAGGTACCTAATAAGTACCTAATCGGAAACTAGGTATATTAGGTGCAAACAGCAACAACACAAAAGGCTGGTACCGTTCTTAAAATTTAGTTTAATTATGACCGACCAACTAGCCAGAACCTGCATTTTGTTTAAAGAAGCCAGCTAGATATGATGTAGAAAACACATTTTGCATTTAAAGGTTCTTGAATGTCTCCGTAAAACTTCGGCAAAGGAAACAAAGGGAGGGTGAGGAATCGTCTAGACGGAATTTGGCTACATGAAATTCGGCTTCATCAATCCACACGGAATTTGGCTTTATTGCGATCAATGACAAAATTTAGAAAGGTATGGCACCTTTGCTTATGACTATGCTTTGAGAGGTTTAATATATGGTAGGAATTAGTGCTGAAAAAAATGTTGGTTTTGTTTTCGGGTTATTTCTCACTTGAACATCAGATCCACCTTTAAACACATTTGTGGGCGAATATGCAGAAAAAAATTGAAAAATTCTGCTGATCTCCCAGTCTTAGAACAAATGGGAAAATTTGTTCCGTATATTTGGCAACTGGCAACTCCAGAAGCACGTACACCGTTGAAAAAAAAAAAAAATACAGAACTGTCTTTTTCTTTCTTTCTTTCCTTCTGTTTTGTAAAACTATTTGCTCTCTTCTAACCGCAGATGTGGGACCAAAAACAAGAGAAATGGGCGATACATTAATTGTTTTGCGTCACCTGTTCAGACAGCTTGTATATACAGGAAATTTCTCTTGCATCACCTAAATGCTCATACACAGCTTTTCATGTGTAGGGATTCGGGCTTTGTGGACATTGTAAAGCAAAGCTTTCTATTTCTCACTGATTTGTCCGGGAGTGCCGAAAACGCACTGCAGGAAAGCCAACTTACACAATGGTACTATCTGCGCATCTGCGCACACATTAGAACAATCTGCGCACTCAATTGAACAACGGCGCATGACATACGCATCTTAGAACACTACAGTTTACATTCGCAGTTGTACCGATAAGAACAATGGGAACTGCAACGCCACGCTACCCAGACGAACTGTGTATATCTGCATTGCATTACGCGCGTCACGCAATGCATTCTCGGCCGTCACCATGGGTAGACCGCGGGTGCAGCGCGTGCGATTGTGAGTGTGTGCGTTTAATCAGCGGCTACATGATCTAAAATAAAAACTATGCAACTTAACGAAATGTGTCTACATTCGACTTCAACGTTCAAAAAATACAATCCTAAACAAACAATCAAATCACACATGCATCGCGTCGGGTCGCTCAGTATTTCTTGAGTTCGTTGCGTGGTAGTTGGCTTTGGACTATGACTTTGATTCAGTTTGCATGGGAGAAAGCTTCGCGTTCAACCATCTTTCTTTAAGAAAGGGGCTTTAGTTTTTTTTTTCAATATTGAGGTGGTGGCTAAATTTGGAGAGTGCACATTTAAGCCTTGATTACGACTTGTGGGCAAGCGGCCTCAAAAGACGTGCTGACGGTTGACCGAAAGTACGTCCGAAATAAGCTTTATATGGTGCGTAGCATTATGTTCCGTACCTTGAAAACTGTGTACACTTTGGAAATTTTAAATTATTGTTGCAGAAGTTTGGTGCACACGTTATTTTTGACCATGCTAATTAGGGAAAATATTCGTGTTTGCTGTCGAAGCCAGTGCACATAATTTTTGTTTAATACACAAAGCTAGTTAGCTGCCTCATTTTCAATACTGCTCTCACGGGGGAGCTGTTCTCTATCGTGTGGCTCGTTGCATGCCTATCGTATTGTCTGCTCTTTTTATTGGCCAAATCAGTGGCCCACACTTGACGAACGTCTGATTGGCCGGTGCCGACTTCAGCTCCTACCACGCAGCACGCTTTCGTGGAAAGTAATACGACTGCTATCGAGGAAAGAAAAATGAACAAACGAAAATATAGCACATTAGACAAAACGCAACGGAGGACCCAAACGTGCGCAGAGAAGTAACAACCGTGCGTGCAGCTGCTAACGGTGGTGCTTCAGCCAAATGCCTGCCATTGGTGTTCCCGGCACGGTGTCGTCGGTTGCGTTGGGTTCCTCGGAACACACACGTCTTGGCGCCATCAGCGACGTGTTGGGAAAATGCGGTGTCACGGCAGAAGGGATATGACCGGTGGAGCGGAGAGTCGCCATTGCGTCGGCTGTATACGGCGTCGTATACTCGTCTCGAGATTTGCTCGAGCGGCGCTGCGCACGCTTATATAACTTCTGCGCGACGCGCTCACACCATAGCCTCGGCGAGTCGCGGCGGCCATCGCTGCGTGGCTGCTGCGCTATCTGCGCTGCAAGGCTTCGGCACCTCGCGTTTTCTTCCTCCTGATCCCCATTTCTCTCCGTTCCTTCCCTGCTCTCCCGATCTCTACGGCATTCTTCTCTCCTCTTTTGCGTCGCGGCTCTCTGCTATTGACTTTCGCGCGACGCCGCCGTTCTTTCTTCACTCCCGACGCATTTTTATGTGTTTCCCTTAACGTTGGTTTCTCGGGAAACGCCTTGTTCTTTCTTTATTTTTTATCTGTTCTCCAGCGTTTTTTTTTTCTTCAATCTATTCGTAGCGTTCTTCTTGCGCAGCTCTCCAACACTGAAGAAAACCGTGCACTATTGCGGAAGCTGCGAAGACAAGTCAGGCGCTCACAAGCAACGAGGAGTGCGATGATATTTTCGTATTTCAGCCTGTGTGCGTACGTTCGCTGACTGCTGCCGATCGAGAAGGGGACAACTAAAGAATGTCTCAGTGTGAAGTTTCAGGCTAAAAGACACAAACAGCTTATGCGCTAAAACAGCTCGAGTCCTAGACAGAGTAAAGCAAGGTTATTGTTCTTTAACCTTCACGTGTCTTTTATTATAAATCTGGGATAACGCTCGGCGCATGCATGTGTGCTCAAACCTGTTACTCTGCGCTGGGAAAGAAGTAGCGTCGCTTTCAGGGGCTTGACATAACTTTAGACGGTGTGTAATTTAACATAACGTCAGAGAATGTGCTGCGTAAAGTGCATAGAGGTACCTTACACGTAGAAAACTTTTGCGTTGACACTGGACGATGGTAACTGCAATTAAGGCTGTTTGCATAAATTTTCGATAATTTAAGAAATTCTGCTACATTTAGTTTTACTGTACATACTAAGTGCGACAATACAGCCGACGCGGTGTGTGTGCCGTGGTTTTGCGCACGACTAAAGGGTCGTGCAAGCGATCTTAAACCTGCATTATTAATTTTAATTGACTGATGAGTCCAGCGTTCTGAGGGGGTGGCGGGCACTGTATCGCTTCTGAGCTGACGGGCTTTCTTTAGTAGCCTTTTTGCGTGGGGCCATCATGGATCTGCGGCCGTCGCAACCGGTATTTGAACTCGCAGCCTCACGCTCAGTCGCTCTGTTTTAGCCGCTCAATCGTCGCGCTTCTTGTTAGACCGCGTCGCGGTCGTAAAATGCTCATGCCTTGGTAGTTATGGACGTTGATCCAATCGCGCTCGGACTATTCCTACCTGTAGTATGTTAATATAAACGAGAGTACAGCATCTATTCACAGCAGCTAAACTGGTTGAAGAGACTCGGAACTACTGTCTACTGCGCAGTACGGCGGCTGCCTCAGCATACACTGGAGATTTATCAGTACTGCACGGTTTTCTGTTGCAGTGTAGGCCTGAAGAGGAGGAGGAAGAGCGGCGTTGCTCGTTCCCGGGGTGTCGACAACTGGCGAGGAGGAGGGCGTCATTGATGTTCGCGGAACGGCGTCGCTGGCAGTGGTGCTTTTTATTAACTTGCGATATATATGTCCGCCGGGGGAGGCGTTGGGGGCGGGAGGCGTAGCGAGAAAGGCGATGTTGCTATCGCGCGCACAATCCTTCGATCCTGCGACCGCCGCCTCTCGGCGTTCCACACGACTCGCAGCGTCGCCTTCCTCTCCCTATGTCTGCCCTCTCCCTTCTTTCCTTTATTCTTTTCTATCCCCATTTACACTTCTCCTGCTCTCGGGTCCGTGTCTTCCAGCGTATTTTCCCGTTTACCTTAGCCGTCTGTTTTTTTCTTCTTTTTGCCCTTTAATAAAAGGACTCGTGTAGTCTCTCTATCGTTCGCGTTATTTCCTATACTTTACAGGCCCTACTTATATCAGCTAAATGTTCTTTTTTCTGTCTTCTTTTTCTTCATCCAACAAAGTTTTCTTTAAAACCTGAGCTGGCGTTCGATTCCCGGGATGCCCGTCCCTGCCTTCCGCAGCGCTATCTTATGCTTGATCGATTTATTTTATTTTATTATTATTATTACTAGTTTTTTTTCTCCTGCTCCTTCTTTCAACGTTTCTGCGCTTCTGCCTCGCTCATATGGGCGTCGTTCTGCGCGGTGGTCGCAGATTACGCCGGCTGCGCAGGCGCGGTGGCGCCTTGCAGCTCTCCGTCGAGTGGGGCTTTCAGCTTTCCTTTAACTTCCTTAAAGGAAAGCTTTCCTTAAATCTTTCCTTTGGAGATTTGTACAAACCAGCGGAAAAGGAAAATGGCTACTTGTCGCGCAGCGGCGATTTGCTAGCTCCGGACAAAGAGCACGTAATTTCAGCGCGCATTACGTGTGATGTCGACCGAAATCCCGGCGAAGCGCACCGACCTTGCTTCGTGGTAGATAAGACCAGCGACGTCATTTGTTCTCTACTTTGGTGGAGTGTGTCGCTCGCGGCTTAAGAGTGGGCCGCGAAACTCACCTCTCGATGGTGTCCTATGTAAGCAGTAAATAATAATATCGAACATGATCACAGTCACTTCTGTTTAGTGCTATCGAACAACACATATAGCGGCTTTAGATTTGGGTTACAAAGAAAGCCAAGAGTAGAAGACACGCTGGTACGGTATGCCTCATGGTAGAAGTTAAGCCAACTGGACGTTTTCTTCTTCTTCTTTTTTGGAAGACCGCGAAAAGAAAGAATCAAAAGAGAACTTCACCGGTACAGCGGAATCAGCAGCTTACTCGCAGTGACAGTTGCAGCATTATTGGCACGAATGTTCCTAATATCTTGATATAATTGCGTTGACTTATGCAGACGGGTATTTTGATCATTCAGAACGGTTACGAGCGTATGGTTGCTTCGGCGCTAGGGCTCGCGCACGTATGACAGCGGTTGGTGCTCGTGTGTGTGCTTCCAAAATTGCGCAACGGTCAGCTTTATTTATATCCGTTGTTGTGACGTAAAGGGGGCTACGTCTTGTGCTTACGGGGCCTAGTTTAAGTACTTCGAAAACATTCTTCGGCGCTTTATCGTCAATTGTTACTTTTACAATGGGGAGTAAATAATATCTAACTGTTGCGTTGCAGACATGTTTAATGATTACAGGATGAAAATGTTGTTTGACGAGAGTAGTTTGTTTGGCATGTACTGCTTAGATAAATGTCGCTGAATAGTGGTCTATTTTACTGCCAACGAAGCCTAGAAAGAGAGAGAGAAAAAGAGGTGAGACTGGAAAGTCAGGGAGGTTGACCAGAAGAAAGACATCCGGTTGGCTACATTACACTGTGGAAATTGAAGGGGCAAAGAAAACTAGAAGGAATAGTGGCGAAAGAAATCAAGCTCACTAATGAAAAGCAAATGAAGTGCGCGGAGCGCGCAGTTATCCTAATCCCTCGGATAGGTTACTTGAACGTCGTAACTCCAGTAGCGCCTTGACCGTGTTGATGAAAATTAACCTTGAAATACTAGCAGGTATCTTAGCTATATCTGTAATCGTTCGACGTTGTCTCGTGCACCTTTCGGTTCCGCTAGTCTACGGTGTTGAAGTCGTTCTTGTAGTCCGTGAAATCGGTGCGTTGATCTTCGAATGCGGCGTTGATGCTTGAGAGTTGATGCCTTGAGGTTGCACCTGAATCAATCAATCAACCAAGAAATGTAGCAACGAAGCAAGCAATCAATGAAGGAAGGAATGTCGGAAACAATCAATCACCCTGTTACTTTACATCCGCATTATGTTATATCGCTAAAAGGGAACGATGCACTCGTATCAGACACCCATCGTCTGGCCGTCACAAATTTTGACAACGCAGTAGGAGTGGGCCATTTGTTTTTCAGTCCCATGCTTACTTCAACGGCGGCCCTGTCTCACCGCTTGCATGCTCTCTGCGGCGCTCACGCGTAAGCGTTTTCCCTTGCTTTTGCGTGGCCTCGCGTCAGTATTGTTTTCCTTAGCCGCCTTTTTTTTTTTTCGCTGTTTTCGCTCGTGCCTGCCCCGTGGATGCCCTTAACGTCGACTTGCTTGTTTTTCTACCCTGTTTTTCTTCGTGTGTTTGCTCTCGCATCGGCGGTAGCCTATTAGTCCCTCTTCGCGTCCCATGTCTCGTGTTTCTGTTGCTTCTTCGCACGTTTGCGCTTTCTTTCTTTCTTTCTTTCTTTCTTTCTTTCTTTCTTTCTTTCTTTCTTTCTTTCTTTCTTTCTTTCTTTCTTTCTTTCTTTCTTTCTTTCTTTCTTTCTTTCTTTCTTTCTTTCTTTCTTTCACCTCGGGCGCCTTTTGTATTAGAGCTTTCCTGGGAGCCCTTGCTTCACTTCTCGTTGCCTCCGAGTCACGAGGCCGCGATGTCGTTCTACCGCTTTCGAGGGGATACTCTCACGTGGGCGTGACGTCACGTCCAACGCGACGCATCACTGCTGCGAGGGGTGTCATGTCCGCTGACTTGTTCAATGAATGCGCACGGGTAAGGATCATGCACTAAAGTGAACGGCCGAGAGCGTGCCTCCTTGACTCTCATGTGACAAAACGCGAATCCAGGGCGCCGAGGAACGCTCGCTAATGCGACACGCGAACGTGCGTTTTCTGTTGCCCCGAGAGTTTATACGTTTCGGACATTGGCTGCTATGTCTGCGTTAGTGTACCATATGCATTTGGAGAAGGCAAACCGAGGGGCCCGATTTTTGTTAGCTACAACCTTATGAAGCCAATAAATAGATAACGAGGCCAGAGAAGACGTAGGTAACTTTAATTGTAATTTTAATTGAAGTGTAGAAACGATAAGCTAAAGGGAAATGAAAAGGGTAAAAAAATAGAAAACAAAAACTTGTTGCCGGTGAGAGCTAAACCCACAACCTCCGCATTACGTGTGCGTCGTTGCGCTACCAATTGTGCTATGGCGGTACCAGTTGTGCTACCAATTGTGCTACCAATTGTGCTACGTTTGCTTTCTTGGGTATTTATGTATGCAAATATAACTGATTTTGCCGGGAGGGAGGGGGCAGGCAGGTGTTGTGGCACGTAGTTTTATGCCAGGTGTCTGGATACGCTGAAATTTCGGGAATGGGGTGAGTGCCCACTGGGCCCCCTCCTCGCCCCACACCCCTTCGTGGCTACGTTCCTGGTGAGAAGGATCTGAACGCTTTCGTTAGTTCGTAGCGCCCGAAGTTTATTGAGAATTAATAGACGACACTGCTGTTACCGTGAGTTCAGAGGGTTGGCTGCTCGATTTGAAACTCCACGGAGTGCTCGCTAATGAAGACGTCGTGTACTAGCACGTAAGACCAGACCCGCCCTCGTGAGGTATCGGGAACGACAATTTATGCCGAACAGCTTCTGCTTCGTTTGTACGTATCTCTATAGGTCTCGGTGTTATTTTCAACGTGCCAAATGTTCATCACCGTGAATGGCCACGGCCCTGAACTCCCGCTCCCAGATTGTGGCACTCTGAACTTTATCCACGTGGATATCCTTGCAAACGCCTGCCGATGCTGAGTTGTGAGCTTACCGATGCGTTTTAGGGCACGGGTGAACTTCAAATGCTTAAATACCTTAGCTGGCAGTGGGTCTCTTACACGTTGATCCGCGGAACCGTGGGGAATTGTTGCAATTTTGAAGGTGCTCTCTGATTGCAGCAAATGTGAAGGGGCTCCTATTGGCAGCAAATGTGATGGCGTCATCGTAATTCTTTTTACTTGTGTATTAGTTTGTTTGCCTTCCTTATGTATTTTTTTTCTATTTTTCTTGTTCCCTTGAGGGAAAAGAGTTTGAAATCATGTGATGTTTGTAATACTCCTGCCTGGGCTTCCCAAAGGAAGCCGGCACTATTGTCAAATAAAAATAACCACAGGAGCCGCATCTTATATCCAAACACGCTGCAGAAAGCAATGCTCGCATATCTTCACTCATTTGACTCGGGAAGCCACAGCAACACCGCTCGCAAACGTGATGTGTCATTTTCGTTTGGACGCGCAAATAATATTTAATTTACTTTCGTTATTTATTGTCCTTCCGCGCAAATGGTAACAAAGTGTGTGACTTGTGGCTCACTTCCCCGCATTTCGTTCTCTAACCTCTCTCTCTGTCGGTTGTCTTCATTTTATGACTTCAATATAGTGTCAAAAAATGTATTGCTGTCTGCCTTGGCGATTAATACACTGGTTGTAGGCGTCAGCGCCGTCATTTTCAATAAGCACTTCGAAAACTGCGTATTGGCTAAGAATTCTTTCCTCCGATTCTTTTCATTTGTGTTCCGTTCCGTAATGTGTGGCCGATTTCCAAGATAGCGGGGAACAGACACCGTGCGAGCCAACATCAAAAGGTGGAAACGATGTAAAACGAAAATAATATTTACAAAATACAGCCGTTGCTTGCGTGCCAAAGTTCCCTCGTCTCGGTTTGTGGCGATCAAAAACGCGTTTACCTGCGTCGTGTGCAGGCCTTCACTTTCTCTCGCCACTACCTGGGAGTCTGGACATGGCCTTACGTATCTTAGGATATCTTATGCACTTCGACGCCCTGCCGTTTGTGTCGTAAACGCGTGCTCCTCTGTCTGTCTTACGTAGTCCGGCTTTTGATCGGCATCCTGTGCTCTTTGTGGCATGCGTCTTGTTTTGTCGATTTTTCATTCTTTCCCGAGTTCGGCTTTTCTCTGCCTCCGTATACGCGCATTTCTGTCTGAGCTTGAGTCTCGTGCACGTGTTGTTTTCGTCCTTTCTCGAGAGCGGCGCAATTCTCGTCGGCTCGTTTCGGAACAACCCGCCATATCCGTCTGTTCTTTGTGCCGCTCAAACGCTAGAGGCGAACGGAAGGGTTTCGTCTGGTTATTCGCTGACGGGATTGTGTCGAGCATCGAAATCGGAAGAGTGGAATGGATATAACAGTGAGTCATACCATTTGTTTGTACAGAGCGGCACGTGGAAGCCCGAGCATAGGGGTTTGCTGTCATCTCTTCACTGCTCGTGATCTTTTGTTTTTTGGCTGTGATGCCAACAGACTATGCGATTGGTTAGGCTTTAAAAGCAGGTGCAGCGGCAATATTGGACGTTATGCTTGAGAAAGTTTGTATTGAGAACGCATGTCTTGCGGCATTGAATCTAATCTTGGTTGCATTCGAATAATACATTCTGAAAATCTCAACTAGGCTTCCTTGTTTTCATTGTCTATCTCCATTGAGCTTAAAAGCGTATATTTGCTGTCTCTGTGACCTTCTCTAGTCGAGGTTAGTGTTTTCTGAGGTTATATTGGGGGTGTTTAGTCTTTGCTTGTGTCGCTTTCAGTATAAATGCACGGATGAGTTAATTTATAACTTTATTCTTTTACAGCGGAAAATGACTTACGTAATCACATTTGCCTTGTGCGACACGGAAGAATGTTGCGAAGGCTATGTGTAACTGCAGACCAAACTCGAGTTAAGATGTTATGGTTGGGTGCGCCTTTGTTTAGTCATTGAAGCGTGATCTGCAAGCTTTGTGGTTGCCTTATCAATTGCGATTAGCAGATGTCTCTCATTTAAGTGAAAAGGTGAACGCACTCACTCACTCACTCACTCACTCACTCACTCACTCACTCACTCACTCACTCACTCACTCACTCACTCACTCACTCACTCACTCACTCACTCACTCACTCACTCACTCACTCACTCACTCACTCACTCACTCACTCACTCACTCACTCACTCACTCACTCACTCACTCACTCACTCACTCACTCACTCACTCACTCACTCACTCACTCACTCACTCACCTCACTCACTCACTCACTCACTCACTCACTCACTCACTCACTCACTCACTCACTCCTCACTCACTCACTCACTCACTCACTCACTCACTCACTCACTCACTTCACTCACTCACTCACTCACTCACTCACTCACTCACTCACTCCACTCACTCCTCACTCACTCCACTCACTCACCACTCACTCACCTCACCTCACTCACTCACTCACTTCACTCACTCACTCATCACTCACTCACTCACTCACTCACTCACTCACTCACTCACTCACTCACTCACTCACTCACTCACTCACTCACTCACTCACTCACTCACTCACTCACCACGCACGCACGCACGCACGCACGCACGCACGCACGCACGCACGCACGCACGCACGCACGCACGCACGCACGCACGCACGCACGCACGCACGCACGCACGCACGCACGCACGCACGCACGCACGCACGCACGCACGCACGCACGCGCGCGCGCGCGCACGCACGCACGCACGCTCGCTCGCATATACAGGGTGTCCCAGCTATCGCGCAGCCAGATTTTAAAAAAGAGGAACGGCGTTACGCGAAGCCACCCTAGTGCGCATTGTTTCCAGTACAGTGGAGTAGCCGCCAGTAATCTTTTCGTTACTGAGATTTAATAAATAATTGTAAATAATTATCTAACTCGAGAAGTACTGTCCTAATTGTCAAAGCGTCAATTCCGAGCAGGAAAGAAGCCCGCGAATACACGTAAAGTGCATCGAGCGTCCAGTCATGCGGCAATTCTGCGTGTATTCGCGGGCTTCTTTCACAGTAGGAAAACAAATTTATGTAGCACGTATTGAGCAACAGAAAGCTGTATCGGGAGTTTTTCATGTTGCTCTACAACTTTCTCATTGACGCTTTGATCATTAGGACAGTACTTCCCGAGTTAGATAATTAATTACAATTACCTCATTAAATCTCAGTAACGAAAGAAATACTGGCGGCTACTCCACTGTATTGGAAACAATACGCACTAAGCTTGCTTCGCGTAACGCCGTTCCTCTTTTTTTTTAAATAGTGATGCGTGATAGCTGAGACACCCTGTATATATATAATATATATATATATATTAACAAAACGTCGTTTTATGCATTCCAGCACAAAATTAACTGAAACGCTGATGCATTTCTCCGCAAAGTTCGGGAATTAATATCTCGAAACTGGTGGCATCCTGAGAATTAATTCCAACTGGATCCGCCTTCCGAACTCCACGGCTACAATTTGTAAATTGCAATATGGGCCATCAGGTAATTAGTTAAAAACTTAATTAGTGAATTTTTGTTGATTAGTCGATTATGCATTTCAATTTTTTGCGCAAGTAATGTCCGCCTCTTCGAGTAGACCAGCTCATTAACTAGAATTGGGCTATCTGCCACAGGCAACCTTAAATAAATTTTGAAAGTGTTCGCTGAAACACCCTGATATATATCATAAGAAGCCAACAAACAATGACACCAAGGACTACATAGTGGAAATTAGTTGTACTTACTAATTAGAATAAAGAAATGATAAATTAATGGAAATGAAATTGGACGAAAAAACAACTTGCCGCAGGTGGGGAACGATCCCACGCCTTCGCATTGCGCGTGCGATGCTCTCACCATTGAGCTACCGCGGCGCCGTTTTCCCATCCACTTTCTGAGGTATTTATGTTTTACAACTAGATCTAACCCTGGGAGTGTTAGTTAGCACAAACCTAAGCGGCGGATGTGGAACATCCTTTCTGCCGCAGGCGTCACGAGTACGTGCTTTTTGGGTGAAGGCAACTGGTCAGTAAACCCACATATGCTACTTGAAGGCATCAATGTTTCCGGATTCGAGCGCTCGTTATGCAATGAATGAGAAGGAAGGGAACCGAGGGGCCCGATTTTTATTAAGCATATCATAAGAAGCCAACAAACAATGACACCATGGACAACATAGGGAAAATTACTTGTACTTACTTATTGGATTAAAGAATCGATAAATTATGGAAATGAAAGTGGACGAAAAAAATGTAGATAGACATATAAAGTATATATAAATATCACACGTGTGGCCTTTTGCCTGCTGGGAAGTGCAGCTCTGCTCTGCTGTGCCCCTGAGTGAGTGAAGCTTGGCTTTTATTCTTTAGCGAGACGCGTATGTTACTATGACATCGATATTTTGATTGTGAGGCAATAGGTTCGTTCTCTATGTAACGCATGCGCCGGTTGTGCAGAAGTGTTTTGCGAACGACGAGGAGTATCAATGATATAGGGGCAGCTTTTATAAGAACTTCGAAATACGTTAGCATTGAAACATTTAACGACCAATTGGCGGCAACAGCATTGTGAAGTCGACTCCGCGCAATTTATTTTTAGTTTTAAGAGGGTTGCGACATTTGCTAGGGGACAGGAGAGTCAAAGAAAATGTAACGCGGTCACCATGACATGGTGAAACTCGCGGAGTTTTCGCTGCTTTATTTCTGCTTAGATGAACGTCAGCACGAGATTTGTTAAGTTGAACGTAGTGGTTCATAAGGCACGATGTTCCCATGTTGTTTTGATGTGTTGCTGTTGGTCTCTTCGAATGAAGTGTATGGATCAGCGAATTACACTGCATAGTGTAGAACTATAGAAGAATGGAACCTCGTCCCTTTCTATCATCTGAACTCCTCTGAATCAATTCAAACTCGTATTATTAGTATTTCCTAAGCAGCGTTGCTGTTTTGTGCTATTGTTTCCTAAGTTTTATATTTTGCAATTCTGCTTTTTGCACGCGTATTTTTTATGTGTTGCCTTGCCCCTCCTGCTTGGGCCACATGGCCTGCAGTATGATGTAAATAATATATATATATATGTTGCGCATTCTCATCACGCAACTGAGTTTCAGCGACATTTCATCGACCTCTTTCCAGTGACATGCTGTGCAAGTGCAGCAGCCCAGCAGCAACTATCGGGCAAGTTATCAACTGTGGAATACTGTGAAGCCAGAGTTGAGCAGCAATTATAGTGCGTAATGGCTAGTCAAGAATGTTCGGCGGAAGTGCCGATTTTCTTTTAGAGATCGCGCATTTTCTGAGAAACCTGAAGAGGAAAGCTGTCATGTTCACGTTGTACTCACAGCTTTTATTTCTGGCCACGTCCAGTGATTTATTTTCCCGAAGGCATTCCTTGCAAATTTAGTACAGTGTGCCGGTGGTTCGCTCTTCTCGTAACTGCTAGCTTTCGTCATCGTTCGCAGAGCCGACGGGAGATGAATAGTTTGCTTTAGAGAACAGCTGCGAATTTTAATAAACGCAAGATCGCTGGCGTCTAAGCAGTGGGCTTTATACCTGCTTTTCGATAACGGAAGATGCTTCTTTTTCTGCATTTCTTTCCTTTCTCTCCTTTGCGCTATATACCTCGCCATTGAGCAAACTGCCTAGCTGCGCTTACATAAATACGTCACCGCCTCGCAGCAACGGAGCACATGCAAATTTTTAGAGGAAAAAAAGAAAAAGACAAAATGCCGTTCGGAGCGCAGCGGATGGAGAAGATGTATCGCTCGCTTTCTTGAAGTTGATCTCTCTGAGCCCTCTTGCACCAGCTCGCCGTTCACTTACTCTCATGGAGCTTTTAATGTAGGCCCTCGCCTCGAATGGCTAAGTTCGCTTCCGTCTTTTATATTTTTTTACTCGACATCTATTTGCAGTGGCTTGAAGAACGTGTTAATCGAATGTTTGCTTGATTCCTAGATGTCACGAGGCGTTGAGCGAAGTGAACGCGAGCATTTTTCGAATGTGGTAATTCGGGGCTCCCGTACAGAGCTTAAATATTGAAGGAAGAGTGCTGTGATGTACGCACTCATCAACCATGTTAAAATTACAGTATTAATTCTGAATGCCGTAAGATGCATTATCGAGCAAAGGCTTGCTGGTCCGTCGGAGCGGGAAATAAAGAAGTTTTCTCTTTGAGTTTTGATGTTGTTGTGGGCACAAGTAATGAGTGCACTTTCTAACTCCACTTCCATGGTGCAAGTTTGGATTTGAAGGAAGTTGATTTAGAACATACACCGAATAATCTTTCTTTCTCTTTCTCTCTCTCTATCAGCGTCGTCCCCGAAGCGCCGTAGCGATACAGACTTGGTAGTATTTTCGCACGTTTCGGTTCTCTCTGTTTCTTGCAAGAAAGACTTACGAAATGACCTACTCTTAATTAGCTCTTGCTGTTGTGTTTCCAGCAGCATAAATTTTTGTAATAATATACGGTTATATCTTCACTGATGTGCGCATTTATAGTCCGTATGAGTAGAACAAAATAAGATGAATCACAAAACTAATTGTTTATGAATTTAGATTTGTTGACGATAATAATTAGTTTTGTTAAATTCAATCGCTAAATAGGCTCACGGCAAGCACTGGAACAATTGTAAAAGCCATACGATTCTGTACGTACTGCAAGGCGGTGATGCCACCTGTCTTCTCTGTTTTACTGGCTTTATTAGTTTACCAAATGTCTGGGCTTAGTACGCGTAAGCTTGTTGCTTAATAAAATGTTCAGTTTTCCGTGCTTGCGTTAGGGTAGTATCCTCCGCTGAGTGTCTACTTAAAACGATAGGACTTCACCACTTCTACGCATAGTGCCGCTACTGGTTGCGCCATTAGTTTTGTGAGACTTCCCCTAATATCCGAGGAAACCCATTACGTCGAAAGCTTATCTCCTTGAATGTCTTTACATATCTCGCTTTGCGTTTCACTTACACAAAAAGTTTCGCCCGTCGAGCAGGCCCACCTACAGCTTCGGGTTTTTCGCGCTCGTATTTCTCTTTTTTTTTTTCTTTAATTTTTGTCACAACCGCCGCGTATAGTGTTTCTTATGCAGAGCACGGCCGCAATGCACCGTTTGCAGTGGGTGGAGCTAATTAATGAGCTGCACTCCATTCGATGCGCCTAATTTTCCACCTATGAAAAAAATTAAAAACAATTAAGCCGTAGCCTTCTGCGACCCTCAGCTGACTCCGGCGATTTTCGCGCGCTAATCGATTCGCCACTGCAGCTTCGCTGTTGTACTCTGTCCCCCTGTTTCCGTCTTGTTTTTACTTCCTTTGCTACATTCTTTCACAGGCACTGCGCGAACTTTCTTTCTTTCTTTCTTTCTTTCTTTCTTTCTTTCTTTCTTTCTTTCTTTCTTTCTTTCTTTCTTTCTTTCTTTTTGTGTGTCCTAATTTGCTCTTACATTGCTCTTTTCCGAAACAGTGCAATTTTTACCTTGGGATGGCGTTGGCGGCCGTAGTTGTTCCTACGACGCTTCAGGTCATTTGTCGATCCATCATTGTGCACATGATTTTTCAGCTTCTTATTGCCCCTTTTTGTTCATCGGTATATCGAATGCTGCTGCCGTTGTAATCAGCGCATACTTGTTAAACGAATTTTGTGCGGTGTAGTGGAAGAACGAGTGGAAGTTTCGGATCCAAATTAATTCGGCAACCAATACAAACATTCACCCACAACAGAACTGTGTGTGTGTGTGTGTGTGTGTGTGTGTGTGTGTGTGTGTGTGTGTGTGTGTGTGTGTGTGTGTGTGTGTGTGTGTGGGTGAAAGATCGTTTGTCAGCCTTCTTTACCCGTGCCCTTAAGAGACTCTTTTTTCCGTTGACTTTAGATTGTGTGATTTTTTACAAGAGAAGGGGCAGGCTAGAAATAGACAAGTAGCGTATATTTTATTGGGCATTCAGAGTGTAACTTAGCTAAAGTTCCAATATGAAAGAGAAGCAGGCGTAAAAACACGGAACTGAGAGGAGTGATATAGGCTAACACAAAACGCCGTTTCTATGTATCTTTTCACCTTTCTTGTGTCTGTGTACATGCGTGTGCCTTTTGCTGTAATGAATTAATACCTACTTGTTTAAAGTTTTCTCATTTGAAGTAAAGAGCAAGTTAGTCAGAGTCCGAACTGTCATCGGAATTTGTTCTCAATGGTTCCTGATTGGCTGGTTTCTTTCCTTTTCGGAATTTGTTCTCAATGGTTCCTGATTGGCTGGTTTCTTTCCTTTTCTTTTTTCTTCGCTCAGAAATCAAATCATTGTCATGCAATAAAAGAAAAAAAAGGTTGATCTATAAACTATAGGAATTGCTTGTAGATAACGTTCATGATGTATCTAAAGTATAAAGAAAGGTACTGTACAGATTATGTTCACGTCGCACCCCCAGCGGCGCCTCCTTAGAAGAAGGCAAGCCGATCTCATAGACCATTATTTGCCATACTGCAGGCGTACTGCATGGCGGCCATTTCTTTAGGGAGGGGGGCACCACCGGTTACTGTACTTGTTTATATAGGATTGTGGGACCGCAACAGACCCCCAATAAAGAAGTTTCCGTAAGTTAGCACGACGTTGCTAAAGCTCTTTGATCTCAAAAGAGAAGAGCTACGGCAGTGAGGACCTACAGTTCGCCTTGCCTCGTGTGGAGCGTCTGTATTCCGAGATGCCGCCACATTGCAGACACACAGAATGCGATGAAAGTTATTACTGGACGACTATTGCGTTATTCCAGTAATCCATCCGTACGCGACTATTGGATGGCGCGTTGCGGCGAAGCAACTAGTAGTTAGGAGGGCAAGTTTGGTCCCATTTCGAATTCCGCTTTGCTTCCGGGCCTCCGTCCCGACGTTTTATAAGTAATGCAATTTGAGACTCCGGGACGAAGAATGGCGACTTGGCGACGACGTCGCCGCGGGTCTCCCGGGATTGTCTCTCGTGACGGAAGATGTGTGCACTGGTGTTGGGGCTCCCGCGGGTTTTCGACACGGCCGTAAGACGTTGCCGAGAAGTGGCTTATTGACTCGCTTTTTTGCAGGAGTTCCCCGTTAGCGCTGTATTCCTCAGCATACGGGCTTTGCGATTCGCTAACGTGTCACCTGCGATACAGCGGACATGAGCATGTGACACCAGGAGACGACGGAGGCCGACACCTATTGCAAGACAACTGCGTGCGAGGCTTCCTTGCGACGGCATTTCGGCTTTAAGAAATGTGCGACGTTTTCTGGAAGTAATTACCGTAGTAATTTTCTTACTTTTCTTTTTGACTGGCCGTACAGAATAAATCGACGGTTTCGTCATACGTGTGGTGGTCAGAGGTCGAGCCGGGCGCTGAGACCCGAGATGGAGAGTGCTTTAAATAAAATGTACAAAGTATTCAGTACAAGAATATGTCAGTTGTATTGTGATTGGTCCAGTGCAAAAAAATATCAATTTTACCATAAAATGTCACTAGTGGTGTCAACCAAATTCGGGGAAAGTGTGGTACGCAATGACATTCTTTCGTGGCGAATATATATATATATATATATATATATATATATATATATATATATATATATATAAAGATTTTTGGAGTTGTAGCTATAATAAACGCATCCGCTTTTCGAGAAAAAACAAACCACACAAAAGCAAACAGAGCGGGGAGGTGCACTTTCGCTTGTCGCCGTGCGTTTACGGCAATCCGCGTCTATTCGAGGCAACTCACTCGGACCCCTTCGATGTAAGCATTGCTGCACACAACTGTCGTGACAGAGCGAGACGTCGCTACACTCCGGCCTCCCCACGGGACGCTGAATCCTGTTTTCCAACGCTGGCTGCCGCATTGGCTCGGTCAGATGCCTTCCCATTGTGCAGTCAGCGACAAATTTTCGATTTTGGCCGAGGCAGGCCTACGTGCGCTGACCCCAGAGGCCACGAGCTCTATGTGTGTTTGAGCGTTCTTGCGCATGTATGCTTACTTTATTGTGCATCTTTGGTCTCCGAATCCCGCGCAAGCTCATGCTCCTCTTCTTTGGAGAAGTACTCGCGAGTCGCCACGCGTAGCGACCACTTTCTCGGAAAGGAGCATTGTAAGCTTTCCGAAGTTGGAAGGAAACTTCGTTCATCGCTCTGTCAACGGAAGATTTGTTCAATTTCGGTTACCGAGAATGTGCGTGTCCCGAGGATGTCTGCCCTGAAAACAGGAGCAGAACAATGTCTCAGCTCATGTTGGCGCTTCTCTGTAAGCAGCGCTGAAATTTGTAGATGCTTTTCTTTCTTGATGTTTGCGTCAGCACGAAGTTTTACTCGGCCTGGCCCTGATTTCTCCATTTTACTATTATGGTAATGCAAAAGTGTTGTTGTTAGCAATTCGGTGCTGTTATTTGGGCTATACTTGTTTATCTGAGAAGAGGACATGAGCAAAGAGAGCATAATCTTGACTAGTCCTCACTATTGTTACGTACATTTACCCCGAAATATAGCCGAGATTTTCAAGGTTCAAAATCGAAATCTACATGTCTGAAGAGTCAATGGAAACATATATATATATATATATATATATATATATATATATATATATATATATATATATATATATATATATATAGCAGTATTTGCGGAATGAAATGATTGATGTTTAAGCGTCACCCGATCTACCGGTAGGGTAGAATGCCAATGTTACTAAACGTACTAATATTTACCAACCGTACTAAGTGGAGTAAACTGTTGGTGATTGATGTTGTTGAGTGTGCCGGAAAAGTCACTCTGAATGCCACGGTTCTCGATAAGTGCTGCCATACAGTGCATAGCATGATATGCTTTCTCTCAGCGCCACATTCATTGAATTGTCTGGTGGCGCAGTTGGTCGAAATGTCCATTTTCCTGTGTTCTGCACTGCCTAGGGCTGAAATAGACTCAATTCAATCGTCAACTTCTATGAAAGGTTACGGTGATGCGATAAATCGATCTCGAAAATCGCTGTAACAAATATCCCTGTGAAGAATTATACTTCGCTGCACAATTCGATCTTGCTTACGCTGCCAGAAAGATGACTGCTGTCCTTGTCTGTCCTCGGGTCCTCGATAGACCACGTGCTTATAGCTTTTCCATCTCTTACCATTCTCTCTCCGCACTAAAAAGACGTAAGTTTCTATCTTGCGATCCGACATTGACGCTATTTCTAATTGGTGCGACAGGTGGCTTATGAAACTAAATACTTCTAAATGTAAGGTAATGAGAGTAATGCATCACCATAAAGCTAATGACAACTTTGCTTATACCCTCAATAACTGTGCTTTAACCCCCGTTGCTAGTTACTGCTATCTTGGCGTACATGCAACTCACAACCTATCATGAATATGCACGTTTAACATGTAATTAATAACGCTAATCGCATGCTTAGATTTCTACGCCGAAATTTTTCATCCGTTCCCTCCGATTTAAATATGAAATTGTATACACCTGTAGTTAGATCAAAATTAGAATATGCTTGCTCTATTTGGGATCCATCTAGCTCCGCATTAATCACTGCCCTTGAATCCGCTCAGAACCGCGCTGGCCGATATGTGCTTTCTAATTACTCTCGCTACGCCAGTGTTTCTTCAATAAAATCTAATTTAGGTCTACCAACATTTAAGTCACGCCACAAGTGTTTGCTCTTAAACCTCTCTCGCAAAATTTTTTATACTAACCCAACACTTATAATGATCTTTTCCTTCCCCCAAATTACGTGTCCTTGCATATTGATCATAAACTCAAGGCGTATATTCCGTTACGCCGCACTAACACTTGCCATGCCTTTTTTTTTTTTTGCCGCAAACTAGCAGTGACTGGAACCACCTTCCCGCCTCCGTCTCTGCAACCGAAGACCCTTCGCTTTCATAGTTGCGATTAACAATTTATTGTAAGAACACTCCTCTCCGTAATGCCCTCGGTCACTGAGAGTATGAAAATAAATAAATAAATAAATAAATAAATAAATAAATAAATAAATAAATAAATAAATAAATAAATAAATAAATAAATAAATAAATAAATAATAAATAAATAAATACACACACAAGATAATGCAGAAAGAAATACAAAAGAAATAAAGAAATAAATGAAGAGGTAAATAAATAAATAAATAAATAAATAAATAAATAAATAAATAAATAAATAAAAGTCCCTGCAAGATATCGTACTTTTGGATTATTAAGGCCGGCAGCTTTTACCGTGAATGGAGTGCGCTGTGCGGAGTACTACTGGTGCTTTGTGCAACAGAGCATTACGTTCTGCGAAACAATCTGCGCGAAATTTAGAGAAGGTATGTTTTACGGCGAGAGTTCCGAACAATTACGCGGTCACACGTAATTTTTGTCATAGTTACCATAAATAGTGGAACATAATTTTATTGTAGTGTTATGGACATGCGAACAACTGACGCGTGCGTCGTTATCCAGCGGACTCCTTTAAAGCTGACTTCTCCTTTATACGAGGCTTTTTGTGGAGAAGTCTGCTTTGCGGGGTGCTGTTTCCGGGTGTTCTTTGGTTAAAGTATTAGCGATTGCACTTGAAATATTTGTGCGTAGGTAACACACGTCATATTACTGTGCTAATCTTTAGCCTCATTATAAGTACGTAACGAATAATGGAAATTCAGCGGCATTGCGCCTCCGCCTTTTGTTTTTCATTTTTTTTTGAGAGAGAGAAAGATGATATTTTATTCATAATAAGTGTACGCAGAGGAGGTTCCCAGAGTAGTGTTACTGGAATTGGAACCTTCGAGTGTGAGACGATGCTCACTCGGCAGCAGCGTCAGTGTGTTAGGTACAGTGCTCAGCGTTTCAAACGCGATAACAGGCCCATATCACGGATGTCTCTTTGTGCGGCACCGATGAGCACTAGGTGATCGCTGGGGGACCTAATGCAGTCACAATGCGTCACATAACCCCTCACTGTTATCCTATACCACAGTCGCCGTGTCCCCGGCACCCATAGATGGTTCCAAAAGCGCTGGCCTCCGTGCGGGCCGATTGTCGCGTTTGAATCGCTGAGCACTGTACCTGCACGCACTAAAATGATTTGACGATTAGTGACTTCGGGAATGATGCTTGCTGAACGGTGATGATAATTGCAATGTTTAGTAGCATGACGACGTTATGAAGGGGCGGCGCATCGGTGACATTCCAGATATGTGGTGGTGAAGGTGGCTGTTGCTGTTACGCGGTGTGTTAGCCTGTAGCCTGGCTATGATTGTTGGGGATTACTTCGCGTAAGCGCTACTGCCCAGAAGTGTGTGTGTTCGTCCATGAGCTTACATTCATGCGACAATGCGAAAGTTACGGTGCGATTGTCTCCTTTCAGACGAAATCGTAGTCCGTACTGAAGGAATATGTGTGAATGCGCATGAAAAGCGCCCGCATGCAAGGCTCTAATATGATGAGCCGTGCCAAATTTGTGGCAGTCTAGACGAACATACATCTAGACAAACGTAGTGCCGGCAGATGCAAGCAGAAGGATAGTAGAAGGGGTTGCTGCGAGGAGACGCGTGGTGTTTCAAATGATTGTTGGCTCTTGCCTGTTCATTTTATTTCGGAGGATAAAACCAAGAATAACAAATAATCTATCGAAGGAAAAGTATTAAAGGGGCAAGAAAGTCTAGGTATCGGCACAGCAAAAAACAGGATAAGGGTAATATATCAGCAGTGCCCGATCGGGTGACCTGGGATGGATTTACGCCGCCTGTCGGCTTTCGAGCTTGTGCGTTTAAACACCCCAGGTACGCTTTCTCTGCACGTCATCCTGTGGCCGTAATTAAGTGGCTGATGATCTTCTGTGTGTTTCTTTCTTATATTTTTACTTTCTTTATTCGTTCTTCGTATTAGGCATTCAGTGATGCATAGGCGGCACGCGCTGAGTAGCGTTTTATTTTGGTTAATATGTGGTCCCCTCCTCCCCGTTCTTCAAGAAAATGAAGGAAAAAGCTAGTCGCTTTATTGAACGGTGCCGGATATGAGCCCCCCGTGCCGCGGCATTTGAACGACCCAGTGACCTGTGATGCTCCAAATTTGCGCTGCACTGCAGTTTAGCTGCACAAAGAAAATCGTCCCCCTTTTCTTTTATTTAGAGAGAGAGAATTGTTTTTTAAAAACAACTCTTATTCCTAGTCGTCTGCGTTGCAGTCCAGCTGGATCAATGGTAGCGGTGTTTAATCCTGTCTAATGGACCTGTTAATCTGTTTTATATGAATGAGTCTCTAGTAGTGTCCACAGACTAGGGCGCAGCTATTACGGTGGAGTGGTCCAGCTTTCCCAGCTGTATGGAATGTAAAGGGGCATGTTGGAATGGTGTGTGTGTGTGTGTGTGTGTTTGGAGAAGGGGTAGTGATGAAGAGAGAGAGCTATAGGGCACTTCCAGTAAGTACACAGCGCGGGGGGGGGGGGGTACCTGCCACACAACCGACAAGTTGGTATATCAATCAATTAATCAATCAATCAATCAATCAACCATTGTATTTCACCATCAATGAAAATCAATGACACTTGGTGGGTACAGACAAAAAACCATGAATCAGGCTTGACAGGGTCTGTACCCCCGGGCTTGGCAAACAAGGCACACATGGCAAACAAGGCACAGTGCAGAAGTACAAACGAATCAATCTGGATATTATACAGAAGATATGTGTTTTCACTCAATAGTCATAAATTCGCTAGCAAGGTCGGAAATGATAAATGAACTGATACTGCCATCTTTATACAAATACAAACAAGATACGTGAGCGTGTTACATGTGAAGCTCTATATTATTAAGTAGCACAGGTAACTGGTATTTTAACATCTGTGTGCCGTGATTTGTTCCTAATCTAGGCACCCTCCAGACTTCGCGTGCCCTCAGGGTGCGCACATGCTCTGCCTGTCTTAACCCAGACAATTTTGTAAAAAACGTGTGGTTGTTTTTCGTAGCCAATGTATAGCGTTTCTGTAACATTGAACGGTAAACCTCATTCACTGGTAATAGATTGGGAGCCTTGGAAATTGGTTCCGTGTGTGCGTCGTGTGCAGCATTAACGATTATTATTATTATTATTATTATTATTATTATTATTATTATTATTATTATTATTATTATTATTATTATTATTATTATTATTATTATTATTATTATGTGTGAATGCGCATGAAAAGCGCCCGATTGCAAGGCCAACCAGCAAGACCAACCAGCCCAGACCAGCACACTCCTTCAGCATTAACGATGTTACGAAGTGCTTTCTTTTGAAGTTTATCTAGTTTTTCAGTGTTAGTTTTGGTGGTCGTGCCCCAAACTCAGTAACAGTAAGATAGGTTGGACAGAGGCAGGATGTAGCGAAATTTGCATAAGATGCCTACAGTTCTTTAAAGTTTATTTAAGGTTGCATTTATTTGATCTGTCCACGTCGTATGTTTTTCAAAAATGACGCCAAGGCTTCTAGCTACGCGTGAAAGCTCTATAGTTGATGATCCTAATTTTAAGTTGTCGGTGATATCCAGTCTTTTGTTCTGAGGGCGAAATAATACTGCTTTTGTCTTTGCCGCATTTAAGTTTAATGAATTGGCAACACTCCATGTGTGGATTATTCTTAGTACTGCGTTGCCTTTTTCCGCGAGTTTTGAAGGGTCGTGGCCTGTAATAAATATACTTGTGTCGTCTGCGTAAATGATAAACTTAGTGTTAGCACAAGTATTTACGATGTCATTTACGTATAAGTTGAAGAGTAATGGGCCCAAAATACTTCCTTGAGACACACCAGCAGTAACTGGCTTGAATTCGGATACAAAGTCGTTAACAGTCACTTGCTGCCGACGGTGATGAAAGTAAGAAGTGATAAGTTTTAGGAAAGTACCCCTAGTACCCCTAAAGCCATATTGTTGCAATTTCTCAAACAAGGATTGGTGATTAATTGAGTCAAATGCTTTTGAGTAGTCAATGAAAATGCCTAGTGTACATAGATGATCTTCAAATGACTGCAAGATGAGTTAATTTTGCCTCAGAAGTTCCGTTGTGTTCCCAGTGTGGTGTTGGATAGAATTGTTGAATAGTGCAGGTCTGTGCGCTTGACGGAAGACAGCCCGACTTCCACAATGTGTGCGCATGTTACCAGGATAGTAAGAGGAATCTTGTTTTCTAGTTCTTCAGCCTTGGATGCACTACTAAGAATCGAGCGTGTGTGTGTGTGTGTGTGTGTGTGTGTGTGTGTGTGTGTGTGTGTGTGTGTGTGTGTGTGTGTGTGTGTGTGTGTGTGTGTGTGTGTGTGTGTGTGTGTGTGTGTGTGTGTGTGGCCGTAATTCAGCGATGGTCCTAAATTATTGACCGCTATTTCTCCGTTTACTTGGGCAAAACGCATGGTACGAGTGAAAAGCACAACGAATCATACTAGCCGCTCTTTCTTTTTGTAGTTTCTCGTGCTCTTTAATGCAGTGAAGAGGAAGCCTCAGCCGAGTCGTTTAGATTCGTTACAGAAAGCGGCGCGGGCTCCTATGCCACGCCAGGTTCCCCTCGATTGCGTCTCCGGCTTTATGCATCCCTTTGACTCCTTCGCTGTATAGTGAGTGCTTGAAGGAGGGTGGTGGCACGGGGGCGCATAAAAGTCTCGCTCCGCCCTTTATCAAGAGTTCGCAGAGGCCTGTTTCCTGATGACTCCGCCGATTTGTTCGGCCGTGTCTCGTTCCCCTTTCTTTTCCTCCAGCTCCCAACTAATTCAGGGTGAGGGAGAAGGGGAAATAAGAAAGAAAGGGGTAGAGTTGCCGCGATCGGTCCTTCCCGCCAAGGTATAGCCGGGAAGATGCTTTGTTGTTCCTCACTCACCTCCCTTCCTTGTTTTTCTTTTGTCTCCAGAAGGAGGAAAGAAAGAAGAACGGAAACGGCACCACGCGTGATACTTGCTGTCTTGGATCGTTTCTTTGTGCCGGGGGGAGGTGGCGGTTGTTGCAGTCTAGCTTCTCAGTAGCGGCAACAGTAGCAGCGGGGGCCGTAACACCCTGGATGCCTCGGGGGCGCGTTCCCTTGGCTCTTTGGCTCCGGTGCTCTTACCTCATACTTCCCGTCCTCCTCCCCCTCTCTCTAACGCTCGTGCGTGCGCGTTCTGCTCTTTCGGGCAGTCCCTGCTTTCGTCGTCCCGGGGGCCTAATAAAGCGGAAGACAACAGCAGACTTCGCTTTTTCTCTTGGTCCTGGAGTTTGCAGCGCTCAGCAGTTAGCGGGTCGAGCCCACGTGGGCGCGACGAAAAGGGGTGGTGACCGACGGTGTCCGCGGCGTATACTCTTTCTGCTCAGAATGGTGCACGTTTGGGGAAGCTGTTAATGGATTAAAATCTAAATTACATTTTTCCGTCTACACTTTGCGTATGCCCTTCTTTTTTTCTTCCACTGCAGCTTTCCTTTCGCCATGAACTTACTTGCTGTTTACTCATTTCCAACATTTAATGACGCCTCTCATTTTATTGTTTCTCTCCTTGGACTCGATTAAGTTGTATTTCAGGCATCAGCCTTGATTTCTCACTTTTTAACGCGGCAGCTTAAAGGGCCTCGTGCCGCAGAAAATCCGGTGTTGGCCTCCGCCGCCGGCTGCGTGTTCCATCAGAAAACAATAATCCCAAACCACTACCACGCAGGCCCTCTGCGTGGCGCAGAGGTGTTACTGAACTAACTGTATTTCTGAAAGTAAAATGCGTTAGAAATTTCGTAAAGTCCGACTTACACACAACCTACAGACATGATAGCGTCGGATTGTAATTTGAATATACGAGAAAACATCATTCAATTACGCGGAAACTCAAACACAAACCCCTTTTCCCTTGCTTACGGGGGTATGAACTATTGACGACTCACTGCTTGTAGCCTCTGCCTTACGAGGGTATGAGCCCTTGTTCTGCCCTGCTACTCCCGCCGGAATCGGCCCACCATTGTTTTGTTTCGGGCCCCGTTTCGCAGAGAATCCGGTGTCGGTGTCAGCGGCGCCAGATAACCCTATCGCGTTCCTCTCTTGAAGGTGAAGCTTAAGCGTCCTCCAAATTTTTTGTACCTGTTTTCCTTTGTCTCCAGAGGGGGAGCTAACATTTCTTTTTGGAAGCAAAGCTGCCAGCCGGAGCTGCCCCTGAGTAGTGTGTGGCAAAAAAATGGCATTGACAGCTCCGGTGACAATGACCGTTACACTATTTATCCGCACGCCTACGCATGGCGTACAGGAAGGCTATTTATTTATTTATTTATTTATTTATTTATTTATTTATTTATTTATTTATTTATTTATTTATTTATTTATTTATTTATAATTATTAATATTATTGTTATAAATTATTATTAATGTTGTTGTTATTATTATTTTTTCATTTTGCACTCGCAAGGATTCAGGTCCTTAGATATAAAATTGCAGCTACTCGCGCCCCTCTATCGAATGGCGCTTTTCTATCGCTTAATCGATTACTGAGAAGTGACGGGCTGCATTGGGTACGTTTACGGCGTCAGCGCCGAATTACTATCAAATCACAACTATCGCTTGGAACTAAAGCCAGAGGTAGGACCAAAATGCCAGTAGGGTATCTCTGGTGTTGACCTCTGGCGTTAAGTTTCCGCTTATTGAGGAGGTGCGTTGGTTCGGTCCAGCATTATGTCAGGCAAAATAAGTCTGTTGCCAGAAGCAAAGCTGTGAGGATGCCGGCGGCAACCTGAATGCCACGATAATGTGGTCTCTGAAAATATGACATTCACAAGTTAAGGCAGGGTAGTATGATACGCGCAGATTTTTTCCACGCAAGATAATAATAATAATTAGGAAAGGCAGGTGCTCTCGAAATTCGCATTGAGGGAGTGATACATGATGTCATAGCTGCCCTCGAATACCTAAATCTTTCTCTCCTCGCTCGAGTTCCGCTCGCACTATCGCATTGTTAGGTTCATTACTCCTCTTAAATTCGCTATATAGCATATGTTCTTGCGGCATAAGTATGTATAAGGTGGTTTTAAATTCTCTTTGACGTCTGAGTGATTACGCATCGGTTAGTGCTTAATAAATGTCGGAATTCTTTTTCTTTCGGATGGAAGACCCTCTAAGCCTTACTCCTTTGCCCCGTCTTCCACATTCTGCCTCATTCCCGCCTTTGCGTGACTCTTTCCTCGGTGCTCATTCATACCTCTCATGTGCACCACGATGCACGCTGCGACGACTGCCTTCCGAGAGATTGATGCTCTTAGCGCTCACTTATATATGTCCTGATAACGCAGTTAAAAGGCATAATCAGTTTCAACCATCATGTTCTCATGACAGTCAGTTTGTAGTTCATTGACACTTGCTATTCGTGACGCGATTTCCAGCTGTCGATGTAGAGGTATAGTCGGCTCTCGGCTGGACGGTGTTTTCTGCGAGGAAATCTGGCACGTAGAGCGTGTAGTACTATCTGCTACTATCAGTGAAGATAGTTGACCTTTGGATGTACCGGGCGGATGGTAATCCCGAATAGACCGCGCGTGCTGTGAATGTCGAGAATCTGCTCCTCGTTAGATTAGCTTAAGGGGGCTCTAACTTCCACAACAGTGCATGCTTTTATCGGCGCAGTGTGTGGTTGGCTGGCAGGCAGCCATCGCCACTGTCTTCTTGCGGTGCGCCCCTATATAAGCCGTGGTGCGCGAAGCGAAGTGTGGCGACGTCAGAAATGGTTTCCTTTCGCGTGCGGCCAGAAGAGGCGCGGCAGCCGCGTTTGGTTTTCCGTCGGCTTCCCTCGTATTGAAGGATCTGTCTCGGGAGCTTTCGCGGACGGCTGGGATCGAAGTCGCCTCCGGTAGGAGCACGTGATCGGACGGAGCACTTTCCCGGTCGTTCTGTTCGATCAAGCGTCAGTGCCGGAGCGAGATACGAGTCGCGCTGGCCGAGCAGTAGCTCGGCGCGCAAAGCCCTAATGTCCAATCAATCCCCGAAGCTGACTTCGAGCTTTCGGGCGCGACCGACGCCCGTGTGACTGGGCGCGACGAATTAGAAATCGATCTCCTCCCTCCCGCAGCCTCCTTTGTCTCCGGCGCTTTCTAAAGCTCCTTACTGTTACCACTCTCTCATTCTTTTCCGTTTTCATTCTCCGGCTTCACAGGTTCGTAGGCCTCCATGCATCTCATACTACGCGGGTCTTCTCGGTAGCTAATTTTCTGTCATTGCTTCTGCATAGCGGCATCTTGTTGGTTTAGACTAATACCACGCCCTACCCCCTCCCTCCCGTCCCCCCTCCTTTTTTTAATATTCATTTTTTTGTTTTGATGGTGGAATGTACGTGGGTTGTCCGTAGTTTGCTCGTTCATTCTTCCTCTCCTCACAGATCGTTTGGACAGTAGAGGAAATTTGTCAGTACTCGCTAATGCTCCCTACTCATGGGCTCTTTTGGAAACGTCAATGCGATTTTGATGACGACAATATGGGCTCTGTGCAGTAGGGCAAAAAAGAGCGAGGCGCGCCAGCATCCATCATTTGTCTCGACTGTTCCGCCGATCTTATCTAAAAAACACCGCCCAAGCACTCCGCACAGATGGTTTACCAGCGAAGCTGAAACGTGCAGCCCCGATGTTTAGCTGTGGGTTAATCCCGACGCTGTATTGAAGCGTTTCTCAATTATTGGTTACATGCTTGTGTTTCTAGTGGAACGCAAGCGCCAGTGGCGGGCGGATGCTGCTAACCACGACGCCGAGCTAACTCAAGATATCGGACGCATGCGACAACGGCGAGCCGATGAGGCGGTGTTGTGGGCAGAGCAGGTACAACGCAGAGAACGACGTCACTAGCGGCGCGGTCAATGGCGCGCGCGCTTGGTTGCGACGTAGAGAACGATGTAACTGACGGCGCAGCCAATGGAGACGTTTAGCGAAAATATGGGACGAACGGTTTTTCGTTTCGCCTAGCCATGTACACCTTTCGCTGTAAAATTAGGGACTCACTAACAGGTCAGCCTGATGTCCCTATCCGAAGCCTCAATATTCTTATAGTCACTGCTCAGCTAGTCTTCCTTAGCAGGACCTACTCAAGGAGTCTTTTGATTGCATCTTGCATCTTCTAATTTTCAAATCTGAGAGGGCAAGTTCGGTTGTAGAAAGGGTGGATCCAGCGACAGGTCTTGTTCGGCCACTCTCGATCACTTCGAGTCTTCTTTTTTTCTGTTAACCATTGTCGTATTTTGCTTCAAAGGTAGCTCGTAATTCAGCACGTGTCCTCTGATAAGATTACTAATGAACGCAGTTCCCCCGCAGCCAGTGCCGTCGCCTGTTCTTGTTTTTCTGCGTAATCAGGGCGTGCTCTAGCGCTTACAGCTGTCTGCTCTGCCCACCGGGAATCCTTCGCTCCTTCGACATCCGAGAACTATCATGTGCGTTTGTTTCCTTTCGGCAGCCCTGCTTCCTTTTAGCGAGTCCGGTTCCTGGCCGTACATCTTTCGGGCTCTCCTCCCGCTATCGTGTCGCTACGCGTCTGACCTATAGCCGTAACTACTTCCCCGCGTTTCCGTGCGCTAATCCTCTCCTGCCCTCGCATCCCTATTCGGTACTGTGCTCTCGGAACGCCTTCAGGGGCGCATCCTCCCTTGACGAGCAAAGGAGTTAGTGAAGCCAGGGCGGCTACTGCGTTTTCGCGTTTGTAAGGAGCCCCGCGATTCCTTGTACTACCCAGCCTCACCTCGATCTCTTGTTCCCTGGCAAAATCGCACCCCAAAAAGACATTTGTCATGTTTTTGAAGGAATCGAAGATGGAGGGAATCGAAAATAAGCTTATGTGTTTTGGCTTAATTTTTTTTTCTTCCGAATGTTCAAGATTCTGAAGATTCTCCCACTGTGCTGCAGCGCGCTTGTCGACTCTAGCTTTTCTATTGATTCAATCAATGCCGCGGTCGCTGTCTCGACGTCGCAACGCCCCAATGCCATTGACAAACCATCATAATTTAAAGATTGTCAGGTATTTAATTTGAGAGAAGACGTATTTTAATGCGACTGTAGTACTTATCGTTCAGAAAGCTGTGAAAGAGTATACTGCAAACTCAATTAATTTTCTCCGGTGGCACTAAGGATTCCGTCTAAGTTTACCTTTAATTTCGCAATCGCTCTCTGACTTTAGCCGCCACTTCTATGAGTTCGTGCTTAAATGAGCGCATATACGGCACTTGTTCCCAGGCTGCCCCGTATCCCTAGCGATCCCGTAATTATCCGGGAATGCACTTGGCGCTCTTGCGTTTGTTTCCGGCCGTACGGCGTTTCCTTTCGCTGGGTGGCGTCGTTCAGCTCGATACACTCTTTCTTGTCCCCGCCCGTTTTCTTTGTGTTCGTGTGCATGCTTGCACGTGCCTGTGTGCATGCGGGCGCATATACGCAGATACGTACGTGTATGCGGGCGTTTACTTTGTTGCCACCAGTTTTGTTTCCGATTTTCCCGACTTGCTCGCGATCTCATATGGGCACTTTATTTTCATCGCTCTTATTTCTAGTTGGCGTTTTCCTTTCTGTGCTCGCCTGGACACAACTGCGCTTTTCGCCGTCTCGTTACCGCATTCGTGATACGCTGCTTCGTCGCTGACAGATGGGCGCGTGCATTACGGTCAGGAAAGTTAATTAGGGTCAGCTATCGAGGGCGCTAGGGAAACCATTGCGGCACAAGTTCCCGACTTAGTACGGAGCATGATTCTAGAACATAGCAGCCGATACGAGTGGCTGGTCGCGTTTCTCTCAGCGTGCATGAAGGCATTTTTTCCAGAGCGCTGTCATGTTTGTATTTTCTTAGCATTTCCGCGTGAAGTTACTCTATAGTTCATGATCAGCTGGCTTGTGTGTCACGAGTTTTACTGTTGGAATTTCTCATTTTCGAAGCACTTTGAGAATTTGCCTGTTGTATCAGCTCCTGGTGTAGGTTGTTTCTAGAAGGCTTCGCTTGCTGCTTTTGTGGCTAGGATCAAAAACCGCCTAGTTAGACGCAGTAAGTGTAAAGATGTTGTCCACTCGCAGTTATCTACTTTCTAAATGATTCCACCATTCGTGTTGGGATTTGAGTGTGTGTGAGAGAGAGAGAGAGAAAGAAACAATAATATAGAGGGTAAATTAAGGTAGGGACGATAACCATATTAGCTTTCGGTTATGTACGCAATGCTTGGGGAAGGAAATAGGGGAGGCCGTAAACCATGTAGGGAGGCTTCGCCACTCATCTTTGGCGCATGAGTGTCGGTGTAGCTTTTGCTGAGAGCACTGGAGTGTTGGTTGGTCACGAGATGTTTGTCGCATTACCAGTTGTATTTTTTGTGTATTTCCTTATCCTCACATTATTTTTTTTAATCCGCCTTAATTTTGTTACATTGTATACTCGCGTGTTAACCGCGGAGCTCTTTAAGCTCTTGGTTAGGCCGCGTAGTGCGAACAAAAAACTGCGCCTGGCGATGACGTCACGTGCGTTGCCTAGCAACGCCTCGCACCAGCTGTGCGAGACGTTGCTAGGCAACGCGCGGTGACGACATTGGGAGTACTGACGAGAAGGCGTCGTAGATCATTCCTGATGGCATATTTTGTGAAATGTGCACAGGGGACGCTGACGTAATAAATACGCTGACGTAATGAATGCTCAGGTAGGTCGACTGATTTCTTCATCACGGAAACACTATCAGTGCGAGAGTAATTAGATGGAATGAAGCGCACAGAAATGTTCTGGAGTGGCTCCAGGCGCCTCGGCGCAAGGCAGTTAGTAAAGGTCCGAAACAGAAGATGCAGAAGCACGAGCGACTTTCACAGGGGGGGGCGGGGGGGGGGGGGGTGTTAAAAGCGGAGCTGTGTGAGGTTGACGTTGAGCCGTGCCGAGCGTACGCCAAGAATCGGCGCAGCTGGCGCGCGCCGGGGCGCAGGTGTTCGGAGCGCGGCGAGGGTAGGAGGAAGGCGCGATCTGAGCAGCAGGTGGATGGAGCTAAAGAGAGGGTAGCGATGACCTGTAGCTGTGGACAGATCGAGGGAGAGAGTGCGCCAAGCAGTAGTTGAGGCGGAGCTTAAGAGAGAGAGAAGCGATGACGTAACTATGACGTGAGGAGTTTTCCTGAGCTGAAGAGAGCTTACGCTAGCGGCGTTATTCTGCCGTGAGCACGGCTAGGACGAAGAAGCAGCTTTCTCTCGAAGGAAAAGAGGCGCGGCATCGTGACGCTACTCGGGAGCGGCTTCAACGACTGCGCGCAGATCCGGAATTCCGAGCATGGGCCGCTGAAGCAAAGCGACGGAGAAGGGTTGTGCAGAGAGAAAAGCTGCGTCTCGGTGACGTTACGAAGAAGCTCACCGTGAATATAGACAAATCGATGTTAAAGCAAAGTTAAAGCTAAGAAAAAGCCAGTATAAGCCACCAGCTCCGCTGTTTCATCAGTCTTCGCGACGTTAAGTCTGTAATGCTGGCTAATTTTTTTTAAAACAATCCACATTTTCTATAAAAAAAAAAAAAAAGCTGTAAGCGCAGCGAACATGACATTTTTGCAAACGAGCTCCTAGGCGAGACTGACATACTTTGCCACTAATAACTTGAGCTTCAGAAGACTAACTACCAAAAATAAATTAATTTTTTATTAGTGCCTTAGGGGCAGTTGCCTAAATGGCAAAATTGAAGGCAGTAACATTTTAATGCACCCATATTTTTTGCTAATTTTGAAAGCCGCTTTTAATTAGAGATATTTATAATCGAATTTTCATAGTAAATCCAGGCAATATATCGTAACCGAGCCCCGCGGGAGCGAAGGAAAGGCGGCACCGCTGTCAAATCAGGCCGAAGCGCCCGGTGACAAGCGCGAGAAAGTTTGAAACCGATCCTTTCGGCCAGTTGCGGCAACTACTGATACGGCGCGCTTTACCTGGCAAGCCTGTCCGGCTGTGTCATGGGTCAGGATCTGCCGCGGCATGCTATCATTCAAACTTCGCCCCACGCTTCTTTACCGGACGTTGCCGTTTGAAGCGCAGCGAGACGCGCTCAGTCTCGATATTGCCTCGATGGAGCTTTGCAATTTTATTATGGATATCCCGAATTATCCGAAAATCCCGAAGACCGGTGGATGTCTCATTGACAGATTAACGGAGCATAGGCAGAAATTGAACTGTTATCGAGAGGGGCCAGTCTCAGTGCACTACAACGATTGCGGGTGTGAACCGCTATTAAAGGATTGTCCGTCATGTTTAGAAATACGGATAAGGATATGGGGGAAACGTTTGAAGCAAGCATGATTGCAAAAGAGGGTGCTAATTGCGTCAGCGCCCCGTCGATTGCTCTGAGCAGAAGAGACCTTGCCTATCTGGAAAACGCTAGTTTGCACGTGCGATCATTTCTACTCGTTTTGTTGGTATAAGTATCATGCTCTTCTGAAATAAAATCAGCTGATGGCGCACGTCCTGTCGTCTTTCTTGTCTGTGCCGATCCAGTGCTATGAACTCAATTACATCATCTCGAATTAGCTGCGAGATTCAAGAATTTTAAAAGATGGGTGTGCATGAAAATGTCAATGCCCCTAAATTAGCCATTTAGACAACTGCCCCAATGCATTATTAAAAAGGATAACGTCTTTAACAGCTGAGCCGTTTATTCCGAGCGTAATCCGTCTGTCGTAGACAAAAAATGTGAGCCGATCCTGGCGGTTGTGCAGAAAGCGTGCAAGCGCATGTGGCACATACCCCTGTGAACTAGCCAAGCTGAGCCTGGCTAAGTCTATAGCTAAGTATGGTTGGGAGTACTTATGCTTGATCAGTCATCGATAGCCAATCAATAGCTAATCGATAATCGATCAATAATTAGTAAATTCAGGAAAATGCAGGGGATGACTTGGTAGCGCTTAGCCAAGCCCGAAAGCCAGGACTAGCTAGGTGCCCATCAGCTCCGCTGTCTCTTTAGCATTGCGCCCTAGTGCAAGCTACGCTAATTTTTTAAAAATTAGTCTTCTGAAGCTCACGTTATTAGCGATCAAGTTTGTCCGCTCGCCTAAGAACTCGTCTTCAAAAACGCCACGTTTGCTGCACTCATTACTTTAAAAAAAAAATCTGTATCGTCAAAAAAAAAAAAAATCTCTGCATATAATAAATAATTTTAGCCGATGCAAGACTTACCAGCAGAGGAATTGGCGACGTAGTTTGAAGTGCCGTACCTTACAGAAAGAAAATTAAAAAGAAAATCCTGCGCCATTTATCTAGAATAAAAGAAAAACAAGACTAATGGCAGCGTACAGCCGCCGAAATCTTTAACTAGCGTGCGCGAGCGGCGCCTTTTCTGTGCGTCAGCGCCGTACGACGGAGCCACGGTGGACGGAGCCAAGTTGAAAACAGGGCGAGAGTAAGCGCATGCCCACAGAGCTCGCTCAGCTGCGCCCATTGTCGGCTAGGCAATACCTTCTTAAGGACGTCACCCCGTATTAGCACACTTCAGACGAACAGGCAGCGTCAGTAGGCAAATGGTTTAGCTCGTGTTTTGTGTTAAGAATATCAGCAAGCAGTCGCGGAAATAAAATGTAACGCTGCGCGTTTTCCCTTCTGGTAGCGGGCAGAGCCCTGTTTCCACGGGTTCGTCTCGCTGTTTGTACGCTGCACCGTGGCCTTTGCTTTCTCGTCGGCGTGTGTACACAAGAGTGCGCGAGCTTCTCGGCACAGTCTCGTAAACGACCTGCGCGGTCTGTACACCTCGCGCTGTATCTTCTTCCGTTGTGTTTAGCGCGTGCACTATCTCTGCTTCTGCATCGAAGAGTAACTGAACGAAGAAAGGAAGTGGTCTCGGTGAAGTGCTTAAGCATCGAAGTCGTTCAAGTAAGTCTAAATTAACTTATAAAATGAACACAAATAAGTTCTGCTTTATTATATTCTCTTGTAACGGAACAAGAGCTACAGCCTTCACTGCTCACTTGCGCCCTCGCACAGCGTACTTGATCAAATCACATTTTGATTATGCGCAAACTTTTGTTGGAGCGCAGAGGCGTTTATCGGTTTCACTTTCGCTGAATCCTGTTTACGCACGAATCAGTCTTTATTCTGGGCGCCCAGTGTCTTCAAGGCTGAAAGCTGGGCTTGTTGGTCTGGATCCGTGCATAAGAACAAAACGGCATTAAGAACATGAGGCCGAAGAAAAGAAGTAGTCTACTTCTTTTCTTTGTCCCCGTGCTTTTCGCGTGGTCTTGTTCTTTAACGCTCAGTGCCTTGTACTGTGTATCACATTTGCCAGATGCATTCACAGTTACATTCTTCGCCGTTTGTCTCCCGGAACCAACAGTTGCAAGGTTGCACGCCTGGAGGTTTGGTGCATGCCATGCGGGTTTATGCCGGAACAGCGCGGGCGTTGGCTGTGCCTCTCCTCGGGTTTTGACATCTGAACAAGTGGATGCTTGTTGCCCGGCGCCTCTGTTAGGAGTTGCTAGGGACCGTTAGCTATCAATTTTGCTTCCGTCTAAAAATGACTTCGTGCTCGTTTATCTCCCAGTACGGCAATTCGAGTTGTACTAAGAATAGCTGGCTTGTTCGTTTTCGGAACAGTTGTATGATTGTAGTGCGTCAGCTTATCTAAATCTGAGACTAGGCGGACTTTTTTTTCCTTGCGTGATTGTCACGTTTCTGACAAAGAATGCACTTAGAGATGCCCTCGCTCCTTGAAGTACGCTGCTCATCTTATCGATCTTAGTTGCTGCAGGGTGGAGGTTTGGTTGCAACATTCTTTGTCGCTAGTATCATGCTCCGCGAGAGAAAGAAAATCAAACTGCTTGTCGTTGAGCGGAGGAAGCGTCTTGCGACGTTCGCGAGGGGTCGCTAGGGCGTTCTGTGCCGTGTTGCGTTTGCCGCAGATTGCACGCACCTTTGGGTATGGCTGACGCCGCTGTGATGGATCGGCCGTATCGGCGACGTCGTCGTTTTTCCGGGGCATCTGTGGGGCGTTACCTGTCGTTGGGAGCGGAACTCGCCTTTCGTCGGTGCTCTGGGTGCACGGAGCGCGTGGGTACCGCGCCTCACTAAATTCGCGCAGTGTTGTGGATGCTGTAGTGCTTTCGGCAACCCGAGCAACAAGATGAACGCACCAGCGCTTCTTCTTTATTCGTGGTGTACGAGCTCGTGGCTATAACGTCGTTTGCAGTCTAGAATAGCTTCAGACGACTATGAAACCCGCGTTTTGTTGCGTAAGAAGCATAGCGGAGTTCAGACCAATATTCATACGCCTATTATAATAAAGCATTTCCTCAATGATTAGCCAAAATAGTTTGCCTCCGAACTGCGTTGTTGGGACGAACACTTTCTAACAGTACTGAGCGCCACATGCTGCTGTTTCCACCATAGAAAGAGATGTTCAAGCGCTTTCGGCATTCTACAGGCGCGCTGTCTGAGTACCATTGCTCAACATGATTGAGTGCCCCTATGAAGCGGCGCCACTACTTTGAATATTGTAGCGTCTGTGCAGGAAAATGAAAAAAGTTCTGAACAATAGTTGAAAAGGAAGACTGTTATACGAGCAGTGGATGAGACCACATCATTCGTATGCCTAAAAAGCGGGAGGCTACGCGATCAGGTGCATGCACGACTTGGCCGCTGCTGCTTAGTTTTCCACTGTTTCAAACTGAAACCTTATAGTCAGAATTTCTTTTAAAGTTCATTGCCAGAAAGGTTCCTTGGGAAAACTCACGCGATCGAAGTATCTCGTAGTAGTAATTACACTCGGAGGCTCATTCGACCGCGTAACGCATTGGGAATTTGCTTGCACCATAACACTGACGAGAAACATTGTGGCGCTTTACGTCTTGCGTTTTGTGTAAAAGTGTGACAGAAGCGCAGCACTAATCTTCGCTTCGTCCTGGAGGCACCTCCTCGGTACGCATCCTCGCTTGCGTAATTCTGCACTGTTTTAGGGACGTGAGCAAACGTGCGGGTGCAGGTGGAAGCTATATGTGTGGTGTCGTGCAATGAAACACAGCTCTCCTCGCGCGCGTTGCGCCGATTGAATGGCAAAGAAAGAAAGAAGTGTGCTGGCCACGCGCAGTGCATTGTTGTTCGGAGGTCTCGATGACTGGATTGGTCCCCCGCCTCAGTCATCAATTGCATTGATGCGCCGTCGGTTATGTACCCTCGCGATAAGCGCCATGTACTTTCCGCGAACGATGGAGCTGCGTGATATTAACCGTCTTCGTATTTACAAACCTCCTTGTGTTTTCCTTGCGTTAGTGCGTTAAGTTCAGGTAAGGCATGTCGCCGTGCAGGTTCAACGTCACGTGACGATGTGTACATCGTCATGTATGATCGTTCTGTACGTCTCTTTGAGGAACAGCGCGGCCTTGCGTGTTACGGTATTGTGCTCGATGCAAAGTCACATTGCTTGCTTGGTTGTGTTGGCTGGGGGTGACGGAAAAGCAATCCCGCGGCTGCTGCTCATAGATGTCGTTGTCGATACCAAGCATAATACAGTATACCGCCAGCACTTATGTCAAAGGAAGTTGAGCCTGCGTTGCACGCATTCTTGCTAAACTAAGAGGAAGGCTTGTTATACTCCTTGTGTTGTCCCATTCTTCTTCTTCTTCTTTCTGGGGTTTTACGTGCCAAAACCAGTTCTGATTATGAGGCACGCCGTAGTGGAGGGCTCCGTATGAATTTTGACCACCTGGGGTTCTTTAACGTGCACTACAACGCAGTGTTGTCCCATTCGTAGGATAGTTGTTTGTTAATGAGTCTAACAGTATGAAGTGATCGATGTGGCGTCTGAGGTCAGAGTAAAAGGATCAGTTCAAATAATCAGCAGTCAATGGTAGCTGACTTTGCTGTATGACAGGAAGTGGCGCAGTCCATTTTGCTGATGTCTGATTTATGAGGCTGCTCAATATGAATATTACAGAGACGACGCATTGGTACCTTTAATACCACTCATAATCGATTGGCTGGTGTCCTGCGTGAGTGTGGAATTTGCTGAAAATGTTTAGCGCGTTAAGTAAACGACTGGAGGCACAACGTAATACGGTCGCATTTACGTAATACGGTCGCACCACGTTTTAAGTGGTGTGACCCACTTAAAACTTAGAATCCTACACAAAGCGCATAAGTTATTATGAAGTGATTGTTTCGTCGTCTATAGACATACGTGGAACCTACAGCTTTATATTTCGTCGTTATTTAACCTCTGTGTCCTTGGTTTATATATCTACTGTTGGTAAAGTTACGACGACGACAGTGACAACGATCAAGAAGAAAGGACGAAGAAACTTTTACGGACAAAAATTATCAGCCGTGTCTTCTGCATCTGCTTTACATGCTCTCAATATAATTGTTTTACCGCTCTGTATATCCCTACTCGGGGCAACTAGTGTATTACGAGGCGGACGTTGCATTGTGCGCATTGTACCGCAGGAATTCAACCTATGTTTGCTACGCATTATATACTTTGACACCGCTGTACTTTCAACGGCTAGGTTTGGGCATACACACAGATCGGGTATATCAAGGAACGTTTCATTCCGCTCTTTACTTTATGTACAGACTTAATCCGCGGTTCGCATCCACAACTTCACTGTTGTGAACTAAGGGAAAAGTGCGGAGATTTATACACCTGTTCTGAGCAGCTTGGCCCTGTGACATGTCTACAATTTGGAAATTGTACGAAGTAGATGAATCTCGGCCTACTTTGCTGTAAACCTGTGGCTTCCAGTGGTAATTTCTCATATCACGCTTTTTGCCGTTTTCTTTAGAATCATTCCCTTGTACTGAGAACTGATGAAGGTTATTTTGGAATTTTTGCGTCTTAACTAAATAAACTTAGCCAGAGGTGTCGCATGCTATCGCGTTCCACTCTTAAAGGCGAATCTTAAGCGCCCTCCAATTCTGATGGTGTTTCGCTGTACTTTGGTTCTAGGCAACATTGAGGGGAATGTTGAAAACCACCCGCCGGGGTGGCTTAGTCAGCTAAGGCGTTTCGCTGCTGAGCGTGAGGTCGCGGGATCGAATCCCGGCCGCGGAGGTCGCATTTCGATGGAGGCGAAATGCAAAAACGCCCGTGTGCTTGCGTTGTAGGGCACGTTAAAGAACCCGAGGTGGTCCAAATTAATCCGGAGCCCTCCACTACGGCGTGCCTCATAATCAGAACTGGTTTTGGCACTTAAAACCCCAGAAAGAAGAAGAATGTTGAAAACCGAGCCTTTCTAAATTTTGATCGGGCCCCATGTCGCAAAAAATACGGTGTCGGTGTCAACGGCGTCCAATAACGCTATCGCGTTCCACTATTAGGCTACATTCACACTTGGTCTCGAAGCAGGCGGAAGCGGCAAAAACTTAGAAAAATCCGCCCGCCTAGGCTGCAAAGCGGGCGGAAAACCAGGCGGCGAGCAAAATCGGTCTCGGACCGATTTTTTCGCCATGGTGAAGCGGAAACGCGGCCCAAAGTCGTTCCGTTCTGCTCGACCGGAAGCCCCACTAGCATGTAAATATCCGGTCGTAAAATTGTACATAGCACCAAAAGTGTAGACTGCGATGGTGCTCGACGCGATCGAGATCGACGCGGCCGCTTTCGCCCACATCCATCTAGTGTGCGTACGTTCGTCGGCGTGTGGCGCCGATGAACGTATGCAGACTAGATGGATAAAAACTAAAACGCACTGTCAGCAATACTCGCGATAGTATTCAACGTCGCGCGACCGGAGGTGCGGCAACGAAGTTGTGGTGTGACCCAACTTCTCGCGTTTTTGCAAAGCCTGGCGAACGTACCCACCACCGCCGCTTCCGAGGTGTCCGCTCCTTCCGTTTATTCATTGTCCATTTCTAGGAAACAAGTAGGTAGAAGTACAAGAAACAATTTGTTCTCCTACTTCCATGGCAGAAAAAAGCTGGGCAAATTCCTCGTTGGCGCTCCGTAATTCTCCTCGCATGGGCGCGGTATGTTCCAGAAGTCAAAGGGCGCTTTTTTCGTTGCGACAATAGATTGGGAGCATAGGTCTCACGTAGGACGCGCAGGCTTCGGCGAACCCCAACACAAGGGCCAGCCCGGGTTTTAGCTTTGGTGTACTGGAGGCGCCGCCAATAATACGAAATGATGAAATGTTATTACAACCTGTAAATAAAACCTATTAAAGAAATATAATCATACCTAGGCACCAACCTGCGACTCAGCGCTATGTACCGTGCCCGTGTGAGGAGAATTACGGAACGCCAACGAGGAATTTACCGAAGGTCGCAGATGGCACGCGAAGTCGCGCGAAATGAACACTTTTGATGACGCGTGGGACAATGAATGAACATACCGCTCGAAATGGTGCGATAATGAGCACCACCACGCCGACGAACGTACGCAGACTAGATGGATGTGGGCGAAAGCGGCAGCGGCGGCCGCGGCGGTAGCAAAACAAATGTGAACAACTTGGACATGCGCGGAAAAGATTTTCCGGCTGCTTTGGCCTTTCCGCCCGCTTGCCGCTTCCCAGAACGTAGCCTTAAAGGCGAAGCTTAAGCGTACTCAAAGTTTGTCTTGTTTTTCATGTGTGTAGCGTAATTTGGGCGACGCATTGTGTACGTAAGTAGTTGTTGCTGTGAATAGGTGCGTTTCTGAGAAGTCTAAAGCGGTGTCATGTGGCTCGTTTTCTTTGACAGTGCTGTTGATTATTTGTCGCCTTTTGCGTTGAATGGAAGAAACATTAAACTTGTCAATCTGCTGCTTGTGCCGACTGTTGGTTTGTCGTACCTGGAAATAAATGTATATAATTGAATTCCATATAATTTTGTTGGGAAGTGTACAGATAGACTGGGTGGCAGCAAGTCGGCAAGGCGAGGACGAAAGAAGATTACTTTCGCTGGCACGGCCAATTGGGTCCATCGCGTTTCCCTTCTCTGATCTCCCATCGCTCCCTACAGCGTGGTTCTTGCAATCCTTTTGCGCGCGAACAGGGTTTGACGTGACCGGCGCCAGACGCACGTCATGTGGCCCCCCGTCTAGCTCTTCCGCCCCCTCTTCCTCCGCCGGCGGTCGGCAGGGGTTTGGCGAGAGAAATTGGCCCCTGGCACGGCGCGGCCTTTGGCCCCTCGCTCTCGGATGATCAATAGCCATCAGCCGTCGGCATCGTCGGCCGACGCACCCTGCGCGATATGCGTCTCATTCGCCGGCGCCTCCCTTTCGGCTGCTGCGGGGGGAGTCGGTGCGATTCCGCTACAGCGCGGCCTGTCGTCCGCCGCAGTGTTTCGTTCTGAATCGCGATGCGGCTGTGTTTCGGAGAAGCCCGTGTGCTTCGCCTCCTGACTTAAGCTTTGTTCGGCAAGTCGTACCTAGGAGGGCGGCCGTACGTGCGTGGCCTGATCCTTCTGTGGGATGTTCCGTGGAAAAACTGTTCAACAAAAAGTACAGATATCTTTCGACAGCAAGAAGAGAGAGACAAGGGATGAAGGAAAGGCAGGAAGGTTAACCAGACTTTGTCCAGTTTGCCACCCTACACGTGTGGAGGGGGATGGGGGAGTGAGAGGAAGAGAGAGAAGACACGAGTCTTAATCGCGCACTTTCACGGGCATTAAGTCAGGTACAACAAACCAATGCACTGTAATATGCGGCTGGCAGTTTTTGTGCTGGCGTACTTAAAACACACAAAGTAGTTGCGTATACTTAGTTTAATATTGGCAATTTGTTTTCTGCGAACTTTATTAGTCTTTTCACCTGCCGTTTTGGCAGGCCATATAGACATAACTGCAGTTTGCAGATACTGTCTAGCGTTATGCATTCCGTGCACTGTTTCCTCTTGAGCTTTAATCCTCACTAAGCTGTATTGGTCGCTTTGTCGTAACTTGGTTGCTCATTCAGTTCATGTCGCTGTCAATTGCTATTTTGTTAAAGACCCAGCTCAGGTCATACGTTATTTAAATCACTGTAGTTCATTGTGTTTGTAGACCCTATGGAGGCTACTTGTGCAAGTCGAGGGCTAGATGAAGTCCATTCTGTTTTCCAAAAGTTTAGTTTAAGCAACGCACACATCGCCGCTGTGCAAAGACCCCATAGACTTGAGAAAATAAGGATTGCGATGATTGGCTTTTGTTCGTTGCCGCGGATTGGTTACAACACGCCAGGCGAGAATATTGGAAATATCTTGGTTGCGAGAAGACTGTATTTACAGACACAGAGCTGGACATTCACTAATTGTTCGCAAATTCTGCACTGCACGGATGTTGGAGTCGAAAAAGAATGTAGAGAAACGCTTTACTGCGCGACGGTTTTCGAAGCACCACTGCCATGATCGGGGTCGCATTGTCCATCCTCAAAGAATTTCCTCCTCCTGACGATTCCTGCAGGTCTGCCGACGGAAGAACCTTTTCCTGCCGCTTGAAGTGGTTAAATTGTCTGACAAAGTTTGCGGCGTTCCCCTTGGGGCTGACGACCGACTCTCATGTATAATTCTGGGCTGAATACCGGACGAGAAAGCATTTGCAATGGATGAGTTTCACGTCGTGCGCTGACTACATTTTTCTCGTTAAAGTTTTATATTTCTTTTCCATGTATCCGATACTGAGAAGCGCCATGAACAATCATTTCGGATGCGCCTGCGCGCGAGGAGTCATTGCTGCCGAGCCACTCAAAACGTTTAGAGGAATACGGCGGTCGCAAAAATATTCAAAACATTGTTTCCGTGACACTTGGTGCGCATTTGTGAAGTGCACAATGAGCGAAGCGCGAACTATTGCGAGCAGCATTTCATTAAAATCAGTGTAATTAAGTTGCGAACAAATTAGTTTTTAGTTGTAATTCTCGCAAGGGACTGTTATACTTCATTCACCGGGGTTGCACGCGACATAATGCGCGAATGAAGTAATATATAATCATGGAGGCCAATTTCATGCAGATACCATGACAGCGACCTGCTATCCGTGAGCTCTCGCTAATAGTCGTCAGTTGACTTCAACACCAGTGTGTGCACTTTCGCGCACCATCTTTGTCCGAGGGCGTGGCCAAAGTATATGACGAACATGTGCTACATCCTAATTTTGACAGCGGTGTCGGTAGCGATGGGAAGTGTAATTTATTCTTCTTACGATGAAATTAGTTTCTTCTTAGGTGCCTATTATGTTCACGAAAATATTTCTGATCAGGCGCTGAGCTTAATCTGGGAATGTTTGCCTTAATGCGAATGTGAGACGTGATTAGTGTGGCTTTCTTTAATTCCATTAAGCGTGTATGAGACGTACAATGGGAGATACTCAATAGCCGCCCTAATGACGTGATGGATCGCGGCCTCCTTTAAATGCGTAAGCATTTCTATGCCTACCCAACGAGGAAACTTTTCCGTCTGTCCGTCCGTCCCGTCCGTCCCGTAAGAAGATTGCTTTCAAGATAAGCTCCGCAGCAGCGAACGAATTGACCGTTGTGCTGCTTCTCGCTTCAACGCGACCTAAGCGGCGAGAACCCAGCGCACACGAAGCTATCAGCACTCGGTGCACTCTGTCCCCATCGCAGATCGCTTTCAAGATATATGGCCCGCGCGGCCGCGCCATATGCAGCCAGCAGTACGGTTGAATCATGGTTGATAATAGCTCGACGCGGTTGGGTAAGCCGGTAAAGAGCGATAACGACTCACAGCAATCGGAATGTCATCAGCCCACCTGACGCCGCCACCTACAGTGGTTTGCTTACGTCATCAATTCACCTTGTGCCGCCGTCCATAGCAGTACGTGTCGCCGCAGCGCAGTCGTTTTTACTGGTCGGATCAAGTTCTACAATATTGATAATTACACCGGGCTGCGTGGTGATGAGCAAGTAGCTGAATGCTTACACATACTTAGACAACTCTCGGGGGAGTTTCTCCGTGAATTTTTTATTTTCATGCTTATGCATAATGAAGTCTTGTTATCTCATGCGCTTTCTTCCAATTAATTTGAGGAGTAGAACTGGCATGCAATTTCTTAAGCCAGCCGCGTTGCGCCTGCTGTAATGAAATTGGGCGCGTGCTTTTTCAAAAAGGTCATCATTGTACTCGCAGATCTCGACGTGTATGCGTAATTTACTTTGCCGGCCTTTTGTTCACAGACCAAGTTTAATGAAGTGCTCTTTTTCTTTCACTTTTGTGAGATACTGGTGATGGAGGTCAGAGCAGTGTCGTTCGTGGCTCGAGCAACATCGTGGCTGTTCCCCGCCAATCTTGCGGCGCGCGCCTTACGTGCAAGTGGCGCGACGCTCGTAAACGCACAGCTCGAAAGATACGCAAAAAGCTGAGAAACCGTAAGCGGCAGCTCTAACTCATAACGAAGTTGATTCCAGAAGAAATAACACAACTCAAAATGCTCACAGTTTCACATCACAAGTTTAGTTTAGCCTATTCTAGCAATGAGAAATTCATAACAGCCAAGCCAGTCCAATGTGGTCAGACAACTGCCATGCGTGTTGGTGTTATCCCCTGTTACACGAAAACTCCGTGTAACACACATATTCACCCCCTTTTATGGAAGTATCTTATAGTAGACATGCGGCCGGGGCACTCTTGCGTTAATGCCTCATGAATCGTTCTAAGTGAAAATATAGATAGCATTCCATGATGTCACTTCGATCATATAGTTTCATTGTTATTAAATTAAGGGTGGCTGTTTGGAGTGGAGTTCCTGACTGAATTCGTTGTTCTTTTTTTTACGCATTGTATACTGGCTAATTGGAAACCGTGGTCATTTTCTGTTCTGTATACACTCTTTCTGGATATAGTAGTGAGCGTGTTGGTAGCCTAGACTATACTGGTAACCTATAGGGAATAGTACTGTATTAGCGACGAGCATTTGCGAGTGAGCGCTTCCTTTTTAGCCTTCTGTGCTTTCTGTATGTGTACTTGCACTGTAAGTTTCCAAGTGTGAATCGGTATGAACTGGCTCAGCTGTGCTATCGGTGCATCTTCGGCATGACGTTTAGCCGGCGTGGTTATCACTGGGCAGCATCGGTTCGATAACTTTCGATGAAGGCGCATTGTTGAAATAAAGTTAAGAAACTTTTCACTTTTCACGGCTAATCTAGAAGCGAACCGTCCTTTACGTGCTGTTGTTCTCTGCGTTCTTCTCACACTGAACGGTCGTGTTGTTGCTTGGGGAGGCGAAAGTAATTGATTTCATCTCGACTCAGTGGCAGCTGGGCTAAAGGGCAATCGTTCGCCTTCATGTTCCCCCGGGTTTCTTTTTAGTCCTATGTTTTCTCTGGGATGGAGGAGAAAAAAAAAGTATTGTCACGCAAACGTCCATGAAATGTGCATGTCTGGCGCTTTGTTTTGGCGTCCTGTGCTTCTCGCGCATTTATATATTTTTTTCTCTCTGTTTCCTTTCATTCTCTCATTTGTTAGCCGCTTTTTTAAGCTTCGTCTGCTATCGATCACTCTGTCAGCGGCCTCCCCAGCTCGTATAGTACCGCTCCTCTGTGCATTCAACGTTTCGTTTCGTTCCCCTTTTTTTTCTCCTCTCACGTTTTACATTCCCCAGCGAGCCCGTAGAAATTCATGAGCGAGCTTCCTGGAAGGGTGCTATGCCGGGAGCCACCTTATGGCGCCGTCTGCTGCCTCGACACAGCACCGAGAGCCGTAGAAGCGCAGTCGGTGAGCTTGATTTATTCGTGGCCGCCGTTGATTCCTTTTTTCTTTCAATTTCTCCCACTCTGACGCGTTCCTCAAAAACCCCTTCAAAACGGTGCGTTCGGCGGCGGCGGCGGCGGCTCGTGTTTAAATTCGTGAGCGAGGCACCGTCCGGGCGACGTTGGAAGGGAACTTGCGCGGCAAGACGCGAAAGGTGACGCAGGAAGAACGGGTTAGTTGGGATGTGAGGTGGGAAGGGGTGGCGGGGGGACCACGCCCCCCTTACACCGTCGGCATGCGCTTCGCTCGCGGAATTCCACGAGCGAGTCGACGGGAGCGTTTGAGCGTCGGGTAAAGTTTTGAGTGCCTGCGCTTTTTTTTTTCCCCTTGCGCCCGATCGTAAAAAAGGTTGGTTTCCATATAGCGCCGTCGTATAGCGTCTTGCAGCTTGCATAAAGATCATCTCTACGCAGAATTGCTTAAAACTGAAGGAAATGACGTAGGAGTGAAGAGCGGTGTAAGAAGTACTCGTTTTGCGAAGGATCGATGAAGCAAACAAAAAGCGAAGGTGAATCAAGTGGAAAGCTTGTATTTGCATCAGATTGGGTTTGAAAGCGAAGTATGTGTTCGTTCTCTCCCGACCGTCAGCGCGCTTTTTGCGGTGCGCAACGCCGGGTCGCGCCTTTCCCGGCCTGAAGAAGAAAGCAGCTAGGAATGGAAGACCCTGGCGGTGATGGCGTGGGGAGCGTACGCAGAGAAGTGTGCAAAGTGCGATCCGACTGCTTTATGTAACTTTAAACGGTGTGCCTCAGTCGCCACCTTTCGTGCGACCATCCCGACTGTTTTTTGCGTGCGTGGTGGTATGAGCGCTTTATTTGCGCTCTAGCGTTTCAACGCAACCCTGGCTTTTTTTCGCGCAGCCAGACATGTCACTAAGCACGTGCTCCTAGTAGATTGAAGGAGGTGGGATGACGACACTCTTCCGCCATTTGCGATCGACTGCGCAGTGCCGCTTTTGTTACGCCGAGCTTTGCTCTGCACGATTCAGAGACATTCAATGTGTAACGTCTTTTGTAGGATAGTGGCGTTTCCAGATACCGTTATGGGAAATAGTGCGCCGAATGCTGCTGTTTGTGCGCTTGAACATTTTCGCGCCCCTCTGACGATGTCGCACTATCCGTCAGAAGCCGTGGCTGGGTGACTAATGCCTTTTACATGTTCTTACAGCGCGGTCGTATTGTGAACAGCCTTTAATATACGGACGCCTGGGCAATAACGTCGCGGATTCGTGTGCATGCATGGCGAATAGGATCGTGCGTGATACGATATTCTGTACCCCTGCGCTGGTGCTTCAATTGTAATAAAATCGTAATACCAAAAGAAGTCAGATAATACCAAAAAAGTTCGCAGGCTGTGCTTATATACACTACGTGCATCAGTCGCTTCCCAACGGTGGATGTTTCTTTTTACTTTTTTTGTTATCTTTAAAATGAGAATTACTTTCCGCCTTCCATTCAGTTAATACCGCAGCGAAAACATTCATCGCAGGAAGCTATGAGCGAAAAACTGTAACCACCCCAGGAAGATAGATACTTCGATGTGCCGGCCTTTGGCGTTATGACTTGAACGTCGATATTGGCCCTTCCCGTAAAAAAAAAATTAGAAATGCACTCTCTCACATGGCGTCATTGGTTTGTGCCAGCACGGAGGCGCGCTCTCACATCGCGACTGCCCTTTGTAAACGCGCCTGTACACGTTTCTGTGTACTATATTGTAGCATCGGGATTATTATTGTTAGTTGATTCAAAACATATATGCATTTCACAGGAAAGGGGAAAGCGAGGAGCAGGCTGGCAACTGCCACCGAAAGAGGCACAACGCCTGCCTATACTCTTCAGAAAGGAGGAGACAGAAACTTAGAAATGGCGTCGGAAAAAAAAAAAAAAAAAAAAAACAGCAGTAAGCAGACATGGGAGGCTAACCAATGCAATTTTCCGGTTATGTTTCCTGTGCTTTTCAGTGTGTTCCTAAAGTGGTACGATGATTATTTTGGTGTCTGCTCCTCGTTCGCCATGACATGGTGTTAGTTTTCACTTTTTCATGCGCCTACATGACCCCAGACTGTAGCACAGTGCGCGCGTGACAGTGCAAGGTTATGTCGTAAGTCCTTTCATTTATCCCAGACGTGCCACACCGTGTGAGCACCGCCCTGGAACTCGCAAGGGGTTCTCCGTGCCGTAATGCGCGCGTAGCTCTCCATCATCGCCAGCGCCCAGCACTGCACGCTCAGTCCGGCTTTGCCGTCTCAACCCGGGCAGAGACCGTGCGACCTGCACGCCGCCCGCGAGTTCTGTGCGAGACGCGAGCTTGCCTTGCCATTTTTTTTTTCTTTTCGGGTACAGTGGCGCCGTGTTTTGTAGGAGATGTTGGTGTTTGCGCCTTTCGCCGAGTGAAATGTGACGCGATTCGCGCAGGGCAACCTGTTACCAAGACGTAGCGGGGCCTTGGGGCCTCGCTTATGACCTCACGTTCTCCCGCGACGTCCTGCTTCGATTCCCTTTATTTTGGCGCCTCTTTCTGCCCTGGTCACGAGGGTTTTTTTTTTCTTTGTCCTCTTCTCACGTGTGCTTGTCGCCGTCTGTTTCTCGTTGCGTTTCCCGACACTTGCTTCGTTTCGCCAGATGGCGTTTATTCCCGCGTTTCATTCTTTTTTATTTATTTCGTCGTCCCCTGGCAATTATTTGATCGTTCGTGCCCGGACTCATAATCTCTAATGTGACGGCGTCCTGTTCTCACTTTATTTCTTGTAAGACCTCCTTCGTGACGTCAACTGCCATCATTATGCCTGTCTCTTCATTTTTAGATTTCCTGTGCACTCTTATTGGATGCATTTACCCGTTGTTTTTCTTTGTTTCCTTTTTTTAACGTAAATATATATAAAGACGGAGAGGGAAGATTATCTTTTTTTTTCTGAAAAGTGCTCTGTTTCCTTTTTGCTTGAATCGTTACGTATGATATAGTTAAACTTCAGCGCACTATCATGAGTGCAGTTCTTAATGCGACCAGTGTTAAAACCTGTCGAACGCATTAGTTCGTGTTGATCGCATTATTCTTGCGCGTGTTGGAACATTGGCGTCCGGGATGAGCATTAATTCACTTTGCGAATCATTACGGCTGCTCGTAAGCCTTTTGTGCTCTTGCGTTGCGAAATATCCCTCCGTATTTTGCAGACTTTCTTATTATGTCACTTTCCCCAGAGACTTTCCACTAACGTCGTTTCAAATTTGAATTTACAGCTCCGCAGACGGCATGTCACTGTTACGAAGTTTTTCATTTTAGCACTGAGAAGCGTCCGCAGTAATAATTCGTCTATTATTTCCTATTTATACTATAGTCTCGTGTAGTGTTTTAATGGGAGAGCATTACTTGGCTCATTGTGCGACCCCGCCGTCATCAGAAAGCCGTGCCAGAAACACGGCATGCAAATAGTGTCATTGTCATCTAACTAAATAAAAAAAAAGTGGCCACGGTGAGGATTGGTTCCTTTTCTAGCGCTCCGTAGGCGAGCGCGCTAACCACTGTGCTACCGCTGCATTGCGCCACCGTTGCAACAGGCGACAGTGACGAGTATCTTAGAGGCTGTGCACGTGGTTATAGGCTCTGCCTGGCGGGTGATTGACTAGATGGCGCATGATATAGGAGTGGCGCCACTGTCGGCGCTACGGAGTCTTCATCGCCCGAAGTTGAATCGCTCGCGTCTACATCATCAGGCGAGACAGCAAAGCGTGGCCGGAGGTGCCAGTTCACTGCCGACGAAGTACGAGACCATCGCAACGCAGCGAAACGTACGAGGCGAGCTGCTGCAGCGAAACAACGTTCGCCACCCAAGCCCCCGACAACGCGAAAGGCAGAGCGAGCACGGCGAGCTGCAGCGAGACAATATGCACTCAAGAACATTTCGTCGCAGAACTAAACTCAGCGACACGCTCAGTGACACGTAATGTCCTCGCATTTACATATCATAAGAATTGCTTAGATGCCCCCATAGATTTTTTTTTATGCATGTGTGTCAGCTACGATTTTGGGATAGTGTGGGGTCTTCAGCAGCCAAATTTCCCATACTGTCGCAGTTAATAAACGACGACAACGACAACAACAACAGCTCCGCTGTTAAAAGACAGGGTCGGTGCACTTTGCTGCCAGGCAGTTGAGTTTGAATCCCGTCAAATTCAATCTATCGATCTCTTGATTCTAATCTGTTGAGTTTCAAGTTTTCCTTAAAGTACTGTACGTTTCTTTTTCCTAATTTTATTTTGAACTACCCGGTTTGTCCTCAGTGGGCATATGCGCCTCTAACTCCAAGGCTCGACATCTGCTTCTTGTGCGGCGCGTTTTTTGCTACGAATCAAATGATGATTGGGAAGGAAGGCTGGGATATTTTGGCTATCTTACAAGTCAGTCAGTCATGCTCATTTTCTTCCCTCACCTTTTTTCACCTTTTTCTTTTAATCATCAATTTGGCTCCGGAAACGAGGGCAGCGACGATATTGAAACTGTAGTGGCCACTGTTTTTCAAGAACACTGCTTGGCGAGACATGAATCTGTTTGGCTGGATTGGTAGATTAGGGTTCAGAGTACTAAACTTCAACGAATTTATGGTACTCCATAACTGACGTAAGTGCAAAACACGGTAGTAGACGCCACGTTAAGGTTGCGGCACCCGCTCGTTGTGACGTCATAGATTTTGACTGTACTTGTTCGGGGCTAGTTAGCCGATTAACGACCAGAAGTATATCCCTGCAATTTAAACTTTGCAGGCACTCAGTTCAAGAATTTGTAGGAACAGTGCTGGCGACGATGATGCTACAGGCGAACTGAGCCTGGCAGACTTTGCCGGCAATTATTACGTATGCGCATCTCTTTCCGTGTCATGAATATATGTCACTACAGGTTCATCAAATCAGTCCCTCGCAGAAATGTGAGTAGAATTCGAGACACCTCCTTGCGCGCTATCCGCCGTCCTACCGGAAGAACTAACTTTTCTGTGCGTTTGTGAGGAAATCCTCCTATTCTCATGGTGTTCAGAAGCCTCTTAGTTTGCGAACGGAAGCGCTTGCTGGACCATATGAAGTGTTGTACAACTTGGCCCACTTCGTTGTGCTCAGTGCTAGTTAGCGAAGCAGCACGGCCAACCTTAAACGCCCACACAGGAGCGTATACACCGATACTGCATGAGTTCAGCTTCGTATGCAACTGTAAATATGATTAAAATACCTAGACGTTGCTCTGTCTAATGACCTATCATGGCATGCGCATGTTATTAACATCATAATGGCGGCGGTTTTCTTAAAGCGTCACCTACGTCACTTGTCTAACCAGGTTCAGTTACTACCTTACAAATAACTTACCCGTTCGAAACTGTGAAGTATGTGTCAACCATGTGTTTATACACAACCAGTTTATACACTAAATATAATGAGCCTCTTTTACATCAACGCAGAGCGCTACTAACGTTTTCCTATATACTTAGAATCCAGTCATCACCACAACACACATGCTACAACATCGTCACACAGTGCAACTCACGCTTACACTACACAAATAAACCGAACATGATTAGCCCGCTTCTGCTTCTATATGAGGAATGCTGTCGTGATAATGACATTCCTCATGGGGTGCTTCAGGTTGCTAAAAGGCCACAACGATTACCCCCGTGGTGCGAGTTCATACAGTTATGTGACTGGGCAGTAACCCCTCTAAAGAAAAATGACACCCTCCACGAACACACCATATAAGAATTTCGCGCTCTCCAGGAGAAATATAAAAATTGCATCGAATTTTACACTGATGGCTCTAAAACAAAAGAACACGTGGGTGTGGGGTCGTGACAAAAGATTTGGAAACAAGTATTCGACTACCAGAGCATGCCTCTGTTTACACGGCTGAAGTCTACGCAATGTGGACTGTAGTTCAAAAAATCATCGCTGACAAACACGAAAACAGTCATATAGACTGATGCTTTAAGCACACTGAAGGCCCTCCACGTGAAATCCTAATGTGAACCCCTGTTTGAGGACATTTTAAACATGGTAGCATCAAACGAATACGGCAGATCGATTAGGTTCTGTTCGGTACCAAGCCATGTTGGGATACCGACTAATGAAGCAGCTGATACATGCGTATCAATGGCAGCGTACAAAGACATAACAAACACAACACTCCCATATAAAGATAGCATCCGCGCGATTCGGAAGGCCTTGAGGTCAAAATGGCAAAACGAATGGGACCATTGTACAAGCAACAAGTTACATCTCACCAAACTCGTACTTGGCGAGTGGAAGTCGTGTAATCATCAGGAACGGTTCATTGAAGTTGTTTTATGTCACCTGCGGGATTGGGCAGACACACCTCACACACAATTTTTTACTTACAAAAGAAGACCCACCAACAGAATTGCCAAGAACCGCTCACAGTGATGCACATTTTACCGACATGTAAACTTATTGAAACACAAAGACGAAAACTTTTGCAGAATGTATGTAAGTTGCACATACCGTTACACCCTACCTTAGCTTTAGGAGATGATGCACTAGTGCCATTACCTGACCGGCTTAAATTTCTAGACGATACGGGCTATTTACACCTGGTATAGAGCAACACAGATTTTGCTGTTTTTAAATTTTATTTCATAACACCTTGTGTTTGGCGCAGCATAGCCTTAGTCGCTTTTGCGCCAATAAACCTCGATGAACTATTTTTATACCTTGACGCAGTACAAAGTCTCGCGGCCACTTGGTTCACTCATTTTATTCATATGTAGTCATTGTTAGCGACCTCACAACAGGCTGCGAACATTATATTGGCTCGAATCCTGGTTGCGAACATTATATTTTAACGCGATAGCGTTATGGGCCCCGTGTCGCAGAAAATCCGGCGCCGGCGTGGATGTGTAGCGTCCGTGGCGGAGAAAATCATCGCCAGCCACCCCGACCGCGCAGGCCCTCTACGTGGTACAAGGTTTTGGTGAAAAAAAATTGAATTTCTCACAATGTAAGCTGGCTTTCCCACGTTCAATGTTGCAGGGAATGAAGCCTAATGAAAGAAAAATGCGATGCGAACGAGGCCCGATAACGCTATCGCGTTCTCCAATTTTTCTCCGACGCATAGCCACACTTATTTCCAGAAGTTTCTCTGTCCATCATTTAATAGCGCTCATTATATCACCGTAGCCACCCACTTTCACCACACCAGTGACGAATTGATCGGCAAGTTTTCCCTTCACGTTCGAGAACTTCAATTGTTTCAGCATCTTTCTTTCAGCCAAAGAACCTAACGGCCTTCCTCACAATAAAGTCGCCAATACCTGTCCGTCATCTTTTTTTTTTTTTTTGCGAGTGTGACTGAGAATCTGCTGACACATCCTTGAGAGTCTTTGTTGTTTCTTTCCGTATGCCCACCCTTTATTTGCGTAATACTCAACCGCACGTTGGAGCACTGGACCCAACCAGATCGAGGACACAAGCGAGTGCATTAATGGGACCCAGAAATGCATCACAAGCTCAAAAGAAGCCAAACAAGCATACTGCACCGGATTCGCCGTGGTGTCGCATTCCCCAAGCGTTATATACATATGATAGGTTTTAGTGATGCTAGCCGAAATTGTGAATACTGTCTGGTACCAGAAACACTTGATCATATATTTTGCGTTTGTCCCGCGTACGCGCAAGGACAGAAACTGGTCTCTTCCATTGCACACGTCGATAAGAGGCCGCTATCACACGAGTTTCGTTTAGGCCCTTGGCCCAATGCAAACAGCGCCGCCCTGATAACCAGTGCCGCTATAGCCTTTCTGCGAGGCACTGGGTTGGACGCGCGACTTTAAATATGCCACGACGTTGTGGACTTATATATACGCACTTCCTCCTCATGTAGTCATCATTCATCATCCATTTTCCTCCCCGTCCCCTTTCCCCAGTGTAGAGTAGCAGGCAGAGCGAGTTACAGCTCAGGCCGACGTCTCTGCCTTTCTGTAAATAAATTTCTCTTTCTCTCTCACCTCGTTGGGTCATAAAACTGAATCGATCAAATTACATGAATGTGTCATAAATACGAGAAAACATCATACTCACGTCACAGACGTCCGTTGGTTGAGCAGTAAATTGAAGATTAACCTTTTTTTTTTGGCAATGATACACTTTATATACGCATATAAAATATTCAAGAAGGATGCAATACCAGTCGAACCTGGAGGGCTGTTTGGTTCACAACTCCTCAAGTTTCATGACAAAGCACACTGTCTGCTGAAAGGCAATAAAATACAGATCTCTTTTCGAAGCAGTTATCGCAGAAATCGTCATGCAACGTTCATGAAGCCCAGTGTCTTCTTAGTCGAGGGGCAGTCCTGTCCCACTCATGTTAGGTGGTTCCGAGGAGTTTCGAGTCGCAGTCGTTTTGTCAATGCAGAGGTGGCAACGCTACACGTTCAGTAGAGTAGTTTTGTAGCACATGTGGTTTTGCACTATTATTCACGGCTAATTTCCTTCTTTCCTTCCCTCTTCTCTCTCCCTGGCATCTTTGTGCTCCCCTTTCCCATTCCCCCGGTGTAGGGTAGCCAACCGGACGTTATTCTGGTTATTCTGCTTTTGTCTTTCTCTTTTTTCCTCCTTTCTTCCTCTGTAATGCCGCCACAGAACCAAATCTGGCTTATGGCGTGCTACATTTCTTGAACTCCTAAAGTTGTTCCCTGTTTCCCGAATTGCCATTTCATCGTTATAAGAAGGAGAACGCGACATCACCGTGCAGGGAAGAGGAAGATACGTTCCACCTCTTGTTCCGCTTCTCTTGTATCGCGTCTTTCTCTCTCTATGGCTGGCCTGACTTGTACATCTGTCCCCTTTCTCGCTTCCAATGCAGAGACTGTTGTTCTGCTTGTTCCTCAGTATGTGTTGTAAGTCACCGGTGTCGTTGTCTCGCAGGTTGATTACTCTTAGACACCAGGCTAGCTTTGCGCTCTTTTAGTCTGTTTTATCACTTCTTGCCGGCAGGCAAGGTCGATATATGCCTTCCGTTTCATCGCTTCGTTATTTATTTTTTTTCCTTGCCTTGATATTTTTTTTGCCGAATTTTCCCGTCTTTCCTAATACGCTACTTTCTTCATCGCCCTTCGTACTTCTTTCATTTATTGTTTTCTTATCTTCTTCCCCTCTTTCAGTCTACCAGTGCGCAGCTCTCTCCGCTCATTTTCCATCTGGAACCGCGTGTCATGTCTCTGCTTCATTTCTTTCTTTCTTTTTTTTTCTTCTTTGCGCTGGAACTGCGTGAAGCAAATGCTCCAGCATCCTCCTGCACCCGTTCCCCGTCCTGGTTCGCTCCCCTTTCCCCCCGTCCTTTTCTGTTTCCATTGCTTTCTTCTCTTCCTTGCCGGAGCGTCGTTGCTAGCTTCTACGTGCCGCGAATCCTGATCGCGGAGCGCCAGGCTTTCGCAGCATGGACGAGACGACGACTTCGCGGCGCCGGCGGTGCTGGCGTGGTGCTTGCCTGCGATCCGCGCCGCTGGTACTCTTAGCTGGCGCCAGGCAAAGGTTTCCGCCGACAAGGCGAAGCGGGCGGAGACGACGGGGAGAACATACGAGGGACCCGCCGAGAAAGTAATTAACTTATTGGGTGCGTGATGCAAGAGGAGCCTGATTGGCTCTGGAGTGGGTGGCCCGGTTAGTTACTGCCGCCGGCCATGACCGGTAATTTCATCAAACAGCTGCATGGTCCTTACTGTCGCGAAGTAGTATGGTCTCACTCTGTCTTCTCCCCTATCGTTTGGGATTTTCTTTTCCCTCTCTCTTTCTATTGTTTATACTAGAGAAAGAGAAATGAATATGATAATTTGAAAGCGAGGTTGTGTGTCCTAAGAAACTAATAGATCAATAGCTAATACGTCATTGATGCAGAAAGCGGAGTAATGACAATTCGGATGGCTGAGTAACCCAGATCATAAATGATCAGAAGGAGGGATATGAAGTAGCAATATGGCAGGTTTAAATGGAATGGTGCGCACGGCTCCTCCTCCGTTAAAGGGTATGCATCGTGGTGTGTCTGGCAAACGAGCTGGCCGGAGCTGCAAATTAGGCAACCTTCCAAGGGAACGTCATTTGCCCATTACTCGAAGAATGGCTACAGGAACGCTAAACATAATTATAATGAGCTTTAGCTTCCTCGTTTGATGGCGAATACGAGTAAAAGGGAGCAAAAGTAGTGTAGAAGAAGGCGCAGTCAGGTGTGGGTCTGGCTCGAAGCCGACGCCAGGCGCACATAAGCGTGATCGCTCGCTCGCTCGCCGGCGCGTGCGAGTGGAGGGGCTTCTGTTTTCTCTGAATGTTGCCCAGTCTCATCTCTGCAGCACTTATGAGAGAGGGTGCGCGCGCGCGTTTATGAATATATGCGTGTGGGAGAGGGAGGACACGAAGGATGAGATGTGTCAGGAGAAAGGGAGGATGGGATGAAGCTCGTGGGTCTCCCGCCATACTTTTGCCTCGCACCAAAGCCTTTCTCGAGCTTGCCCAGCTGTGACACGCCTCGGCGAGCTAAAGCGTAATAAGGCAGGATGAGCCTATTGCACAGATTGCCAGCAGAGGAGGCGCGTTGATTAAAACAGCGCAGCTTTCACCTGCAGTAATGATGAACGCTCCTTCCCTGTTCTCCATTATCGCCGTTCGATACATTCGATGTGGTTAAAGGTCGTGCGTGGCGCACTCTTCGAGCGACGATGGGTGTAGCTTTCGCATTCCTCTCTCAGTGGACTCCAACTTTGACGATCTTTCCAGGTCAGACTTTGCGGGTTTTGTTCGCAAGGGAAGTGCTACACAATTAATGTCGCTCATACAGTCTGATTACAAGGCTCGTTGACAACAGACAACGGATAGAACCGGTGATAAGATTGGAGAAACTTCCGATACAGGAGGGTGCGCCTTGCGCTGAGCGACAACATTGTCACAGAAATGAGCCTGTGAAAGACGTTCACTGAAAATATGAACAATTTTACGCGTGTGAATATTTAACACGCGAATTAAATGGTAGCCGCGCAAGCCGCAGCGATGCTACACCATGAAGTCCGTGTTGACGTTATTTAGTTTCTAAGCAGGAACAGCTCTGTTCGTGTAAAACAACCGCATGTCTTGCTCCATATAGGGTTTAAGCGACGTGGAAACCAATTTGCGAAACGCAGTCGCTTCCTTGCCAGTGCAGCGTGGAGTACGTGCGTCCGCCTTTACGGGGGCGCACCGTTTTGTACGCAGCAGAAAGTGGTCGGGAGACGGTGCGCGCCGTTTTGCAATGGAAAGCGACGGCAAACAGCGCTGACAGCGAAAGAAGGGTTGCCATGGGAAATCAGGGAAGCCACGAGGAAACGCCGCGCGCGCAGCGAAGATATGTGGTTGAAAGGGACGGCGAAGCGAAGGTCGCCGGAATAACACGCGAGGAAAAGGGAGCTGGACCGAGGTGCCGAAGGGGCGAAGCGGTCATGACTGCGAGAACAAGTCCGCGCCGTCTCTGTTTTTCTTCTTTTTTCTCCCGAGAGCGGAAAATATGGCAATGGTCCCACTGGGGAACGCCACCTACTTCCTATATAGCAAAAGGAGGCATCCTTTCTGGAGAGGCAGGAGAGAGGCGGCGATGTTTGCGGGATCGAAGGGCTTAAAACCAAGCACGAAGCAGCGCCGGGGGGCTGAGGGACAGTACGAGGGAAACGAGGAGAAGCACAGCGTAGACGGCGTTGTTTGCGGGAAAGCCGACACGGAGGGAAATGGGAGAGGTCCCAGCAGAAGCCGACTTCCCGGCGGCTGTGATGCATCCGCGGCTGCTTTGGCCGGGAGCCCATGTCGCCATAAATTTGGCCCGAGTGCCCCCTGGATTCTCCCGGGTGTTCGCATCTGCTCGTGTTTGTGCGCGAGCGTGCGTTCCTGTGTGACTTGCCGCCGCTGCGGTGGCAGCGCAGTGTTCACTGCTTTTAGGCCGCTATTTTGCTAGGCTGCTTTGCTGCGCGAAGCAGCCTGGACATTTTATGAGTTTTGATGTGCGGCGCTACGATGGTGCGAATAGGCACGGCGAGAGAATATGCGGTGCCGACATGGAATTTTTTTTTTTTGAAGTTCTTATTTTCTTGGTTTTCGGGACCTTAGCCAAAACAAGCTGGCGAGTCGTGATAGGGAACGAACGTGCAAGGGGCTACGTAGAAGCAGCCGCAGGGAAATAAAAAAGAGCCGACGGTATTCTTACTATTAAAACTAACGGGGAACAACAGCGCATTTTCGCGCAAATTTGACGGCGCACATCTCAAAACAGTTGCTGTAATCAGTATTCGCTTCAAGTGGATATGACTTGCCAAGTCACCGGCTACAACTCGTAAATCAACATGTGCCGTAAAGTAAGTAGTCCGAAGGTAATTACTCATTTATTGTTAATTCATTCATTATTTATCTCGATTTCTTGCGCGAGTAATGTCCGGCGCTTTCAGCAATCCAGCTCAAGGGCTGCAATCATACTATCTGTCACAGTCCATGTTTAAGAACAACACCCCTTATAATACGCGTGCTGTATCGTTGCGCTCGAGTTTGATGGAACAGTTTGTGATCACTGCTTTCACAATTATGTGCCACGTTTTACGATAAAGCAACAAAAGTGTTCTCATTATACATAGCCGGAACAGACTTAATTATTGGCTTCCTTGTTCAAATTTGAAGCACGAGCTTGCAAAGGAATTTGTGGCGGGGTTGTGCGGAGATTGCTTAGGAAGCCACGCGGTGCATATCCATGTTATTACGAGAAACTGCTACGGCCCCGCTTACGCGAAGCAGCCCGTAGAAGAATATTCAATCGGTTCTGCCGACACGCAGGTGGAGACGGCATACGGGCGCCATGAGATCAGCTCCAATAATTTGAACTTTGCCTCCATCGGGAGGCCTGGCGGGGAAGGGCGATACCTCTAGAGCGCAGTCAGCGTTCCGCCAAATAATTGAATCTCCCAATGAATAAAGCGCACGCCACGCTGAATAAATAGCTTCCTTCGGCAGCCTTTAACGGCAGCTCCTATGTGTCACGCCATGCACTGGTGTTGGGCAGGAAAAATGAACGCAGGAAGGTGGGCGTGCCAAGGAGGGTTATTTTGAGGAAAACGAAGAAGGATGACCGTGTTTACGTGTGTATTACTTCACTGGAAATGCACGTTCGCAAAATTTGAATCCCAATGTTCAGTAAGGAAATTTCGCCGTTTGGTTTGCTATATACAGGTGACTACGGTGACAACAAAATTGACACCCGCGCCCAGGTAGAATGAACAGGGCGTTAGCGTGCGACATAGGTAACCGTGCGCGCGCGTGTTAATCCCCACTGCAATACAATACAGTTCAAATACTGATCAACCTACATTTTCGGAGAAAAATAAGCTTGAACGGAAGAACCAGTGATGTTAAACCGCGTTCCGGCTACATTAGTAACAGCTTCCCTGGAAATGTGGGAAGGTGCAGCCACTGGTGACTTGCGAACCAGAAATATGTTGCTGAACTGCCTTTTCTTGAATTCAAAGTTGTTTCCTCTACCTGTAGTAACAGGAAATGGCTAACCGGGTTGCAGTGTTATTATTAGTTCGTGCTTGTGCGTCGTAGGCTCGTGGTATATAAAGCTTTAAAAGTATGGCTTTTTGGGCTAGTTGGTTAGATACACCAGGGGTGGTCTTGTTCTCTCGTTCTCGTCCATGTCTTCTAGCGCTATGACCACCCCTGATGTATATAAAGCGTTGCGTTAGTTTAGCTATCGCGGTCATCAACACTCACCTACTGAAACATCGTTAAATGATAAGTTCAGACTCGCGACAAAATGTCTGCTCAAGAAAAAGGGTCTGTGTAGATGTGGAAGCAAAGCGGGGAAAATTGCATCTGCTTAACTTGAAACAGTGACTGGATTCGTAATGGCACGCAACTCTTATGTGAAGTACTCCTTCGCTCTACGCGGAAGGCATGCATATTGAATGGAACTTTAGCATTGGTGTCACTGTATGCACGCGTATGTTCTGTACCTTGGAACCGTTCTTGCTTGGTTCGATGCAAGTACTCGTAGGCTTCGGTGAAAGCCTATAAATAAGGGCACCGTCGTTCCTGTGATCTTGGAGGTGTTATTTCGGTCGTCGCTACCTTGTCTTTGGAATGGTGTAGATGCGAGGCACAGACGAACGGGGCGAGCATCGTTCCTCTGTTCCACGGGGAACAGGTTCGATCCTCTTGCTCAATGCCGCTGCGCACTGCATAGGCTTCGTGCGCCTCACGCCGAGAAGGCAGCTCGCTGTTGGCGGGGACCAACGCCAATACCAATGCCTCGCAACTTTCACGTGGCAGCCGAGCCAGGCATTGAGCAGAGTTAATTCTTCCGAGTAAAGCCTGGGACTGCTGGTGTCGCGGCGCGTGGACGCGTAATCATGCGGATATTTTCATGTTTCGCGCGTTTTCTTTATAACGCGGAAAAAAATAAGCGAGACATAGCACAATTAAAACAACTGAATAGGGTGTTTCATAAGACAATTATTGTTTTCACCAGTTAAACAAGTACCCTTAAGACAATAATAAAAAAGGTAATGAATAATTTTTTTGTTCGACTTCAGAGTAAATTAAGCAGCGGCAATGTATTTCCTCCTCGCCGTATTTCCTCCTCGCCGCATGCAACGACAAGCATCTCATGGTTATAGCTGTTTAAAGTACCGTCTAAGAACACACTCTCTCTATATATATATATATATATATATATATATATATATATAGAGAGAGAGAGAGAGAGAGGTGTGTATATAAATAATAATAAATAAATACCCCAGAAAGTGGATGGGAAAATGGCTCCGCGGTAGGTCAATAGTAAGAGCATCGTACGCGTAATGCGAAGACGTGGCTTCGTTCCCCACCTGCGGACATTTGTTTTTTCATCCGCTTTCATTTCCATTAATTTATAATTTCTTTAATTCAATTAGTAAGTACAAGTAATTTCCCCTATGTTGTTCGTGGTGTCATTGTTTGTTGGCTTCTTATGATAGGATTAATAGAAATCGGGCCCCTCGGTTCCCTTTCTTCTCGTTCATTATATATATATATATATATATATATATATCATCAGCCTATTTTTATGTCCAATTCCAATCTCCAATTACGCCTGTCTTGCGCTAGGTGAATCCAACTTGCGCCTGCGAATTTCCTAACTTCATCACTCCACCTAGTTTTCTGCCGTCCTCGACTGCGCTTCCCTTCTCTTGGTATCCATTCTGTAACTCTAATTCTCCACCGGTTATCCCTCCTACGCATTACATGGCCTGCCCAGTTACATGTTTTTCTCTTAATGTCCATTAGAATATCGGCTATCCCAGTTTGTTCGCTGTTCCACACCGCTCTCTTACTGTCCCTCAACGTTAGGCCTAACATTTTCCGTTCCATCGCTCTTTGTGCGGTCCTCAACTTATTCTCTAGCTTCCTTGTTAGCCTCCACGTTTCTACCACATATGTGCACCGGTTGAATGCAATGATTGTATATGCCACTGCCACAAAAAATTGGATCCGTCGTTTTGGAATGCCCTCCACAACGTAACGAAGTGCACTTGGTCCTAAAGTGAAGATCAAAAATTGAGCGTAATTGATCATAGTTAATTAACTAATTAAATACAATATAACAATACCCTAAGGAGCGTCACACGACGGCAAACTATATGCCGTTGGTTTTATTCAGTTGCGGTTAACCACTTCTTTCTTTAATCTTTGGTTCAAGTTACGTGAAACACCCTGTATCTAATACAGATTACAGAGTACACATGTTATACGATAATGGTTCACCATATAACATACAAAAAGAACCTTGACATTTTTTAAGGAACCTTGACATTTCTGTCGACCGGCCTGTGTGAGAGGCTGTAATTGGAAAGCCTTTCCTGTTACCTGTTCTTTCTTCTCATTTTCTGTATCTCTTTTCCCTCTTTCTAGCCTCTAATTCCGCCCCCATACCCCAGTGCAGGGTAGCAAACCGGAAACTCGCCTCTGGTTAACCTTCCTACCTTTCTTCTCTGTCTTAACATTTCTGGAACAAGGTTAGGAAATGTTGCTTGGAAAGTCTTTGTGAAATATTTTAATTTTATAGTAATTTATATAATAATAATAAATACTAATAATAAACATGCGCACAGCACGCTTTCTAAGGAGCGGCTTAATAAATTATGATTCCTTAAAGTACTAATCAATGAGACTGAAATCTCACTATACTGAACTAAAAGTTTTACAGCGAAGCTGTTTGTGGCTAGGGTTCCGTGGATTTTTTGTGTCCGTCAACAAATGTGCGTGTGCAAAAACTCAGCTGCTGAATTTCATGCAAAATCGCTTCATTATATGCAAAAGACTTGGGTATGCATTTTCAGTAGATTGGTTATCAATAGGCACCGTTTTCAAAATCAGTAGACTCTCAGATAGAGAATAACGGTTTCTCAAAGATTTGCGGCTGTGCGACCCGCGTCGGCCATGTGTACGCTCGCACCGCCCTCTTTGTCGTCGTTCCAAGTGCTTGCGTGCCTAGTTTCCTTCCGCTCTTCCGGGGTGGCGGTCCCGTCGCGCGTGTCTACTGGGAAGGGATGACGAGCGAGGATAAAGTTGATATCAACAAGGTACTGAGACAGGGCTGCCCTTTATCCCCGCTGCTGTTTTTCATGTACGTGGTAGGGATGGAAAGAGGGCTAGGAAGGAATCAATATCGAGTTTAACCTGTCATACAAACAAGCCGGCACAACAGTTGAGCAGCAGCTTCCAGGTTTATTTTATGCGGACGACATTGTGTTGCTTGCTAACAAGCAAAGTGATCTGCAACGTTTGGCTGATATCTGTGGAGAAGAATGTGAGAGGTTAGGATTAAAATTTAGCGCTAAAAATAAGGTTTTCTGGTATTCAATGAAAACAGTGAACAGACAGTGTTGATTTAGGGCCAGAAAATACCTCGGGTAAAAGAATACAAATACCTTCGTATATGGATAAACGAAGGCGATAATTATCTGGAGACACAGGAGAAAACAACTGCAAAAGGGAAGAGAAATGTGGTCATAATGAAACACAGAGCGCTATGTGGATACAATAGGTACGAGGTGCTCCGGGGTATGTGGAAAGGTGTAATGGTTCCAGGGTTTACATTTGGAAATGCGGTTGTTTGCTTGAAGTCAGGGGTACAATCGGGACTTGATGGCAACCAAAGGTCAGTGGAACGCCTCGCGTTGGGCACCCACGGGAAGACTACTAATGAAGCTGTGCAGGGTGATAGGGCTGGACAAATTTTGAAGCAAGGGAGGCTCAGAGTAAAATTGATTTTGAATAACGACTGAGGAAAATGGAAGAAAGTAGATGGGCTGCAAGAGTATTCAGGTATTTGTACAGAGAAAACATTGACTCACAGTGGAGGAAAAGAACTAGGAAGCTTACCAGCAAATATGCGACCGGTATGGCCAGCAACATGGCAACAAAGAACGTCAAACTCAAAGTGTGAGAGGCTGAGACAAGGTTATGGGTGGCGGCAATGGAAAAGAAACCTGCTATGACTAACTACCTCAAAGGAAAAAGGGAAATCAGGAAAGAAAGAATTTATGATAACTCAAACGGAAGCTCCTTACTTTTCGAAGCGAGATCAGGATGTCTTAGAACGCGCAGTTATAAAGCGAAGTACACCAAGAACGGAGCCGCATGTGCTCGCTGTGGTAAAGCTAGAGAAACGGTGGAACATGTTTTATTGGAATGTGAAGAAATCTACCCAGCTGCAAGTCTAGGCTCCTCTGACCTCCTTGAAGTCCTTGGGTTCAGGGATAGCACGGGCAAAGTAAACATGTCAGCTGTAGAGATTAGTAAGAGGCGGTTGGAGGTTTGGTGGCAGAAAAGTAGGGAGACCACAAACAACGGAGACGTACAGAAACAGAGTTCCCAGTAATGGATAAAAAAGGTTGATGCATGGAATTCTTGGTATTTGTGTGTTTCTCAAAAATAAAGGTAGGACATTAGGTAAAATAATAAGAGCTTGGTGGCGCAACCCACCGCCCCGTTTCAAAGGGGACGCTCATAGCATCCATCCATCCATCTACTTTTCGCAGGCTCCCCGAGGTGGCGGTAGTCTTCCGCGCGTATGTATGTCGCAGGTCTAGACCGCCGATCAAAATAAGTGTGTGTGGGTGTGTCTTTCTTCGGGATGACCGCCGTCACAGCTCAAGACAAATAAAACATGCTGTTACCTTTGATTTAAATTCTGTTTCACCTCTATGTGGAAGGAAGGAAGCAAGAGAAAAGCAGAAGGCAGGGAGGTTAACCAGGATAACGTCCGGTTGGCTACCCTACACCGGGGGAATGGGAAAAGGGAACAGAAAGATGACAGGGAGAGATAGGAGGGAAGGAAAGACGGGAAATGAGCGGTTAGTTCGCTGACGCGTGTGTTAGTGCACTAATAGTCACAGACGTTGACACAAGCCCGTCGTCCTCAAGAAGCACAAAAGTGCCTTCACCGCTTTACGGGCCGACGAGCGATGGGGGCGGTGTTCCAGCAGCACCTGCACGGAAAGCGTCCGATTGTCCAGTTTTTTTAGCGCGTTAGCGAGTTCTTGTCTTTCTTGGGCATATCGTGGACAGTGGCACAGCAGGTGGTCAATAGTTTCGTCAGTGCCACAGGCCTCACATGCTGCACTGTCGGTCACTCCAATTAATGTAGAGTATGCCTTTGTGAAGGCAACTCCTAACCAAAGGCGACAGAGAAGCGAAGCTTCACGTCGAGGAAGTCCGAATGGAGGTCGGAGTTGCAGTGACGGGTTTAATTGATGCAGTCGTGTTAATCGTAAGTTTGGCGAGTTCCACTCGGTCAGTGAGAGACTGCGTGCCAGGTGTCGAAGCTGCCTTGCGGCGTCTGTCCTCGAAAGTGGAATTGGCAACGCTGAGCTCTTCTTGGTGTGATGTGCGAGCAGCGTTGTCTGCGGAAGCATTGCCACTGATTCCACAATGACCAGGTACCCATTGAAATACAACCTCGTGGCCTTTTTGTTGGACGTGATGGTGAAGTTTCACGGTTTCGTATGTCAACTGTTCATGACAGCCGCGTCGGAGAACTGACTGCATGCACTGTAATGCCGGTTTTGAGTCTGAAAACACAGCCCATTTTGTAGGTCTTTCAGAATCAATGAATTCTAGTGCACGACGCAGAGCCGTTAGTTCTGCCGCCGTTGAGGTCGTGACATGCGATGTCTTGAACCGCAGTGTTATTCCTCGCGTTGGTATAACCACCGCACGACCAGAACTGGACGACGTAGTCGATCCATCGGTATAGATGTGCACGTGGTTGCTGTACTTTTCATGCAAGAGGAGTAAGCTCAGTTGTTTTAGAGCAGGGGCCGGTACATCTGATTTCTTCTGTAGTCCTGGAATCGTTATATGTACTTGTGGACGGCTCAAACACCACGGAGGAAGCACTGGCTTGGCCGCAGGTGCATACCCTGAAGTAAACAACTCACGATGTGCACTCACAGTAGCGCTAAATGTCGAGCAGGGCCTTTCAGCAGTGAGGCTCGCCAGGTGGTGGGAAGGGGTCCTAGCATAGTGTCTGAGATGCGTACGCATTGTCTCAACGGTAATGTGCGTCGTGATTGGGTAATCTTGGGCAATGGCAATGGTTTCAGCCGTTGACGCACTGCGTGGTAGGCCAAGACATATCTTAAGGGCTTGAGCTTGAATGCTTTGAATCGTACGGAGGTTAGTCTTGCAGGTGTTGGATATTGCAGGCAGGCTGTACCGCAGGAATCCAACGAACAACACCATGTACAGCTGTAACATACCGTGTATGGATACTCCCCAACTTTTTCCTGCAAGGAACCTGAACAGGTGACAGATAGCAGACAGACGCTTTTTCACGTAATTCACGTGCGGAGTCCAAGACAGGTCTCTGTCAATTACGATTCCCAGGAACTTGTGACTTCTGCTGTATGGTATAAGTTGTCTGTTAATTGATATTCCGTAAGCAGACATTGGCTTCCTCGTGAATGCCACCATTGCGCACTTTCCACATGAAATTTCAAGTCCTTGTTGACGAAGGTAGCAAGATGTCATTGTGGCTGCCTTCTGAAGCACCACCTCTATGTGGTGTGCTAAACTGCTTCGCTGGTAATCCACTGCAGTGGAATGGTGCGTGATTTTTTTTTTTTTTCATTGGCACTGCTGTGCAACGACGTACCGTTAGAGTTTCAACTTTCATAAACAAATGGTACTTGTTTTTTTATATTTCTTAATACTTTGTAACTTTTTAATACGCGGAAGCCTCTTGCGCGCGTGTTCCATCCATTGGTAACATTCGATACGGCGGCCGTGGATGCTTCCCACATTGACGTCAATCAGAAATGAAAGATGCCAAAAATGATTCCAGGAAGCGCGTTTCTCTAAGCTGCAGCGGGAGCCTTTTCTCCAGAGTGCTGCACGAAATGCGCTTTATCGTTTATGCGCCACGCTGGTGACACGTGACGGCATATTCTTCACCTTTTTTCTCCATTATCCCTTCTCGTTTATTCGTAAATCCCGATAGTGTGCGCGCCCAGGAAACTTGACCCGGGGCCACTTCCTTGCACAGCGCAGCCACTCTGAGGAACAACTCCATTTTTCTTTGCCCCCGAGCCGCGGTGTCCATATTTCATGCAGAAAACCCTTTTATCCTCTCTCCTCAGCACCTCGTCGCCTACGCTCACCTATTCTCGGAATGCAAACTCGTCCGCGTCTCTTTAAAAGCCTTACGGCGATCGTTAACTCTATTTCCGAATGCGTATTTTGTTGTGATTTCTTTTATCTCCCAGCTTCCCGCTTAGGAAGCACGACGGCGTTGGGCGCCTAAACGTTTTCTGCACGCCGCCATCAATTTCCGCTGACCACGCCCCCTCAACACCTCCTCCCCCACCTCCTCTCCAGTGAATTATGGATGGAGGAGAACACGATTCGCAGGGGGAACCAACGTGTCGTGCTACGTGTTCTTGACTGTTTACCTCTCGTCGCGAAGAGGAAGGCGTTGCACAGTTTTCGCAGTGTTCGCGGCTGTCTTTATACTCGGTGACTTATCGTTCCTTGAGGTCTCCGTTGCGCAGAGTGTCGCGGCATGATTTCATTGTATTCTGTATTTTCACTGCGTTACATCGTGCAGCCAAAATGCGATGGCGGAAGCATCTACCAGCGCCTTCAACGCAGGGCAATTTTTTTTTTTTTTCACAACAGCAGCGAGAAAGTGAGCTGATAAACGACAGAGCAAGGGCAACAGAAAAATTGTATTACGCAACGAATGGTACGGCGAAAATCGCTGGTGTGCGTTTTTTTTTCTTTTTTTTTTTTTGTTTTTTCCCCCTGTGCGTGCGCTCGCGCTCGCTGATGTCGTCTTTGCGGGAATGCTGGCCCGTATTCATACCACGCTGTTTCAGTGACCGAAAAGATCGCCGCTATAGTACACCCTCCACACTGCGACATTTCCCGCCTTTCATCTGTTCGCACTTCACGGTGTTCTTTAGCAACCTATGTACTAGGCTGAGTTTTTTACTTGACACAGGATATCAGTACTTTTTGTCTGATACGAGTAAATAAAATGATTTATTTATTTATTTATTTATTTATTTATTTATTTATTTATTTATTTATTTATTTATTTATTTATTTATTTATTCATTTATTTATTTATTTATTTATTTATTTATTATAGTTGGCCGGGGCCTTGCCATCCCATGCTGTCAGCGGGCAGGAGCTTTCTGCAGACAGCCTTTCCTTAAAAGCGCAGCCTTTCGAACCGGTATAGGCGAAACCTTCTTTAATGCACTATGTCATCACGGTGAAGCTACATCAGGCTTCTGGCAATCAGGAAGGCGACCATGCAGCGTGTCGAGCTTTTTTACGAGAAGACAGAGAAAGAAACGGACTATTTTTGATCCCGAATGTCAACACCGAAAAGGTTTTAAAGCCATTAGAGTACACTGTTATTTACAGTATTGTCTTGCGGAGTATCTTACAAAAATATGACCCGTTTAGAGATTTTGCACGTTTTTTCTTCTCACATCTATTGTACACGGTTCTGAAGGAAGAAAAGTTCTGACTCCCCTGGTTGGCCATGGACACATTGTATCCGAAATAAATAAATAAATAAATAAATAAATAAATAAATAAATAAATAAATAAATAAATAAATAAATAAATAAATAAATAAACTAGCGCGAAAGCGTGCTCGGAAATTACCAATAATCATTTACGCACGTGCGATGCAGAGTTGTAACATTGATGCCTCATCTCTTTCGAACTGAGCTCGCGTTATCGAGGAGTCACTCGGTCAGTAAAAATTTCTGGAGAGCGATGGCTTGGCGGCTTAAATCGGGCCTGCATTCGCCCGCTGTGACGAGCAGAACCGCCATCTCGTAGTCGGAGCGCCACCGTGGATTCCGAGTTCGGGACCTTGCATCGAGATGGCGCGACTTGCTATCGGATGCGTTCGCCGGAATATGTAATGCTTGCTCGAGCCGCTCCTAGATGTCGCCGCGGTCCCATGCCGCCTTTGCTCTCGACACTGCAGCAGTTCAGCCATAAAGGCCTTCTGGTTCTGTCGTAGTAAGTTTCTTGGTTGGCGCCACTGAGACTGTTTGGTTATGTTTTAATCAATTTTGTAGCATGAATTTCTCAAATATTCTCCTGGAAGCTGAAGTGCAGGACTCTGTAAAACCTCGGTGTCTTAACGTGCACGTAAATGAAAAGCATGTATGTTTTGGCATCTTACTCCGAATACAACGTAACTGCCGCGCAGGCCTGTGACTTTATTTCCTGTTTCCTTACTTTACTTTCGTTTTGTTTCTCTATAACCTACTAGGAATATATTTACTCCCTTGTATTCGTTTTATGTTCGTTTGTAACTGCTGCTCATTTTATTAGGGTGAAAGCTCGTCAAGCTTCCTCACCGGTGGTTCTTATTTGTAATTTTTTAATGTTCGTTGCGACATAAAATGAACATTGATTGATTGATTGGTCGACCGATCGATGGGACGACTCTGTACAATTAACTTTCGTTAACGCGCTCGGCAACCGAGGTTGCGTTAACAGCTTTAGTTATGACACGTTATATAAAGGCTGCGCTCTGTGTCTTTATGACTGCCGCAGTGTTCGTTAGTGATTCAGGCTACTGCTTCCTTCCTTCTCGCACTCTTCATCGCAGATATTTTTAGCAGAATAAAGGAGCCACTTCTGTGAAAGTCGCCCCACAGTAAGCGTGAAGCTTCCCACCAGAAATTACACCGTCGCATTCTACAAACCTTCAACCTGCTTTCCTTCTTTCTTTCTTTCTTTCTTTCTTTCTTTCTTATTTCTTTTTCTTTCTTTCTTTCTTTCTTTCTTTCTTTCTTTCTTTCTTTCTTTCTTTCATATCCCGAATCCCGAATAGCTAGCTCTTTCCAGATTATTGGCATCAGAATTTCTATGCGAATCGCAAATTTTTTCATGGCACCTTGCGATCATGATTTCCTGCTTCAGTATTCTCTTCCGGCATTACCTTGCAGTGCGGGAAGCTTATTGACCCTTTTCGCGGAGCAGTTTGTTTTAGAGAAACGAGATGGCGCTCACGGCGGCGCGCCATGCCTCTCCTCAGCGACCGCGCACGAATACGAAACCATTACCGCTTCTACCTTGCTTCTGTGCCATCAGCTGTCCGAAATGCAACTGAGTTTTCGCTAACACACTGTGCTCCAATCATGCTAGGTTGAGTCATGTGGATTCAAGACGTGCGCAGTACTTGGCTGTAAAAATAGTGACCGGCATGTTAAGGAATGAAATGAATCTGTGTGGCCAAGTTCGCGCACCGCTGCTGCAACTATCAGAACGTGTTACTGGCACTTTGACATGTTCGGTTTTCCTCGAGGATACAGAAATTTGCTCATCCGCCAGCCTTGTATCGCTAACCTTCAAAGAAAGGCCTTCATCCCTAGAACGTCGGCAACAGTGAGTACCACTCGTTAAACAATGACAAAGGGAGTAGCGCCGCTTCCTGTCACAGTAAGTTGTGCGCACGTTATCTATACACATCTGTCCCAAATGGCAGGAAAACTTACGCCCACTCTATCGCCGACGTACCAAGAATAAGTGAATGGGCGCACACTTGAATACATGCGCATTGAATATGCACAATAAATGACGGACTACACCGATGGCGCACGAATGGTCGAAGCTGAATGTTTCGTGTAGGTCCACAAAAGTAAGCGAGATACTAGCTGTAATATATATTTGCTACAAGGTATTACAATGTACAAAACAGCTACGTTTAAAGCCTTGTGCGCAGCAAGAACAAATCTATCGGAACTGAGCACACCCGCGAGCGATTAGGCAGAAAATAATCAGATAGTGGCCGCACCGAGGAACTTCACTGAGACAGAAACTGACAAGCCACTGCTTCGAAATATTTGCCAAAGAAAGAACAAAGAGCAAAACACACTAATCCTGACTGAATTCATGAGCGGAATGTTTGGATAGCTTGGAATACATATATAGACCCGCTTTTAGAACAAGCATTATATACGCTGCTTGCACCGTTTGGGCATAGCTTAATCAGCTCTGAAATCGCTTTTGCATGTTCTCTGAAGCTGTGATCAAAGCTTCGTGTCGTCCACCTAGTCGCCGTCTACGATATCTCCGAAAACAGAGGTTTTCTAAGCCGCGCCGGCGTCATACGCTTCCATTGTAAACAAGGAGGCAACGGAAGCAGTTGAGGCAAGCAATGGACGCGTCACCACGTGATCAAACATGGCAGCGCCCACAGCTGCGCCGCGAAGAGGGTCAATAGCTTGCTTTTTGGCCGCCGTGGTGGCTGTGGCTATGGCATTCTGCTACTGACTACAAGGCCGTACGTTTGAACCCGGGTGCGGAAGTCGCATTCCCTTCCCAGCCGCATTCCGATTGTGCGGAATGCAGGAACGCCTACGCACTTACGTTTAGGCGCGCGTTATTAGAGACTTTTAGGCGGGAAAAAAAGTTCTTCCGGAGTCCTTCGCTGCCGCGTTGCTCATTTCCCCGCGCTTGCCTCGGGAATTTGAACCCCATTAACTAGCGCAGTTCGCCGTTTAGTGTAGGCGTTCTTGAATTTACAGTGAAAGACTAAGCGGGGCGCTAGAGAGCGAGATAGTTGGTATTGCATTGCTGGTAGGTTTGAAACACGAAGAAAACAAACAGGGACGAAAGGACGGACTGCGGAAAACTGCACGCAAGAAATGCCCGAGTTTCTTGCTGCCCTAAAAGGAAAGAAAGAAAGAAAGAAAGAAAGAAAGAAAGAAAGAAGAAAGAAAGAAAGAAGAAAACGAAAGGAAAAAAAGAAAGAAAGAAAGACGTGTCTTAGCGCTGTTTCGAAGGCCCTCTGGCGTCCTTCTGTTTAGAGAGCATGTCGCGCCTCCTCGGGGTGTCTGTCGGTATTACTAGAAATTAGGCTCTTTCCAAAGCCGTACGGTGGCGACAGCGTGCTTTTGGTACGAAGGACGGAAACGTAAGAAATATTCTTTTGGTTAGGGCATGCTCATATTATTAATTCGGCACGAGAGCGTCTGTAAGAGAAGATGTGAAGCTTTGTCTGCCTTTTAGAGTTCACGCCATTGTTGTTCGGAGGAATTCAAGTGAAGATAGATAGATATAGATAGATATAGATAGATAGATAGATAGATAGATAGATAGATAGATAGATAGATAGATAGATAGATAGTGATGATGATGAGTTGGAGAGGGTGGAAGTACGTTCCTACTGCTACACCATTTCACTTATTATTGGCTAAAGCGTTATCAGTGATGAAAATTTAAAAAAATACTCATTAACGTGGAAAAATTAAAAAAAAAGAATGAAATGGTGCATGACGGAATGTCACACTTAAGTGCGTGTTAAAAGAATAAACGAATCAAATTAATGTTTCAATGCATGCCCACGCAGTACAATATAAAAACTAAATAATGTGGAATTTCACGGGGTTCCCTTCCCGGCCATCATAGAGCCCAAGCTGACATCGTCGCAGCGTGAATCTGTCCCACGCGAGCTGGTGCAGTCGTGCGCAAGCGCCGTTCCTACTTTTCGTTCCTAACTTTGTGTTTGGCACGCGCCTGCCTTCACTAACATAGATCCCTACCAATTTGCGCAACTTTGAGTCGTTCTATGCAGTCGGGCATCACACCTAGTCCCCCTGTGCATCATCCTGCTCGCGCAGTGCTCACTCTGTCCCTCACTTTCTTTGTCGACCCTGTGTAGGGCTGCAAACCGCCGGATGCTCGTCTAATTGATTTTCGCGCTGGTCTCTCTCTCTCTCTCTCTCTCTCGTCTTTCTGACTCAGAACCATTCGGTATTCGTCATCGTTGTTGTTGGTTAGGTTCGCATGAAGAAACGAGACATAAAAAATCGCATCCCTTCCACTGCTGTGAAGATGGAAGCTAGCGAAGCTGTGACTATGGTGGGTCTGCTGTAGTGAATATTGCCCCAATGATGAGAATGGTCGTATCGTCGTTGGGCATCAGCCAAACGAACATGCCTATCATAAACGTTCCGGTTGAGCAACTGGCGTTGAAACCTGGCCGTCGCACCGAGGAAGTTGGCGATAGCGTTGCCGAGGCGTGCACCACCGTTGTCGGATTCTTGGAGGGCAAGACGGCGCTGACGTTTGGCCTCAACATGGCGCTCCCGCAACTCGGGGTCGGCGGCGGCCTCAACATCGCGCTCCCTCAACTCGGGGTACACGCCTCTTCGCTCACGTTTCACCAGTGCTTCGGAAGCCCTCACGCTAGAATCGGCACGTCGACGACGAGCCCTTTCCTGAGCGCGTTCGCGGCGCCGTTGCTCAAACGCGTTAGGACACGTCGTCAGTTCCTCATGAATGGCTCATACCCTCTTAAGCGATGGCTCATACCCCTGTAAACGCGGCCTCTCGATTACGACGACAGAAGAGAAGTGAAATTCTACGCTGGAATGATTAGCGGCTACGCAGCCAGCTGCGGAAGCAGACGACGACGACGAACGTGGGAGCAGTGGCTTGAAACCTACCTTGAAAAGCCCCAGTCCTTGTTCAAAGTAATACTTAAGTATACTCTGCATATCTATTAACCAATTTGGGAAATCTTATTTTTGATGATATTGTAGTGAATCACTTTAAAATTACCTCATATTCTTTAAGCATGCGCTTGTGCTCTGCACGGCATCCAACGGCACGAGCGCAAACCGAGGGGCGCCAACGAACCAGCTGCGGAAGAAGACGACGACGCTCGAGCAAATGCTGATGATGATAGTTCTTTTCTACGCGCGGTCACGTTCTAGGGGAACTAACCCTTAACAGTTTCGCTGTAAAAGTACGTGAGGGTATGAGACGACGGATTGATTATTAATACATTTTAAATGTAGTTGTAGGGAAGCTGAAGAGAAGCGCAGGAGGAAGAAGTGAAAGTACAGCAGGCGATCGCAAGGACGGCCTCTGGTCTGCTTCTTTCATTACAATAGCGCATTACTATGGAAAAGAGTGTTCGCTCATACTCGGCGAGCTGCGAGGTGGACCAGCAGCACAAACGAATAACGAGGGGCCAACCTGGTCTCCCTACGCCAATTCCACTGCGAGAGGCCGTTTTCGGCACCGTTGGTATCGACCACATTGGCCCACTCCCTACTACAGCAGCTGGCAACCAATTACGTTCCACTTGCCGTAGGCTACTTGGTACGACAGCGACTGCCGTGCCTTCTCATCCCGCCAGCTTCGTGGCCAGTTTCCTGCAGCACCGATTCGAATGGAGGCACGGTCTACCGAGGAAGCTGATCTCGGATAGGGCAACCACTTTCCGAAGCCGCGAGCTCCGGACCTATCTCTCTGCGGCAGGAGTCGAGCTCCACTTTGCATCGGCCTACAATCCACAAGCCAGTGCTCTAACCCGAAAGTCAAATTCGACTATCCAAGCTCGGTTGTCTCCATACTGTAAAAACAATAAACCGGGTGAAGCTCACTGGCACCAGCACCTGCGAGCAGCCGCGTATGCCGTGAACACTTCATTTCAGAGTTCTGTTGGGACGACGCCATACACAATTGGGCACGGACAACTGCCGAAATCGATAGGATCACTGAACATAGACACGCCCGTAAATACTGGACACTCCGTGGCAAGAGAGACGTTGTTGAGCAATATACGAGCCGAGGCACGCAAGAGAACTGCCCGCGCACAACAGTTGCAAAAGCGCTATTACGATCGGCGTCATCGACCAGCTCCAACGTACGAAGTCGGCGACGGAGGTGTGGGTCAAGCGGCCAGCGCAGACGCGCAGTCAGAAACTACGTGCAAAACATGAGGGACCTTTCGTGATTACGGAACGGCTGGGCCCGAACGCATGACGTGTGAGTTGTAGAACTTGTGAAAGCAGCTCAGACAGACTCCGAAAAAAACAAATTTGCCGTGCACGTGGCCCGCCTGCAAAAAAGGGTTCCCCTTCAGAACTGACATCGCTGTGCTTGCTTCGTTTCATCTGACCTAGCGCAGTGTGGCTCAGTGTAGGGAAGCTGGAGAGGAGAAGCGGAGGAGGAAGAAATGAGAGTAAAGCTGGCGAACGCAAGGACGGCCTCTGGTCTGCTTCCTTCATTACAGTAGTATCCTCTTTAGGACGTTGCGAGATAGGGCTGCTATATTTCACTAAGATGGCTCATTCACTTTGTTTCCCATTTCTAAAACATGTGCGCCTGTGATGAACTGCTGCCGATCACACGGTCGTGGGTTCGATTCTCGGCCGTTGTAGTCGCATAATGATTAGGGCAGAATTAAAAAAAAATATTTGCGTTCCCTTCTTTGGGCCATGCTTTTTTTTTTAACAGCGGAGCTGTTGATGCCGAGCGTAATCTGTCTGTCGTAGACAAAAGATGTGGGTCGATCCTGGCGGTAGTGCAGAAAGGGTGCAAGCGCAATGGCACATTCCCCTGTGAACTAGCGAAGCTGAGCCTGGCTAAGTCTAGCTAAGCATGGTTGGGACTTGTTGCTACAATTCACCATCGCCACCACTTAAGCTTAATCAGTCATTGATAGCAAATCAATAGCTAATCGATAATCGATCAATAATCAATAAATTCCGGAAATGTTAGGGATGACTTGGTAGTGCTTAGCCTAGCCCAAAAGCCAGGACTAGCTAGGTGCCCATCAGCTCCGCTGTCTCTTTAGCTTTGCGCCTCCAGTGCACGCTACGCTAATTTTTTTATTGCGATAGCAATAATATGGACACTCCAAGCGCATTTTAGCCGTCGTCGTCGCCGTGATTTTCCGTATAAAGTCCAACGGCGATAAAATCGTCGCCGCGCGCCGTACGTTGTGTGCGCGAGTGAAAGCGTGCGAGGGTGAGCGGCAGCTGCAGCTTAATCTCGCGGACGCGAGAGAGGAAGGCGGCCAGAAGCGCACGGTCTTCGTTCACGCGCGAGGTACGGGGAGGAGGCGATGGAGACGGGAGGGGGGGGGGGGGGGTGCGTTCTGCTTACGCGGCTGCTGCTCACGGAGCTATCTTGAAAACGATCTGCGACGCGGCCGAAGTGTGCGCCCGCGGGTGCCTCATCTTCAAAGCGATCTGCGATGGGCCAAAGTGCATTCGCCGAGTTTCGGTAGCTTCGTATGCGTTGCGATTTCGACGTTTAGTTTGCGTTGAAGCGAGAGCCAGCGCGAAGGTCAATTTGCTCGCTTCCGCAGGCGGGCTTTCTCACTCCAGCGTGTTGACGAGCTCCCGCGGTCATCGAGCGAGATGTGTTCATGTTTACCTGTGCACGCGTGACACCGTGCTTATTTAATTAGTAAGCGAATATTTACAACTTCATACGGCCGATAAAACTACTAGCCGTACTTCGTATAGCTGTCTACTAATTTGCTATCGCAATCGATGCTTCGCCTTTCGTGCGAAACTACTACTTTTCTTTAGTCATAATTATTTCATCTTGCAGCAATAAAGTTGCACTACCAACCACTGGATGTAGTACTGGAATTTATTTCCAGATTTCTTAGCTAATCTACTTCTGACGAGTGTTTCTGATTTCCAAAGGGCAGTCGCTCGCGTGACGTCACAATATAAAGATAAGTTGTGCAGACGTAGCAGTAGTAAAGATGCTCACCTTTGTATTCTTTTGCACATTTGTCATGGTGACGGACTCTAACTTTTCTTTTATAATTACGACGCAACCCCAAGTATCTCGGCTAGAAATTTCTTCCCGGGGTCGCAATAACAGCTGCTCTTGGGTTTTCATGAATGTTCTTTTACATAAGATACCCCGTTGCATAAACGCCACAGCATCCGACCTTTGCAGTGTAGGGAGAGGTTTCGCGTGCGCTTATTATTATTATTATTATTATTATTATTATTATTATTATTGATTTGTACACATATACACACAAGGACCCAAAGGGATTAAGGAGGGAGCAAGCTGACAACTGCCACCGAGAGGGGCACAACGCCTGCCTATTCCTATAGGAGGGAGGGAATAGAGGAAATGTAAATATGAGAAAAGAAAAGAGGAAATAAAGAAATGACGGAGACACAGACAGAACAAAACAAAAATACAAATAATGTCTATAAACGGGAGGCCAAGTCAGTGTCCTTCAGAAAAGTTAGCAGGGCTCGATGGGCCTGGTCACGTCGAGCAGCGCTCTCCCTTGGAAATAGGCAACCGTCAAGGGTCGGACATTGCAGCCCCATAAGTCTATACTCCGTAATTAGTAATGCGCGCTGCGCAACGAATGCGGGACACTCTAAAACGAGATGTTCAAGTGTCTCACAGGAGCCACAAAATGTACACGACGGGCTGTGCACACGTCCTTCTCGGTATAGGCGTTCGCGCACCCACACAGACCCAACCCTTAACTTGTATAACACTGCTCTAGGACGACGGGGCAATCCTCGACCACGAACACGGGAATGGAGCGTGCGCTTTATCTACCGACTTTCAGTTCCGGATAACCGCCTAGTCGTAGCTATTTGAATGTCAGAGATGAGTTAGATGAGTGACCAGCTCGAATGTTTTTCAGCTTCGAGAAGCACGCAATGCATCGCGGTGCGACAAAATAGGCACCAGCTAAGCGACTGATCGCTCTATCGCGCTTTATTTGAAGAGCGTATATGTTTTAATCTCTTCCCAGTTGATTGCACAGAAGAGTGAGGAGCCAGTATCGACCAAAGTCATAGACGCGGCAACTGCAACGTCATATCCGTATGGAGCCGCTGTCCATAGAAGCGGCGTTCCGTGCTGCCGCGCGGACCATATTAGCTGCTCCGGCCGCCGCGAACCCTCCATTCTGAGCAGCCCTTTTTTTCCTCGACACGCGATAAAAGACGCCGCGCAGCGTTCTTTTCGTCTTCCGCTTTTATGGTTCCGGTCCACCCGGTAGTGGCACGCGCGTCGCACGAGTCTCGATAACGTCGGCGCCTCTTTGCCGCGTGCCCTCCCTAGAGGGGGAGGTGCCCTGGCGGACCGGTGTTGGCATGTCAAGACTGTGCGGAACTGCTCGCCGGCACGCCATTGTCAGGTAATTCCGGGGGCTGCGACGGCGGAAGTAATATAGCTGACCGTAATTTAGTAGCGTCCGTTAGTGGCTAGGTAAATGTACTGTCGCCCTTCTGCACCGGCCGCACGCGACAGTGGAGCTACGGAGCCGGTCTCGAGAGCCCGTTCGAGCTGCTACTGCAGCGCTATTTGCGTGTAGTCGCATCGGGGCGCATTCGCATTCGTACGCTCTCTGTGTACGAAACCGCCCTTGGTATTTGACATTGATTTCCGAGAGGTATCGCCCAGTCCTTCTTTCTGCGTTTCTGGTTGTTCTTACTGTAGATAAAAACGAGCTACGTATGTTGTAGCTGCAATGGTGCTTGTCCTAGTCAGATGGACAATCTGGGTTCGAAGGAACACTTGGGTTTTTGAGGGCATGGTTTAGGATCGGTGCTCGGTCAGTCCTGCCTTCAGCGCGTTGCCTGGGTCCTTTGTGCGCGATGCGTGTTCCACTAACTAGTGTGACTGTCCTTTCAAGTATATTTTACATGCCTCAGCTGAGTTTTAAATTTTCGCTCATTATGTATGGAATGCTTCATTTTGGCATTGAGTTCTGGTTGATGGATGGGCGCGAAATGTAGGATCGACAGGCGGTGATCAAGACGCTCTAGAAGGGAAGGCAGGATGAATAGCTAGTGTAAATACCGGTGGGCTACCCTGTGCTGGGGAAACGTGGTAAAGAAAACGTAATGTGGTAGAGACAATCCAATAGACGAGATTTAAAAAAAAAAGGAAATAAATGTGCACATAATCACGACGCAGCGCGGAACACCTCTTAGTTTAACACACAGTCCACATGTCCTCAAGTATAGCAAAATGTCGTGGTACATTGCAGCAGTGGAGTAATTCCTTGGTGGCAGGAATGAGAGGGAACGAAAGAAAAAAATATATATGCAGGAACCATCGATGGTGATTGTCAAAGTAAGCAAATAGCCCGAACGAACGTAGTAGCGAGTGAGCGAGAGGCTTCTTCTTGCTCCGGCCCGACCCCGCAACTCGATTCCTCAAGAGCGCGTGCCCTTTCCCTCGGTGCGTTTTGTCTCCTTCCCTCGGCCCAAGTCCGACCACGGACAATCAACCACCGACCAACCACGAAAGCGACCGAAAGAGCCAGAGAAAGCTATTCGCTCTAAAATTGCCTGGAATGCGTCAATATTGCCACGTTTCTAGCAGCCGGCCCCTTATTTACACGAAGTTGGTAGTTATCGTGCGTGGTCATCGCAGCAATTCGAGTATGGACTACGTGCAAGGTCACGAGAGAGCACGGTGTGCACTTAAAATTTTATTATATGCGAAGAACGTGCCTGGCCATTTTTTAAAGGATGTCTATACACTGGCCATAAACAATTTCTTCAGATAGTCTGTACCCAGCAATGAAATGACCATCTTACACGTTAATCAGCCATTTTAAAAAGGTTAATTGCAGGCTGCATCGAACAAGAAGGAAGAAAATAACGAAGAAATAAGTAAGTAATATGTAAACATTAAGATGTCTGTGCGCGCTTTTTAGAGTGCCCTAATTTATACTTTCAAGGGAACCGCCTAGTTATTTCTGGGTCCATTACTATGTATTAGATGCCGCGTTCTTCTCTCGTTTTTTTCGTGCTGTTGATGTGCGTCTCGCATGACCATATCGGTCAGGTTAGCTCGCAAGAACAAAATTCTTAACTGCTTTAGTTTTCTTGGTTTTATAAGCTTTGGCTGTCTTTAGTGGTTCTGAAGATCGCGACCGAAACACTCTCGTTAAAAGATTCTAGCGTCTGTTCGTCGACGTTTCAGGGCGGAGCTGTTTTGTGCAGTACTGAGCAACGTGCGACAAGCGTCGGTTTTAGAGGAGAAGATGGCGTTGAAAAACAACGTCGACGGCGGTATACAAACAATATCTCCAAGGCCTGGCGTTGTTTCTTGTTTCCGAAGTGAGTCTCGTTCGCCGACTTCGGTGCGCTTTCAGTTTCTCGGAGATGTAGGGTTATTTCTATGAACTCTGTGGGGGGCCGCGTTCAATATTGAGACGTAAGAAAAATAAGGAAGCACGTAGACGGCGAAACCTATAGCCGAGCAATTTGGGCGAGCTCTCCGAAGAGCTGCTTCGCCCCATCCGTCGTGTGACAGGCAGCGTAGTTTACCACCGGCTTGGATCGCCAAGAAGCTTCGCCACCTCGATTCCGGAGAAATCCGCGCCTGCCCGTACCGCCTCTGCGGAGGAAAAGGAGGAGAAAGGGGGAAAAATGGAAATAATATTTGGTGCGGCAGGAGTAGGGATGGGCTCAGCCTAGTCGAGTGGGAAGGAGCGTCGTTTCAACTGGACGGCAAGACTTCGAAAGACGAAAGAATTAAAAAAAAAAAAAAAAAAAAAAAAACAGAACATTAAAGGCGGACAGAAGAACACATGGATAAGTACACCGCGTTTTCGAGCGTATAACCCACTCCTCCCACTGCTTTGTTTAATCAAGGCCAACGAATCCTCACTACTGCAAAAAGGTTTTGCAGTGCTCCTTTTTTTTTTAAAGTAACCTTGACAACTATATCGCTTGCCTATAGTGCATTTAGGTGGCGGCATTGGGTTATACCAGCGAAAACGGAAGTGACAGTATAATCAAGTGGTTGGGTGCATTTGCCAGAAGCAGGTGAAAACTGGGTGTGTGGGTGAAATATTCTAGAATGGTTTGATGTTGGGCTTCTTCGGGTAGCATTGCGCTGGAAAACGTGCTTGGTTGTAATTTGAAGTGTCTTCGTTTCTGCGTAAGTCTTTTCAAATGGTTGCCACCTTTTCCATTTCATGAAACTATACCTCCCAACGGCATCATCTTCTTTTGCTCCCTTTCTTCTCTTCAAACCGGAGTAGCAGACTAGAGTTCAACTGCGTGGCCCGACCTGTCTGGTGAAAATAGGCGCTTGTTTGCTTACGCCTTTCAGATTTCAACTGAACTCCTGTGGTTAATTGTTGTCGAGATTTGAGGTTTTCTTGCAATGGAGATCGAAGCATCGAAGTTCAAACAATGCTTGTCGCTAAATCGAGACAGCGTGTCTAATGTTACGTGACGGAAGAGTCAAGTAACATTTATGTAACATATCGTAAATGCTACCTTTTTATTCGCATTAGTGTCTTGTTTCTACTTTGTTTGCCCGCACTCGTTAGTCGCGAAATCTTGATGTTCGCGTGAAGCTATAGCCTGTCAGCTCAGTTCGATACATTGGCTTTCGTGGTTGTCAGGATTCTTATATAGTGTTTGATACAGCGTTTGTGTCATTTGAACGCTGCGCTGTGGGCGTGGTGTACGTTTTAGGAGACAATTGCTAGCCCACTTTTCTTTCTCTTTGTGCTGTTTGTATACGTTTAAATAATAATAATAATAATAATAATAATAATAATAATAATAATAATAATAATAATAATAATAATAATAATAATAATAATAATAATAATAATAATACGAAATCGTTCAATCGAGAATGCAAAACATGGAGATCTTCCAACGACGACCGCTTTCTACATTTAACTCCGACTTGGCGATTCCAAAATAAGATGGCTTCAAGTGAGTGTGCGTCTATGTCGTTAGTGTTCCATTGATGCCCCGTACATTTGCGCTGCACAAACTCAGTTTTCAAGAACAATGTACCGAATGGCGCGTGAGCGAATTCCTTTGGAACACATCCGAGTTTGTTCTTTTATACATGCTGCAATTGTTTCACTGCTATAGCTACTGACACTCGGGGTCGTGATCGAACGCGCATCCCCACGTGCAGACCCGCAGACACGTGCAGCGGTATCTGCCAGGGTCCAGCAGCAGTTGTCCGGCGGGCTTTCGTCTCGCCATGTCGTCCCGCGCGTTGTTTGAACACTCGTTTAAGAGCTCGAGCGTGACGCTAAACCTATAGCTATCGCTTTCAATCCTTGGTCTTTCTTTACTTAATTTTCGTACCATTCAACTTACAGCGTCGTGGCTTTGTTCACTTACGTTTCTTCCGTTCCAAGCATTTTCCTTGCCTTTTACTCAATCGGCCGCCGAGACTCTGTACCGTCTGGTTTACCGTTATATTTTTTACATCATTCATGTAGGCAGTGCGCGCGCGTGTGTGGTATGTGCGAAGGGACCCAAGTGTTCTCAGCGTCGCCGGCAGCGCGGCGTCGTGGTCCGGCTTCGATCGGAGTCCGCCCTCGTTGGTTCGTCGCTTTGTGCTCGGACGAATGAGAAATCATTCGGCGGGGCTCGCTCACTCGCGACGTGAGCTGCGCGCAGTGGGCGTGGGTTTGAATTGCGAGCGACTGAGTGGTGGGCTGCGGGCGAACGCGTGGCGATTCTGCTGGGCTCGAGGAGTTCGAGGCTGTTCGTTCCAAATGGATGGAAAGGAAGTGTATGTGTCTGAAACCAACGAGGCCGGTTCTGGCCGATGGTTTTGGCATAGCAGCCTTGATTCACTTCTTTTTGAGAAAACATATTTACTTTCCTTCTTTTCAAGCGAAAGAATAACGAGAAGCCTATCGGAACTGTCCCTATGGGCTAAAAGAAAAAGAGGATTGAGAGAACAAAAGCTAAGTACGTGGCATTGTGTGACTGAGCTTAGCACCGCGTTTCGTCACTGTGAGTACTCTTCTGTAAACTCACACTCGATTCGTTAAAGAGTACTGTTTCTGTTGGTACTATCACACGTTGGCATCTCAGGAAGAAACGATGCAGCTGACGCTCTTGTGACTTCAGCTCACAAACTTTACTGACGACGCCTTGTGGAAATTAGAAGACAGCTCGTCTCCCTTTACGCTGTCACCTACACCGTTCCCTCTCGCGTGAACATGTCACCAAGTGATAGTACAATGCAAACTGTCTACCTTCACCTAGGTACATATTTTTGTGAGTTGGTATGGAAATATATGTGGATAAATGCGGGTAGCACGACAAAGAAGAAATATGAATAATAGAGAGTGCAAGCGCTTGTAGGACTCAATTCTTCTTCGTCTCTGTTCGTCGCGCTACCCTCATCTCAGCAGTGTATCCTGCCTTAATCTCTGGTCGGGCTTTAAGCCGCCGTGCAAGGTCCCTTCTGCTCAAGTTATTGATCGGTTGCTTTCCGTGCTACGTCACCTGCACCAGAAATAACGTGCAGTGATGCTACAGTAGAACGCTTGGACATTTGCTTTTAGAAACGCTCGTTTCTGAAGGTGTCGCTCCGAGCTGCTGAACATGCTCCAGCCAACGTTACTAGAACTCCTAGTAACGTTTGTTTCTGAGGCTTGGTCTTTCACGTAATTCGCCTTTCCCTCTCCTCAAGTGTAGCGTAGCCAACCGGGCACTTGTTTGGTTAAGCCTCCCTACCTTTCCCTCTTCGTTTCTTTCTACCTCTTTCTCTCACACATACTGGTTCACAAAAAAACTATACCTAAGTTCTTGACTACGGGAGTCAACACTTGTTTGTATCCCTCATAACCCATGTGTGATGTGATACATTGTGTCGTGCCTTCCTCTTCGCTTTCAATTTTGTGTTTCCTCTTCGTCAAAGGGTAGGCCTTAGTGTATTTTTGAGTAGGCAATCGCTACACTGCTTACCTTTCTTATTGTGTGGTGTTTATACGTGTATGTTCCCATAAAATAACAGTACGCGTATGCGTTTTGAAGCTTGAATTCACCGAGACTTTCGAAGTCACCGAGGCTGGCGCAATCCAAGTCATCTGTTTCAGTACTGAGTTAACTGAGAAGCGTTCGTTCGCACCCAGGCAGGCTGAAGTAGAATGGGCGAAATTGTTTAAGTAATGTTCTAAATGGAAATGCGCAGGCTGGACAAACTGGACCTCCTGAGAGAAGAACCGGGACGTGCTGTCTTCGCTAGCGGGTGACCTTTCACGGTCTTAAACACAGACGAGCGATATCCAAAAGGAAACAACAGAAGTTATGAGTCGCAAGCTAATGAAAGACACGTGTCTATGCGGTCTGCCGACTCAGATGTTTCCTTCTTTACCAGGCCGCCTTTAGTGGACTCTGGTGTTTGCACCGTATCTTTCCCTCGCTTTTACTTTCATCTTATGATTATTTTATGACATTTACTCCTACCGTTAGCCGTCCTCGCATTTTTCTCTGCTTGTCATTTGTCGTGGTTCCGTAGTGGCCCTTTGTCACCCGTCGCGACTCTCTCCGCTCTATTCTCTGGTCGCGCTTCGTTATTATTTTCGCTTCCTCACGGGAGAGCTCCGAGGGCTGTCCCGTTGTACGACTCCCTTGCGTATACTCAGCTGCAGTACTTGTATTCAGTGCTGTGGAAACCTCACGCGTGCTGCTTTCTTCAATTGTTTCCTTACTTTTTGTGGATTGCAGCTGTACAACAAAACGAAATAAGGTTGGGGGCTACCTCGCGTTTGAGCGAGCAAAAGTCGTACTGGCGTGCTCAATGGAAAGTTCTCTATGTAACATTACGAAGCTTTTATTTATTTATTTTATTTATAAAATACTGCAGGCCCAAATAGCTTCTTATGATATATCATAAGAAGCCAACAGACCAAGACATCAAGGACTACACAGTGTAAATTACTTTTACTAATTGAATTACAGAAACGATAAATAATAGAAATGAAAATGGATGAAAAAACAACTGGCCGCAGGTGGGGAACGATCCCACGTCTTCGCATTACGCGTGCGATGCTCTTGCCATTGAGCTACCGCGGCGCCGTTTTTCCATCCACTTTCTGGGGTACAGTACATTGAAACAGTATCAGACGGAGCTCAAGGCATCAAGAATAAAGGCGATACGTGCATACGAGCAACTTGCAACTGGGTGGTATGTTGTAGTTTTTCTTTTTGCATTACGAACGATTGCGTTCTCGGGGACGTTCATTGTGTCGGGACATGTGTTTTGTTTGGCGTCACAATGGCATTGTGCGAATCAGTGAGTATAAGGGAGTTTATTTCTCCATTAATATATATGTATATATAGACAAACAAAGTATGGAGCGCATTCTTAGTGTGGTCAATTATGTGGGGAACTATTTCTTAGGCAACACTATGCCACCTGTTATGGTGACTGCGCTCTGGTGTCGGTCATGTTACGTCTTCGTGTGTAAACATACATATATACGGCACCGAAGAGACGTCCATGCATTACTGTTGGCGCTTTGGCTGCGTAAATAAATCGACCGTCAACCATCTTCTTTTTGATGTCTACATTGTGGGAAGTTTGCGTTGTTGAATTATTTGTGACCGATTTGTGTGTGTGTACTAATTACATAAATTTTGGAGCTTTTTCCTGCATTTCATATTTCTTTATCATCGGAAATAAAATTACCTTCAATCCTGGCTCTTAGAAACGTGCTGGCGATGCTCTGCTCATCTGGCTTGGCGTTCAGCTTAGCTCAGCTTGCCTTCTTGTCCACGGTCACCGTCGACCGAGGTAGGACTCGGCGGCCTATTAGTCTTCGCGAAGTATTTTCTCCCGTCACAAATCACTCTGTTAAGTGGAAATGATGTGCCAGTTGAGTGCTCAGAAGTTTTTTTTTCAGTTTTAGGTGAAGCGCACCTTTTAACGATGCGTCGTGCTGAATGCAGCTCCTTCAAGGGCCTCATGCGGTAGCACTAGCGAGACGAGACGTTCTCGGGATGCTGCAGGAAACTGTTGTTGGGTGCAACGCGTTCCGAGCACGCCTCGTCCCCCGCCGGGCTCGGCCTGTGGGCGTGTGGCGCCATTCTCTCGGCCGGCATCCATTGCTCCCCGGGCGATGATGCAGAGCACGACCGAGCTCTCTGCGGGTCGCAGCCTTGCCACTCGTCGCTGCCACGCCGGCGGACGCTCCCGCGGCTGTGATTAAGTTCGCGCCGTGAGTTATGACGTGCGAATGGCTGTCGGCGCCGTGGACCGTTGGTCTCCGAGTCCCCGAGTCCCCTTGAATTGTGTATCTCTATTGCTTCGTTGCCCCGAGAACTTCTTCGTTTACCTCCTCTTCGTTGTTTCGCGAGGTTAGTGCAGCGTTGTGGAGGCTAGAGAAGGCGTGAGCTGAATAGCTCGTGCGCTGCGTAGTCTGCGCCTAAATTCATGTAATTTAGGTTTATGTGATCGATTTATCATTCGCCGGCCGCCTTCATTAATATTATGTCCGCTAACACGGTTCGCCTGCGCTTGTCCTTACTAAGTTCTGTCGCACACGAACTGATATGCCCTTGTATGTCCAAAGCGCCGGGGAGCATTCGGAACTGAGGCATATGGTTTCGAATACACGCATTCGTGTGTTACGCTTCACATTAACTGAACTTAAGTGACTGCTTCTTCTATGCTACGCTTCTTTGACCGACTTACGCTAACAAGTTCTATATATATTCTTCGCGATCACTGAAAACTAACGCACGAATCGACATTTCAGAAGTTGAGCGTGTATCAGTTCGCTATTGATTATTGGACGGTCTGGCCATTGTTTATGGTCAACTTGCGTGTTTTCCTGGTCATTCATGTTCCGCTTTGTTCGCGTAAGTTTCAATTTATTTATTTATTTTACGACGCAACGTTATGTATGTTATACCTTCCTGAACACTGCACGGTTTTATGGAGGTGGTGTACAGTTCGAGTCACGATGGCGAATTGTGTGGTTGGGCTAGAGGGTCTCCAAGCAGTCGCAGAAAAATGAGCAGGGTGGTTGCATGCTATTGTGTATCTTGTGCGTGTGTGTTTTTTTTTTTTGTTTTTAAAGTTTCGTTAACGGTTCTTTCTGATTCGAAAAGCGTCACATGACAAACTTATGGAACGTGGTTATTTCCGCGACATTCTAACTCCCGCCATACGCAGCAGCTGTTGGCAGAGTTTCTCGAGCAATTACTTGTCACAGGATTACTTGTCACAGTTTCGGGTGCGGAGTTTCGCATTATCATCGGCGTTCTTTCTGAATCGTCTTTCCCTCTTTCCAACAACTCAGGAGCGGGAGCGGCAGGAAAATACCAAGAATGTTTGAATCCTTTTCGTGCTCGGTGTGTGTGACATGTTTCGCTTTTCATGACATCTTCGATTTCATTTTGTATCGTGGTAGTGTCGCCTGAAGGAAGCTGTGCACGAGCCTCCACGTCTGCCAAGAATCCGATGCATTCCTTTGTGGTCCTTGAGCTTCACTGTCGGTTTCCGCGAAATCATGAATCGAAAAGGCCCAAACGGTGGCGTCATGTACTGTTTTTTCGCCTCGCAGATTGCTGGACACGTATATTCGGTTAAGTCATACGTGACAAGTTCTTTGCGAGTGCGTGTAGCCTGTAGAATTGTAAGAAGCGAACTGAATGACGTCGACCAGGTCAAAGTCACGAAGAAGATTTCTGATATCTACTGGAATCCTCCTTTAGATAAATACTACACGCAATTTTGGACTAACGTGCAATTCGTATTTTCTGTCTACCCGATACCTGTGAACTTGTGTATATGTTGGGAGATATAGTTTGAGTTTATATTCATTTTATCTTCTAGTGTATTTAACGAGAGGAAAGGAAACACAGGAGCCCGATTTTTATGAGTTACATCATAAGAAGCCAACAAACAATGACACCAAGGACAGCATAAGGAAAATTTACTGCAGTTCGTAATTGAAATTAGTAACTGATACATAAATGGGAAATGAAAGCGGATGAAAAAACAACTGGCCGCAGGTGGGATACAAACCCACGTCTTGGCATTACATGTGCGATTGTGTGTGTGCGTGTGCGCGTGTGTGTGCGTGCGTGTGTGCGTGCGTGCGTGTGCGTCTGTGCGTGTGCGCGTGGGTTTTGTCTTTTCCCCCTCTTAGCTGATCGCGCATATTTTGTTGTCTACGGTAGTGGACCGGCATCTAGCCACATTAGGCTATCGGCCTAAACGTTTTTGTATACATTTCTTGTGTTCTTGAAGGTAGTTACATCGGTTCCATTGAAGCGACGGAATAGTAGGAGCCCGTCATACCACGCGAATGCGCCGAGGCAATCAGACGTGTCACTTTGCACATTCTAGAGTTGGACGTTGCCAGCCCTGGGATGCATAGTGCTCAATGTACAGCGAGATTGATCGTAGGATGATTGTAAACCTGAAACATTTGTGAGAGGGAATTTCAGCAGTTTAACACGCGGTAATGAGGTGTCAATGTGTTGTAAATGCAAAAGTGCCTTGCGAAGTGCGTGTGGTAAGTATACAGTCGCATTTATGATATGGAACATGGATTTTACACTGCTAGGAGTATTATATTCCCTTCGCTTTAAAAATCTAATAGTCTCGTAGTTCTGGTTTTCTATCTGTCTCTTGAATTTCGGTGCACCTGCGCGAATCGGTGACACACGTATGAGCGAATTCCTTCTGAGCCAATTTGTACGAAATTGTCTCGAATAAAAGAAAGAAAGAAAGAAAGAAAGAAAGAAAGAAAGAAAGAAAGAAAGAAAAAAGAAAGCAAAAAGAAAGCAAAAAGAAAGAAAAAGGAAAGAAAAAGAAAGAAAAAGGAGAGAAAGAAAGAAAGAAAGAAAGAAAGAAAGAAAGAAAGAAAGAAACTTGCTGATTGCGTGGTTTTAGCGTTTCTGAGAATGATTTTAAGTGTGAAAACAAAATTAGTAAATTTGCATCCAAGGTTCAGCATAGAAAATGAAACTTGCCAAGTTTGAGGCATGTTACTTGTAAATCATAGTCTAGTGCATGGTTGTGTCGACTGCAACGAATTATTTGTTTGGAATTATCGTTTATTCTAGTGAAATCAGTCGCATTATAAGGCGGTGATTCTGAAATTAAATTCTTTTTTATTCCTCTCTTGCAGGTGAGTACGATCCGGATCTCCGTGATACTTGTTCAGTGAGGGCAACTCAGCTCTTGGTTCTTCTCCCAGGTATTAAAAAAAAAAAGGGGGGGGGGGGTGATTCTGGTACGACAACTATGGTTCGTATATAAAATGGTCGGAGCATCCAGGTAGGTTTGGTGGTTTCTATCCTATATGCCTGATCCTCGCTTTCCCTTTCCTGTCATGTGTATATATGTTTTCAAAATAAATAATAATAATACTACGTAGCGAGCCATAGCACGAGTACGCGGCGAAAATTTTACACACATTATGAAGAATGCTTTTTTCTAGGATGGCTGAAGTCGGCTGAAATTGTGAACAGACTGCAGAAAACGTTTGTCTGATGTCGCAGCTCTTGCAGCTGCCACATCAGCTGCTGCGATTCGCCGATATTGAGCCCGACGTCTGCGAGTGAAGAAGGCACGGGAAAAGGCGGATGCTTCTGGATCCAGAGCGAAGCTCATAAAGAGGATGAGTGCATCTTTTGGGGCGCCTCCCTCGGATTCAGTTATCGGCGCGGTTCGTCTTCTTCAAAGGCAGGAGTTGATCACAAGGGGTGTCCTGCCGTCCAATTCTGGCTCCTGTGTGGCAGGTGAAAATGACGGAGCAGTCACGAGGCTCTTTCATCTGCCGACGAGGACAACAGAAAAGGAATCTCCGGAGTGATGCCGCGTTTCTCCGGAATCGAAGCAACCTTAGGTGATAAAGATAGCCTGCGCTTCTCCTCCTTTTCTATGCTATTGTCCCGCTGCTTTATATTTATATTTAGCTGAAGAAAAAAGAATTGATGACTGGCGTTTCTTCGTCTCTTCGTGCGATACCTCTCGGACATGAGTATGCGCCGTTGACGCCGTTGTCTTCAGCTACCCAGAAGGGTAAAGGGGGAAAAAAAAGTAAAAGGTGCACGACTATTTGACATCAGAATCAAATAGGTCAACCTATTTCTCCAGTATTTCACCATTTCATGAAAAGCAGCTACACATTTAAATCGTTATTCTAGCACCCGTGATCGGAGCTAGTTTAAAGTGGCGAGGTGAATCGGGTGTGCACAAGGAATGCCGTTTGTGGCATTGCAGGTTTCAGTGGCAAATTTGTATAACTATGCAAGAATGCTTTCAAAATATCAGTGGCACAAGGCTCAATGTGAATAAACTGCGAAGAATCCTGCTGGATTTGTTTCTGTTGACAAAATTAGCTTAATCGCGCTGCGGTGAAGACGGAGAACTACTTACGTATGCGTCTCGGCATTAACTGTCTCTTATGTAATTCAATAAATACCACTAATGACATCAATTCTGTTCGAGATATTGACATGAACTTAAGACGGAGGCCTTGGAAAAGAAAGAATTTGTGTCTCCTTCAAGATAAAATGTCTTACTGGCATTAAGGCGCCTATTTGGGCCTGTTAGTGATCTATTACGCACGAGAAGTAGATATAGCAGAATCCTTTTCCTGGTATAAAATTGCTCACAACGTTCGAAATGAAACGTTGAGTCAGTGCGGAGTGCGTCCTGTCACTTCTTCACTTGCTCTTGTCCTCAACGCAATAGATCTGCTGCTCGTAATCTTGCTAGCGTTTTATTACAGTGTATTTTTCGGCCGACAGTCTTTCGTGGCGCGAAGCGGGTTCTCTCCGTTAGTGTCTTCCTTTCAGTGATCTGCACCGCTGTAACAACGCTTAAGTTGGAAGCTTGCACTGATGTACGCAGTGAACTTAAGGCTATTAACACAAACAATACACATTTTCAAGCAAAGTAAGCAATCTGTTTGACGTCTCCGCTCGCGCACGTGGGAATAATCGTAGTTTCATCACTCTGGAAATAATTTGTGACTTCCTAAATAAGCTCGCCAGACACTGCATATACAGCCAGATATCCTTCTGATTGTTGCACGTGTGAATGAAAATTATCGCAAGTCTGTCTGCAGCTAATGAAGGAGCATGAAAGAAAAGTACAGCACATGACATTGAAGGGCAGCGTTGGGCGCATGAAACATATTTCTTGCGTGCATCCCCGTCGTGTGTCTTTCACGTGATGCGATGCGCAGGTCGCGATTTTTTTTTTTGCTCGAAATTTGTTGCCCTGTTGTTGTCTTTTGAAACGGGTGTGACAGTTGACCTCGATTTCGGCCCTTGCACTTCGCTGTCAATCAGTTCTTTCACGTCACTATATCGATCAGACGCTTCGAGATCGCGTGTAAAGTACGTCCGAAATACGTTCGGTGATCTCGCCGCATCACCGTTGAACTAATCGGTGTTCCGCAAGCCTGTTCTTCTCGCACTCTGTCGTCGTAGCGTCTGCTGTCGTCTTGCAGCGGCTTTGAGTGCTCCGCAAGCACACCCACTCAGGGGGATTCACTAGCTGTGTGGCTAGTGAATACGGACGCAGACTCGGAACTAGCCCGCAACGTAGAGGAGAGGGACACAACGCTAGCTCTGTTTTGTTCCCAGCCCTGTCTTTTGACATAAATTATGGACCCTCTAAAAGGCCCGCTGCGATATCGCCTGCGTGCTTCTTGGTCAGGAGACTCCAGACAGCCGCACCACCTTCGCAGCGTCTATCGTATAACTGATGTCGTGGAGGAACCGGGCCATATCGACATTCGTCCACGGTTCTCTTTGCAACATTCAGTTTTTTCCTTTTTTTTTTTGAGGGGGGGGGGGGGGGATACGGGTTTGGAGGCCTTGCTTTGATCATCGCGGACTCGAGTGGACTTAATGCGGCCGATCGAGCCAGGCTGCAGCGCCATCTATACAGCGGGCCATCCCACATGAAACCGAAAGTGGTGTTCCGATGGCCGGAAAGGCGCCGTAGGTACCAGCACGAGAGGATTTCAGAGAACGCTAAAGTCGGGATGAGAGTGAGCGAGGCGGGACGTCTGTTTGCAGGTGGCCGCGGCTTGTCCGCTACCCGACTTCAATCAGCGCGCTGAAGCGACGCTGCGCTGGTCCTCTGTGTGACCAGATGGCGATGCAGGCTTTTCTCAGCGGCATCGTATCGGCGCGGTGTCTGTGTGGGAGCTCCATTCCGAGTTCAAAGGGAAACCCGCCCTCGCGTTCTTTTTTATTTAATTTTATTTATTTTTTATTTATTATTATTTTTTTTGTGGGGGGAGGGGGGGGGGAGCTTGCTTTGTCGGTGCTGCTGGGACATGCTTTCGAGTCAGATTTATTTTTCCCGGTGACTAGAGGCGGCAGGCCCGTTCCGGGTCTACTTTTTTACATTTATCCGTTTTCCGCAACTGCTTTCCAGGTTAGCCTTGTCCCCTTCCGCATTGATATATCATGCGCGTAAACCAGTCTGAAAGCCCGTGTTAAAATGTAAATAAGAAAGAGCTTTACTGGATGAGAAATACTTGATTTGATCAACAGTAGTCGAACACGATATTGCTCAGGAGATACCTCTTGTTCGGGTACTTTTGATTATTTTGGGTTGAGTTAAATAAACTACGCGTTTTTTGACACTCTGTCGTCTCGCGACGTTCTTTCGTCGCGTTTTTTTTTTTCGATGTACGCAACACTGCACAATGACATTAGTCTAAAGAGAGCTCTAAGTAATACGAAGAACAGATACGTTTAACCGCAAATAACGGTACAGTAATGATTCCACCTGGGTTTTCCTTTGAGTAAAAGTGACAGTAAGTGTAAAGCGCGAAATAGGTATCCTTCACAGGGCTACCCTTATATGTGACGAAACGGACCTCGACAGATGCAGTTGTGATTAGAACAAAGTTTACGAGCGCATTTACCGAGTACCACTTATGAAACAGGTGGTTATTTTGCAGATTAAAAAAAGGACACATATATTGTTTTATTGCTCTGAAAAGGTCGCGCTAGGTTTTTTTTTTGTGACGTTTTGGTTATTGATGGCGCGTGCAGAATTATAATTGATTACCCGGGAACTACTGCGATCTTGTTACTTGTCTTTTGGTTCTTTTGTTGTAATCTTTATGAAATAATCCGCCCGGTTTTTCGCAATGGGTGATGCAAACTCCCGCCTTTCTAAGAAACGAGAGAGAGAGAGAGATGGTGGGCGGTCGGCATTACTGGTTCTTCTTATCCCCTTCGGTAACCTGAGCTGTCTTTTGAGGACAATCTCGAACGTAGCATGTGACCAGCTGCAATAGGAAACCTTCTGAACTGTTTGGTTAGCATTGTTGTGCAAAGGCAGTTTAACCTCAAGGAAAATTTAAACAAAACGTGACTATATTTCTCGCCGCGGAGAGTACATTTCTGAAAAAAAGTGTTAAGATCTAATTTTCATAGTAATTAGTTAATTTAATTAGTTTATTCAACAATCCACGACTGAAACCTCGGTACAGCGTGTCATAAGTGCCTCTGTAGGCTATGCGTTAAGTTTCCCATGATTAAATCAGAATTTGGCGGTATCGCACTCAACGTCATATACGATGCGTTGGGAATTACTAGGTTAACCAAGTAAGGCTACGGGAATGTAGCAAGCCCTTGCTTAGTTTACATGCTTACATGCACAGACCTTGACGCTGTTGGGGACAGCAGGCATTTTATACATGCAGTGTGTTAGCGTGGTAACATTTTTTTTTATAGAAAAGTGACTGCTGGCATTGTTTGCGATATTACATACACTGGCGATCACGAGAGCGCAGATTGGAAGCTCCCGACTGCAATCATAACGCCGTCCGCGGCGGCTTTGCGACACTCAGGTATTGAAATCTCTTGTTAGGGGGGGTTGTAGGTTATTTAAAGGTACGTTGTTGCATTGCACTGTATAGACCAGTTCGTTCTCTGTAATGTGTCAATGGCGCGTTATGGACCTTCGTGGTGTGTGTAATGGATGCTTGCCTAACGATTTAGTAATGAAAGTGGTTGTGCTACCGCCGCCCTTGAACAGGTTTGATCGTGTAGCATTTCATTTTGTCTGTCGTATTCGTGCAATATTCTACATAATTCTGTGCCGACCAGGCCATGAGTTCGTCCTTTTAAGAAGTTCGTCTGTAGCGATTTCCGTAAGCTCTAGCAGTTCTGCAGTGGTTCAGTTTTGCTTGTCGATTGATCAATAAATATTTATTCAGGGGAGTTTTACGTTTGTCACAGTTTTTATTTTATATCATAAGAACTCAACAAACAATTACACCAAAGACAACATAGGGGAAATTACTTGTACTTACTAATTGAATTAAAGAAATGATAACTGAATGGAAATGAAAACGGATGAAAAAACAACTGTCCGCAGGTGGGGAACGAACCCACGTCTTCGCATTACGTGTGCGATGCTCTCACCATTGAGCTACCGCGGAGCCGTTTTCCCATCCACTTTTTGGGGTATTTATGTTTTACAACTATAATTAGTTGTTGTTATAGGACGGTGCAAAATGTCGCGTTATATAACTTCTCTTGGTCAACGCAATTTTATTGTCAATGTTTGGTCCAACACATTTTTTTTTCAATGTTTTGTAAGTGCATCACTCTGAACTGTTTGGGCTGAGGCCTCGTCAGCACAAACTGCCTTTAGCTTCTGTCCCTGCATCAGGCTTTATGTGCTGTTTGCTGCGAAAACTGAAATAAATAAATAAAAATTAGCATTGGGGAGTGTTAGCCAGCGCCACCACTCACAAACCTAGGGGCGGATGTGGAACATCCTTTCTGCCGCAGGCGTCACGAGCACGTGATCTAATTGAATTAAAGAAAGGGTGGGTTCGTTACCCACCTGCGGACAGTTGTTTTTTCATCCGTTTTCATTTCCATTAATTTATCATTTCTTTAATCCATTTAGTAAGTACAAGTAATTTCCCCTATGTTATCCTTGGTGTCATTCTTTGTTGGCTTCTCATGATATGATAATCAAAATCGGGCCCCTCGGTTCCCTTTCTTCTCGTTCATTACATAACGAGGGCTCGAATCCGGCAACATTGATGCCTTCAGGTAGCATATGTGGGTTTATTGACCAGTTCCCATCACCCAAAAAGATCACGTGCTCGTGACGCCTGCGGCAGAAAGGATGTTCGACATCCGCCACTAGGTTTGTGAGTGGTGGCGCTGGCTAATACTCCCAGGGTTAATTCTAGTTGTAAAATATAAATTCCCCAGAAAGTGGATGGGAAAACGACTCCGCGGTAGCTCAATGGTGAGAGCATCGCAAGCGTAATGCGAAGACTTGGCTTCGTTTCCCACCTGCGGCCAGTTGTTTTTTCATCCGTTTTCATTTCCATTAATTTATCATTTCCTTAATTCAATTAAGTTCAAGTAATTTCCCCTATGTTGTCATTGGTGTCAATGTTTGTTGGCTTCTTATGATATAATTAAAATTGGGCCGCTCGGTTCCCTCTCTTCTCGTTATTTTTTTTTTAGTAATATAGAAAGGTTTGGTTAATGTCAGTTCTTTTTGTGTTAGTAAAGTAAAAAAAAAAGGTTTGGTTCCTGCTTTTGCAATAATGTTTCGCTCTGAGGGTAAATAAATATAGAGAAGTTATTCTGAAATCTGTCCAGTACAGAACTTTCGTACATGATACGATCAATTAAGGCACTAATCACTACTGAATGCGTTCTGGATTGCATTAACGTGTTTTGTGAACGATAAAGGATTCATTATATGTCGCATGAAGTGGGTGCTGCTCAGCGCGCGGCTTCTCTGAGATGCACTCAGCATGTCTCGCTCGAAGAATCTGATCTTAATAACCTTTATCGAATTGCAGGGTACGTAGACGTGCCGTGGAACACGGTTTCTTACTGAGTGACACGCTCATGCCCGTCCTCGGAGGCGTGCATAAAACAAGACAGGAGCATTTTCTCTCTCCTGCAGCGATTTTTGCGGAGCACCGTATGGAATTTCGAGAGATTGCCTCGACATCGGATGATTGAATGCGACGAGCTCCCAATTTGTGCGGGTCCCTCGAGACCAACTCTCGAATCCTCTTCGAGCGCTCCCAGGGCCACTAGGAAGGCTCGGTTTTTGGACGCAAATTGGGAGCAGTAACCTTTAGCGCATTTGCCTCTACTTGGTTCGAGCTCGCTTTCTTGATTCGAACTTCGCAGCGCGCTCCAAGTTCCTGGCTTTGATTTGCAAGAGATGGCGAGGAGTAAGAGCGCGACTCGGATTGTCTCCTACGAGGAGGTGGTTTCTTCAAGTGCGGCTCTTGCTGTGACGTCTGGATTATCTCGTGTGCACCGCATAAGCGCGCTTGTTGGTTCCAGTAGTTGTCTTCTTTTTTTTTTTTTTTACTTAAGTGTAGTTAAGGAGAGGTCGGTGCCTATATGTGGCGCCGGCAACTCCTTTTACACGATAGTTGTCGTCAGAAAATTGTCAACAATCACAAAACTGGGCTAATAAACACATGGACGAACATTGACGTACTAAGCCTTAACTGCATTATAAATAAATGTTTGCGCCACAGAAGAGTTCTTTCTTGTCTTCGTTAAAGCCGTTGCTTTCAAACCCATACAGGAAGACGTAAAAATTATGACGGCATCTTTAAATCGATATATAGTGGCCGACATCACAGCCTGGTGATGTCGGCCACTATATTTTACCTGTCGGCCACTTTAAACTACCTGTAGTTTGCCACAGGTAGTTTATGTTGCCTTTCAATTTTTATTCCCCAAATATTTTCTGCTTCATTATAACCGAACGATATTCTTCCACTGAACATTTTGATATTCCTGTATACGATGTAAAACATTATTTCGTTTGTGCTAAACGTGCGTCTAAACATGCTCAAACCGGCAGAGCCCTGATATGATTTTTGTAAACGGTATATTTAGATTCCCGATTGTGTTTATCTAAGCATTGTGATGTCTGATGTGGTTTACTGTCGCGAAAATTTGGGGGCCATTTGCCGGACAATAATGCCACCCGATGACTGTGTGGTGCAGATGCATGGGTTATTTTTGTGTTCTCTAGTGTGTCCACGTCATTTTTTTTTCTCTATCCTGTTCTCCACTCACCATGCGTTTACTACTTACCTTCTTTCATCTAGGGCCGGCAGGCGTTGTGACACTCCTGGTGGCAGTTGCCATATGATGATAATAATCACAACGGCAACAACATCAATCAATCAGTCAATCAAATGTTTATTATAGTCCCAGGAACAGCTGCATAGCTTTCGTACTGGTTCACCTAAAGACTAATAAAAAATCTACAGAGAAGACAAATGTGGTAGACAAGACAATGTGAGATAGAGAAAGAAATAGGGAACACGGAAAAAAACGAGGCCCCGTCTGTATAAGGGTGTTAATCATCCAACATGGTTACACACGCACACACACACACACACACACGCACACACACGCACACACACACACACACACACACACACACACACACACGCACACACACACGCACACAGCACACACACACACACACACACACACACACAACCACACCACACACACACACACCCACACACACACACACCACACACACACACACACACACACACACACACACACACACACACACACACACACACACACACACACACACACACACACACACACACACAACACCACACACACACACACACACACACCACATATATATATATATATATATATATATATATATATATATATATATATATTATATACAGGGTGTTTCATTTTAGCGGCACCAAATTTTTAAAAATTGCCTGTGGCAGGTAGCACAATTATAATCCTTGATCTAAACTACTCGATGAGGCGGCCATTGCTTCCACGAGAAAAAAAACGCTTAATTGAGTAATTAACATAATTACGCTAATTAAATTTTTAATTATGTATTTTACGGCACATCTTTCAATCTACGAATTATAGCCGCTGAGTTCGCAAGGCGTATCCACTAGGAACGAATTCTCAGGACTGCACCAGTTTCGAGATATTAATTTTCAAAGTGTCCGACGAAATACATGGGCGTTTCAGTTAACTTTGTGCTTCAATGCATAAAACAGCGTTTTTCTTTAAGAAGTTAACTGGAACGCCCATACATTTCGTCGGACACTTTAAAAATTAATATCTCGAAACTGGTTCAGTCCTGAGAATTCGTTCCAAGTGGATACGCCTTGCGAACTCAGCGGCTATAATCCGTAGATTGAAATATGTGCCGTAAAATCATTAATTGAAAAGTTAACTAGCGTAATTACGTTAATTACTCAATTAGGCGTTTTGATTTCTCGTGCAAGTAATGGCCGCCTCATCGATTAGTTTAGATCAAGGATTATAACTGTGCTATCTGCCACAGGCAATGTTTAAAAATTTGGTGCTGCTAAAATGAAACACCCTGTATATATATAACGCACAAGGATGGTGCGGTGCATTAGTGGTGAAGGAAAAAGACGACGATTAAAAGGAAGTGTTCGGGCGACCATGTTAGTCTCCGTCCGCAACCTCCTGCTCGCGTCATATATATATATATATATATATATATATATATATATATATATATATATATATATATATATATATATATATATATAAACACAGGAAATGAACTCTGAAATATGTCAATACGGGCAGAATATTTATTACATCTTTTTTGGAGTCGAGCCATCGGACAGTGGGCCTCTTCGATTATCCGTTCCTGACAGTCCCGGACTGCCCGTGACAGTGCTTTCAGCCAATGAGCGTTGCGTATGCAGTTTTTCGGACAGTCCGGGACTGTCAGAGACGGATAATCGAAGAGGCCCAGTGTTTAATGCAGCATGGCCGTACAGGAAAGCTTGGAGGACGCTTAAGCTTCGCCTTTAAGGAGTGGAACGCGATAGCATTCAAAGATCCCTGACTGCTTCTCGTGCTTTTCGGCAACTGCAGCTTATGTAGTGTTTACCGGGAAACGCTGGCGGTGAACGCTATGCATGGAGGCGAGCTTTCTGGTAGAAACGCGGCCTCATGCATGGGCCGATCCCGGAGGTAGTGCAAGGCCGCGCGTATGTTTAAAAGTTAATGCGGCCGATAAAACTACTGTCCTTACTTCGTATAGCTGTCCGCTAATTTGCTATCGCAATCGATACTCCGCCTTTCCGGTGAAACAGCGACTTTTTTTTTTTAAAGCCTTCACATATTTACTATTTAGCCAAATATTTTTACGCCAGGACTCGATGGTTTCATCGTTTATCTGCGTTTCTGTGATGATAAACTTCAACTGAATTCTGCTTGTATGTGGGTACCAATATATCGGGACAAGTAACGCTTTTGTTTCTGCTATCAGTGCTCTCGTACGTATAAGATCTCATGCTAGGCGACCGTGCAATAAAGTTCAGGCATAGAAAAAAAGTAATTGAGACCCACAACGCACCAAGGAACATTCGGAGCGTCGAATCTTTATTACTTCGCACCTCCTGCAATACGCATACTCTGCACGGTAGTTACGGAAGTTTCAGTCGATTTTACTGAACGTGAAAATAGTTCGAATTTCTCTAGACCGGAGTAGTTACGGCATTCCACAAGTTCCAATACGTTTTTTTTTCTCGTTTTTCTTTTCCTAAGCAACTGGGTGATCATTGCAGGCACTTTCCGTTAGAAGGCTTTAGCGAATTCATTTAAGCCCCGGCAGGCTTCGGAAAAGAACCGAGGCTTAAGGCAGCGCGTGTGATCTGTCTCCATTGCCGTCAGGCGCATGCAGGGACCGATGCAAACGTAGCGTGTTTGCCGTTTCTCAGTGATCAACGGCCCCTGCTTCAGAACAGAAAGGGAGGGGGTGTTAAAGCGATATCCCGGTTCCACGGCGGTAGACAGTGCTGTAGACGTCGCGGCGTTCCCGAGACCATACTTTTTCTCGCGAGCGCCTGCGTTGGAGTGAGAACCACGCGAAGTCGATGACCCGCAGTTTTTCCTCCTGTTAACGGAGAAAAACTTGCAGCTAAATAGCACTTACAAAGACAATGGGTGCAAGAGCTTCGAGGAGAACGTTCTAGTAGATCTCTCGTGCATTTAGTTTTCCCCTGGGGGACTATTAAGCGTTGCACAGTTCCCTAATTGTCGGACCTCCGATTTGGCGCCATCTTCCTAAACGAGATTCCCCGTTTCTTTTTGCACGGTGCAAATGTGGGCGGTCCCCTTGTGCGTCGTCTGCGTGCTGCTGGCACTGTAGCCAGCCTTTCTCCTTGCTTTTTTTTATTTTCATGCTAGTCGTGTAGGTGTAAAAACCTAGGCATGGTTGTATTCGCCGCCTATGACATCGTGCGAAAGACGTATGCTGTCGCTTCTCTTTCAGCACCGCACGGTTATGGATGGCTTTGTCTGGTCTTCCTCTGTGCTTTCGTCTAATTTTCCTATTTTCACCTAGAGAGAGAGAGAGAAAGAAAAAAGAGAGGTTGCCGGATGGCAAGTATCCGGTTTACTGCCCTGCACCAGTTGAGAGGGATAAGAGGAGGGGTGATAGAAGGTAGGGGAATAAATGGAGGACATGACATGATTAGGACGAGCACAGCACTGTCGCGAATTGAAAAACACGTTTGAAATGTTTTACAAAGCGTTGGTTCGGGCTAGTTGGTAATCCATAATTACTAATGTTTTAGCACAGAATCTACAAAAACGCACACAGAGATGCGAACGGAACAGACGCTAAGAAGTGTTGTAGTCGTTGGCACGGGCTAGTAGTCTGAAGGAAGCGCACTATCTTCTTTACTGATTATCCATGAGACCACTTTTTTGATGCCCGTCTTCGCTACAGAATGTGAGGGTTGGTGGTGGATCATTCACTTCCTCAGGAAATTCCAGCATTGCATGGTGTGTATATAATAATAATAAGTTTATTTACCATCGGGGTTAATTTAGGGGGGGGGGGGGGGGTAGAAAGAAAAAGCTAGGGCATGCTTGACTAGCTTTCTTCTACCCGAACGAAAGCACATTTTCTTTCTTTGACTTTCAGCAAAGTATACAGCAAAATATACATAAACATGAAAAAGAAAAAGAAAATTGGAACAATAAGATGTGACAGCATTCCAATGCATAATGTTGCTGTTGGAATATGCAGTTAGGAAGGGCACAGGTTCGGATACAAAGATCAGAGAAAATAGGGCGCGAATAAAACATGTACTATAGTCATCTGTCATACAAACGCCAATACATGTGGAATCGCTATATATAAATACAGGAAGAACAAGAAATAATGAAAACACTGGTTTGAGGATTTTAAGTAATACTCGAGGCGAAACATCGTCTTTCTCTCTTTCTCTCTCTTTGCCATTTGAACCGGGTTTAGGTTATTATAGAGGCATACATTTTAGGTAGTTTAGGTAAAGTGGGCTTTATCATTTGTTCACCATATGTTGTTCTGCAAGAGTATATGTGCCATTATCAGAGCACGCGGATAACATTCATTAAAGGCCACAGTGCATGTAGGACTTGCCGGTCGGCTACTGGTACCTAATCAACAGGCGTAATGCCCGTCAGAGTTAAAATAAGTCGCAGCGAGTTAGTGGCAGTACATAAATACGAAAATGCAGCCATTGCTTCGAGCAGTCGGTCTCTTTCCGAACGTTTCTCTCGATATTCCCTGAACTTCGCCTACTGTATGTACGATAATGCGGTAAAATATTTCCTTGTAGGAACGACTGTTTCAGGTTATTCATTATGAACTAAAATGAGTGGCTGCGAGATACCCACTGAAAGGAGGTTTCTTCTGTTCCAGGTTACCTAGTGCCTATTTGGCTTCGGCGTCTTCAGAATGTTACGGCAATGGATCTTTTATCGATACGCCTGAAATTTGTATCTTATTGAGAACGTTCGTCCAACGTAGCTAACAATTTAGTCTTGAAATTTCAGTACTCAACAAAAGATTGTTTCGAGCACTGATCGGCTCCTAATGCACTTTCTGCATTCCTCATCTGGGGTTTAAGGTAGCGCAATAAATACGTTGACGATGTATCTGATGACAGGAGTTTTAAGGAAGAGGTGGAATAAAAGTTTCGACGTCACTTGGGTATTCCGAGTGCCGCCTGCCAGCTGTTTCTTCACGACAACGCATGTGCCACTGCGCTCAAAATGTACCTTTTTGCAGTCGCTTTTGTCGAGGAATTGAGTAACTGAAGCCCTTGGCGCATTTATAAGGACCGGATCCTGCTGCGCCTTGTCGTGCACCGGCCCGGCGTATATATAGAATGTGTCGCGGCTTCCACTCGGCGTGTGGAGATCGAAGCTCGGCTTTAGAGCCGAGCTCGTCATTATCAACCTCAGAGGCAGCTTATCGTTTTAGATCTATGTTTTACGAGCTCCGTATTGCCTATGGAATTCTTATTGTTTTTCAAGTTGATTGAAATTTCACGAACTTTCCCGGGCATTCACAGTAAAAGGCCATACCGACGTTTGCGCAGGAATCGCGCTTTTTGCCCCTTCTCCAGGCAAAGTGAAAGGGAAGAAACGCCGACATCCTTAATGAAAAGTTTGTCTGGATCTTTCTTTAGCATGTTTTGAGGCACGTTCTTGCGTGTAGTTTTTGTTCCCAAGCATCGAGCCGATTTAAAAGCCGCCACCCGAATGGAACGGAAAGAGAGGGTGGTTCAGATCACGACCGATTGTACGCGCTCGCTTTTGCGGCCGCAGCGGCTCGCTGTCTTTTCATTGTTGTCACTCGGTCAGTCCGAGGCCGGCTTCGCTGGCGAGTTAATTAACTGGTCCCACCCGAGGCATTGTCCACCGCCCGTTCCCGTCGCTTTGTTTATCGGTGCCCGTATCTCGGTTTTCTTGCCTTGCTCGGGCGCGTTAACGCCTTTCTCTTTTGCCGTTTTTTACGGTAATATCTTTTGTACAGCTGTGGTGGGGTTTGAGCGCACATCGTGCAAACATACGCGACAACAGCAAACATACGATCAATCGCAGAAATCACTTCGTGCAACTGGCTGCATTTTTCCCTTGCCTCTTTCTTTCCTTCCTTCTTTCTTGTCACTGGCTCATACCCGCATATCCAATGCGGGTATGCGCCGCACGTGATTTTATTATCGTTAGTCGTGACGTAACTGATCACCATGTGATGCTATTGATGTCATGGCCTGTCGTACATGTTAGTCATACATTCGTACCATTCCATGTCAATCTTGGTACATACCAAGTGAACGAGGCGCGATGTTTCGACAGGTTTTCGATAGGGATTTCTCGTGTCACCACCACCACCGCCGACACTTGTGAGCCAATACAAGCTTCGCTTGAAGAAATAGCCATGGTGAGAGAGAGAAGCAACTTTATTTGACCAAGGGATTTCGGCACCTAGGTCCCCAGGGTCCCCGCTCGACCCCACTGCACTACACGTTTGTGAGTTCATGGAGTTCTATGACGTGGGCGGCCCGATCAGTGGCGATCTTCTGCCTGGTCGGGTCCGTCGAGCGCAGCAGGATTTCGCATTCCTCCCAGGTGGTCAGGAGCTCCGGATTCGGTCCTCTGACCCACCGCCACTGCTACCGCCCCGGAGGCGAGCGCGCTAACCATTGCGCCACCGCTGCATTGCACCACCGCTCCAACGAGCGACAGTGATGAGTATCTTCGAGGCTGTGCACGTGGTTGGGCTCTGCTTGGCGGGTGATTCACTAGACGTGCATGATAGGAGTGGCGCCTTTGTCGGTTGTATCGATCGTGTTCATCATCAGGTGAGACAGCGAAGCGTGGTAGGAGGCGCCAGTTCAATGCCGACGAAGTAAGAGACCACGACTACGCAGCGAAACAACTTTGGCCACCCAAGTCCCCGATAACGCGAAAGGCAGAGCTAGCGGCTGCTGAGCGAGTACGGCGAGCTGCAGCGGCTGCACCCCAATGTCCCCGATGAGCAGACAAGCGGCGAACACAGCGGTGCAGCAAGCAAAGCATCAGCGGAGGTCGCGAGAAGCGGAGTGGCCGGGACTACAGCAGCGGGGAGTGTGTGTGTGTGAACTCAGCTGAGAGGTCGCTATATCGCCGGTTTGTTTTGTTGCGTTGTTGCCACATTAGACTCGAAAAAAATAATGCAGCAGCACTAAACTCAGTGACATAACTCATGAAGGCTGGAGACTTCGGTATGTTGGTAGTTTATGTTTAAAGAAGGTTGCAATTCAGCGCTGTTTGTGTCTTTCTTCGTTTGTCCATCACCGTAAGAATTGCTTAGGTGCCCCGACAGTTTTTTTTTTTTGATGAAAAAAGTAATCGGCGAAATAATTATTCCCCCAAAACACGAGCCTTACAAGATGTAGTGATCGCTACGTAAAACATAGAAATTGTAATGCTATAATACAAGTGATAAGATAATAATCAGTGATGTATTGCAGAAGCAACTGTACACGAGGTCCTATAGACGAATTTGTTTCTAATATAACCTTGGCAAGAACAAACAAACTCATAAAAAAAGGCTACCAAAACATTCTTAGCTCCAGTGTTTTTGAAGCCATTCGTATTTTCTTCGGTTGTACTAAACGTACGAAGGTGGCTTTTTGGATGTGCTTGCTATAAATGAACCGCTGAACGATTTCCGACTTGTAAAAGATACTTCTCCTCGCGGACTCTCTTACTGAGGCAGAGCACGCTTTAAAGGAAGTGACATCAACCAGGGTGGCTAGCACATCGGGCAGGCGTGGGTCTGCGCAGCGCGTTTTCAACTTTTGTGACTGTGCATTTGATATTTAGGGAGGCGCCCTGCAGGCCATTGCTTTAGGCAGCCTCACCAGCTCTGTCTGAACCTTAAGTGAGCTTTTACGATAGTCATCAGTCCTTCGCCAACCTCCTCCCAAAGAAACAGCAAGTTATAGCAAACTTTTTTTCGCGCTAATTTTTTGAAATTGTTTTGCTTTTGTTTTTGGTCTGGAATCCCAAAGTGCTTGCTCTAATATCTTTAATGTATTGTTTATCTTGATTTCGTTCACGTGACATTCTAAAGTAATCCCTGAAAAGATTCGTGCAATGTTTTGTCAGGAACGTAGTTGGCGGAGTCACTCGATGACAGTTATGTTGCAGGATTCCAGAGGTGGTGTTCTTTGACACATGCTACCATCTGTGGCATCCGACTACGACATAGCGAAATTGGTTATGTACCAAGCTTTGCAATATAAGCTCTGCCGGTGTCGTTTCTTTGGGATTCCGAGCATTTGGTGCCGAGTCAAGATGTGTCCAACTTCACGTCTGTTTCTCACGTCTGTTCTTCTCTTGAGCTGCCTGTACAGTCGCACTCTCTCAAGAGGCAGTGGCAACACGAGGTGCTTGTTCTAACTTTTGCTTTTTTCTTTAAGACCGGAGATGGATGGATGGATGTAAAACTTTAATGAACGTCCTGAGGTACGCGACTCAGCCGGAGATGAAATAAAAATATTTACTCATTTTGAGTCTTGTGCCCGTAAATACTCGGTTGGAGAATCCGGCAGCAGACATTAAACCTCGATATCGTGATGTTTGTTTGCTTCCTTCCTTGCTTGTTTGTTCGTTCGTTTGTTTGCTTGTTTATAAATAGCGCCATGTTTTTATGTCTTTTCTCCGGGGATGTTATTGGAAAGAGATCCATTGCCAGCAATGCGTAAACGGGCCGAAATGAAGTTGTTGGCATTCTCATGCGTTCCAGATTTCTCCAATTCCACGTTCGCTTAGATCTTTCCGTTCTTAGTAGATTTTATCTTGTATTGTGCTATTGTTTTTCTGACGAACTTTCTCATTTCTTAGATGGGAGCAGATGTACTAAACTTAATGCCCGTCTCTAAAATGTTCCGCCCAGGTTTTTTTTTTCTTTTTTTTTTTGGAGTTGGAGTTGTTTTGGAGTTACGGCCAGGAGCTTGTTTCTAGAAGCGTAGCAGCAGTGTTTATTTGTTGATTTGCACATACTGCACCCATGAAAGGCATATTACAGGAGTGTGTACAGGTCTAAAGTACAGTGCAAAGAAGGTTGTAACAACAAATGAGAAATTATACAAACATATAGAAAATAGTACTACGCTGTGGTCCTCGGGGGTTTCAATTACATAGTAAGAGGCACAGTCGTCGGCGATTAGGCGGATTTTAAAGGAAAGTTTTTTAGGTCATTTATAGATGAGGATTAGCAGAGTCTAATACTGGACCCTGGGCAACACCGGATGAAACCCGCATTTTTGCAGATTCTGCGGAATTCAAACTGACAAATTGTGAGTGGTTAGAAAGAAAGCTGGCCATCCAGTGAATTATTTTTCGTTATTTACAATTGAACTTAAATTAAACAAATGTTTAGAATGGCGCACTGTGTCAAACGCCTTAAAAAATTTATTAAAAAATGGGTTGGTCTGTTTGCCTAAACCTAGCTAAAAAAAAAAAAATATGCGTGAAATGTGGTCAGTTGAGTTACGGTGCTGAACCCACACCGGGAACCCAGTTGAACACTATTTAGAAGGTTGCGAGTTTCTAAGAAATTAATTATTTTCTTGTGGACTACGTGCTCTAGCATTTTACAAGAGTGACACGTTAGCGAGATTGGTCTGTAGTTGCTGAGTACGTGCATGTCACCCGATTTGTAGAGCACTTTCGCTACTTTCCGCGGAGAGGGTACAGCAGGACTAGTTAATAATTTTTCGAAAATAATGGACACGCAAGCTCAGAAGTTGCACGTCCAAGTAAAAAGCTTTGGCCGCGTTTGATTTGAGGCGAAGCTCTTCGTTTGCTGCAATAAATTGTGCGAGGCTTTCGGGGTTGGTAGGCTTTTTTGAGCGTCTTAACCTTCTTACACGGCGTGGTAGCTGTAGTATTTCTCCATTCATCCAAGATCGGGCGACATTTTTTTTTCAGGGGAATAAAGCGCTTAATCCACTTATCTGTAGTAGCTTCGAAGCTGTAGACAAGGGTATCCACATCACAAGTTTGGCTCAGATGGCAGAACTCATCGTAGGATAAAGCAAAGTGATCGAGTATAGACGTATCATCTGCATGATAAACGTCATGAAATGTGAACTTAATGCGTGACTTGTGAATCGGACATGAAAGTGAGAATACAGCCTTGTGGTCCGAAATTCCATCAATTATTTCACACTGAGAATCATTCTCAGCAAGGCTTGAGCTTAAAAATAAAAGGTAAAGAAGAGAATTCTGCCTTGTGGGACCCTGGATGTTTCGATTTAAACCGTACGATAAGGAGAAGTTGATAACTTCACCTGCTAGAAAGGCATGTCTAAACGAAGTGTGCGCTCCACTCTACACCTGTGCCCTTTCATGCCCTATAGCTCTGTGCGAGAAAAGATGATAATGTTTATTATTTATTACCGAGGCAAGCGAGCGACAGCAATTATTCTTTGGCGCGGGTGTGTGCATGCGCATAGTATTTTCCCCTCTCGATTGTCTATTATTCGAGCGGCTGTTCGGGATCATCTCCGATGCACGTTCCTTTCTTGTTGCCTTTGCTAAACACAGCGCTGCTTTACTCTAAAAATGCTTTACTTTAAATAATACTTCTTTGTTTTTTTTTGTTTTTCCATTTATATCTGGTGGGGTCTGATACCGAGCGCCAACTTTCTTTGGTATTCCTGCCCATTCTTATCTCGTGAGGATGAGCTTCTGTGTACAGCCATAACTTGCAGAGATTTAGAGATAAGTCAGTTTCCTCCCCCGTCTTAGTGTCCTTTGTTTTGTAGCATTGTAGCGCTTTGGCATCCTTTGTTGCGCGGTGTCGCACTCAATGTACTTTTCTTTCAAAAAATCGATTGGGTAGCGTGTTTCCTTGCAAATTGGGTGCCGAATTCCCGTCATTTGAATAAACGATAGTCGTCTAGGTTTTCTGTCTACGGAGACAAAGAAACCCAGGGATCCTAGTCATATACAGCTTCGCTGGAAAACGCTCGTGTACTTAGATTTCTGATCATGTTACAGAGCCGCAAGTGGTCATAATTAATCTGGAGTTCTCCGTGACGGTGTGCCTTATAATAATATCGTGATTTCGGCACGTAAAATTCCAGAATTTGTTTTTATGCGGTAAAATATGTTGAAAGCCCATGCTGATATCTGCCTTGTTCACGTGTTGATCTTCTGCGTGGTGCTTTGTTAGGTGCACGTCATTGCTGGAACAGTTGCGCACGGTAAGTTCGGCAGAAACTTTGCGCTCTCAGACTCACCGTCTTTATTTTTTATTTTATCTTTTTGTTGAGGCTTGTGTCCTTTGTTTCGCCTGTTCCTAAGCCCTTGCGTCTCCTTCTATTGTAACAGGAGTTCGCATACAATCTGTTTGTGTTACGGGGCCAGGCTTCCTGCGTGGCAAAGGGCACGCGCTAGGCCTCGTTTGACAATGCTGCCGGGCGCAATTCTTTGGTAAAGCAAACACGCGCGTAAGGTTGGGGGCAGGGAGCGGGCAAACAGCGCATAGGTGCGTTTGTTTGCTTTCGTGGCTGGCGTCGAAGAGCGTGGCTTGCCGCGCATGGCCGCGCCACGCTTCTGGTGTATCACCCTTCCCTCTCTCATCTCGTGTGGTGCAACGCACCGCACCGAAAGCGGCGGTGCTTGTTCACCCGTGTGCGCAACCTTGTGCTCTCGTATGCGATGAGTGCACTTTTACGTGCACGCTGTCTTTATCACGGGCACAGTGCGTTATAGGCGATGTTTTCGGCTCACGCTAGTTGCTCTAAACGTCTAGCGTACCAGTACAATGCCTGTGGTTAATGCTGCGCATTAACCTTTAAGCCCAACAAACTTTGTCTCCCCTATGTGCGTTGCTTTATTTACTTAACCGTGCGGGCTTTCATTTTCCCGCCGTCTGTTCTTTCTCTCTCTCTCTCTCTCTATCTGAAGGAAAACAAGGTAATTCGTACGAGGGCTTTCATTGTAATCTTGTCGTGGTTATCATTGTGTTCGAAATGTTCGCGCCCTCTTTTCCCGACGTTTTTCGTTTCTTTTTTTCAAGCTAGTAATTTATTCACCTGGGTTGAAGCGGGCAAAGCGTCCTTGAGCGTCTATAATGGCACGAGTGAGGTCTTGGAACATAATGTATTCTTGACGCAAGCCAAAGCGGGCTTCAATTATTCAATCGCGCTCAGTAATTAAAAAAGAAAAATAGAACGAGCTTTCAAGCGCGCGCCCGCGTTGTTCATGCGCTTATTGCTCCATTTTGTGCTCTTCCATGAAACTTTATTGAACAAAAAGAACCAGAGAGAATGTAGGTCGTCATATTCTGGTACTATTCTTGCGATATTTTTCCTAATGCTGTGCAATTATTAGGATTCGTTGTTTCAAAATAATGTTTCTTGTGCTATGTGTTTAGGCGTAGATGTAAGTTTGCACAATTATATGTATGTTAACGGAGTCCACAGCCGATGCAAGGAATTAGCTGTGTATTCTGCCGAATATCTTGCTGCATTCATGCTATATGAAAGGCTCTCTTATGTGCATGGGGATAATGACATTATATAGTTGTTATGCGGCAAAGTGAAATAGTTTTTACTCGCTTATGAGACAGACGGTAGAGAGAAGTGTCTACAACAGATGGTGCAGGAGCCACTGCTGAACTGGTTTCTTTCTTTGACGGCCTCGGTCACCCATATGCGGGTGGAACCAGCAAACTAAAAGGACGGACGGACGGACGGACGGACGGACGGACGGACGGACGGAGCGGAGCAAAATCAGCCGTTTAAGTTTTCTTCAAGATAATTAAGCGCAATTTGCGAGCACCTGTTGACATCCACTGTGGCACATTCTTTCGTGGCAGCCCCGCGTACTTTGCCTTATCTGCGCCTCTTGCCTCCTCCGTGATTGACGTGCCTTCTGAGATATATAAGGCATTCGCGTAACCAAGGTTCTGGCCACCCCGTGAGACGGTGTTCCCATTGTTATAACGGCGGTTGGAAGCTTTCGAGATTTAGAATGGGAGTTGCTCTCACCATAAGGCTTGTCGCAGCACATGTGCTTGGATCGTAACCCAACGATACGACATGGAGGAATGTGTGGTCGTTCATGTGGATGCGGCTTGCGTTATTTTGTCAAAAGGCGCACGTGCGATTGTGTTTTGCACGGGTGTAGATGGCCGCGTGTTCTACGTGCCCCATGCCGTCCCGCACAGTTCCCGCTTAGGTCACTGGCGCTCGAGCTGCGTGCAAGCTTTGGGCGTCGCGCAGGCGCATCGAAGGGAATTATTTCTCTTGGGGAGACGGTGTCATAAATTGCTCCGGGGAGCGCCCAAAAGCGCTCGCGTAATTAGGAGCGCGGCCTTAATGAGATTTGGGGTTAGCGACGGAGAGAAGGACGCGAACGCATGAATGGGGGAGGGTGAGTAGAGCGTCAAGCTGCGTTGACATCCGATGTTAAGCTACACTTCCACTTTTGCGCCACAGGCAACGGCGGGTAAAAAAAATGGTGCGCAGCTGCGGTACGGCGTATAGTTCAGTTCTTCTGCAGCCCGTGCAGCTGAAGAAAATCTACGAGCAGGCGTTTATTTTCCTTGAGCAGGCGTTCATTATATTTTCTCTAAAGCACACAGACCTGTAAATGGAATAACACATGATATTGAACGGCTTCATTGATTTTCTGATATTTGGGATATCCACTTAGTTAAATTGTAATGTGCCACCGGGTGTTCCGACTTTATATAACATGGAATTTTGACTGACGAAGTAATGCCGGTGAGCGTGTCGTGTTCTGCGTCATGAAACAATAAAAGACGCGGAAAAGCCTTCACATATAATGTCGTTTACAGGAATGCCTGAAGCACACGTACCTCTTATGTAACAGCGCATGATACTGAGCGTCTTATTTAGTACTGTTTAAGTATTTTGACTCTCGCATTCTTGGGCCACAGTGTATTTACCCACTTCTTGCCCATCATGCACAGCGGGTCATGTGACACTGTCACACGAGAGGTATGGAATGCTTATGTTTGTGTGTCGTACCTCCTCCCTTTTACGCACTTCTCATGAACATTCTTCCCTCGACAAGCAACATATATCACCTTTCTACTTGTGACATTGCTGCGTCGATGTCTCACCCTGTCCACCCGCCTGGTTTGGTGATTGCATATCTGCATTTGCTTTTAAACGGTTTGCTGCATAAACAAACATTGCACTGCTCGCCCGAGTACAGCAAATCGGTCGTCACTCCATCGCCGTCATCGTCGCCTTGCTGCACGCACACAACTCCTCGTTTTGCATAAATGTGCTCGTCCGACTGGTAACGCTTTTTGAGAGCCCCAAACGGTGCTAAATAATCAGCTACCTGCAAAATGCTTCGTATAACATCAGTTTGTTATTTATTTGCTTGTTTGTTTGTTTGTCGTTTTCCCTTTCTTTCCCGAAGAATCCGCTTGTATTGGTTGTGCAGGTTGTATCGGACGTTTCGAGCGGCGGCCTCGTTAATGGAGTTTTACCCTTCTTCCTTTTCTTCCAACGTGCTCTGCTCTTAGTTCTTAGTTCTTGATATTTCCTTAATTTTATTATAATCGCATTCTTTCTGTATATTAGTGAAATTGGCGCTTTGTTGTAATTCGTTGAGTAATAATATTAGCGCTTGAAGGGCTTAAACAATGTTTCATGGCCTCAGCTTTTCTGTCGAAAATGTCATGCTATTCCAGGTAAAAGCGAGGCTATTGAACGAGCACTTACACTCGCGTATTCGTCGCGTGCGACACACCGTCGGCCCCGCTCCGACGCCTGCGCACTTCTCGTAAGTCTAGGCCTAGTCCCAAAGTAGATTCGACGTACATCATAGCCGACTTGGAGCATTGACGGCGTTTCCCTCGACTGGTGTCGGCACGCCTACATTTTATAGCGAAAGCTGTGTTATAGCGAAAGCAGGCGAAACGAAAAACCGTTCGTCCCATGTTTCTCTAAACGTCTCCATTGGCTGCGCCGTCAGTTACGTTGTTCTCTAGGTCGCACCCAAGCGCGTGCCCCATTGGCAGCGCCGTTAGTGACGTCGTTCTCTGCGTCGTCCCTGCTCTGCCCGCAACGCCGGCTCCTCGGCTCGCCGTTGTCGCATGCGTTCGATATCTCGAGTTGGCTCCGTGTCGTGGTTAGCAGCGTCCGCCCGCCATTGGCGCTTGCTTTCATCTTCGCGATTTCAACGTGGACGTTTCGTCGCAGCCGAAGCCAAAGTGCCGCTCGATAAATTCCCGCCGAAAGCAGGCGTTGGCCCCGGCGAATGCGTTCCCGCCATTGCCACGTTGACGCTACTCTGCCCGCAACGCCTCCTCCTCGGCTCGCCGTTGTCGCATGCGTTTGATATCGAGTTTGCTCGGCGTCGTGGTTAGCAGCATCCGCCCGCCATTGGCGCTTGCGTTCCACTAGAAACACAAACATGTTGTCGGAAACCGAGGGGTCGCAGCGGAGCGCCAGAACAAGGAGACCAGCTCGGCAGGCTTTAGAACCGACTGGCGCGTGCCGTGCTTGCGCCGCTAGCACGCGCCGCCCAACTTTATTGTCGTCGTCATTCGCAGCCTGCCCCAAAGCGCTGGCCAAGAGCGCCGACCTAAGCGTCCCCGCTTAGCAGCGTCGGTGGGCGCTACAGGGCCCCCCGCCCAGACGGGACGGCGAAATGTACTCGTCGACGAGGCAGAGGAGAGGCTGTCGTAGTTGCAAGCATATCGGCGGGTACGCCGGCGACGTCCGCGAGGAGCTCCTTGGGAGGCATCTCGACGTAGGCCGGTTTGAGGCGGTCTAATGAAACGACCTCTTCGCGACCATTCAAAACGATGGTGGCGGACTTCTGCGTCTTGTGGAGGACACGGTACGGTCCGTCGTAGGATGGTGTAAGAGGCGCCTTTACAGCTTCTCGTCTGAGGAACACGTGGGACGAAGACGCAAGGTCCGGGTGCACAAAGATGCTGTGGTCCGATGATCGAGGCGGTACGGGGCGCAGTTGCTGAACGCAGTCCTGCAGGCGTTGGAGGTACTGTAGCGGCTGGGGCGAGGGGGTGTAAGGAACGAACAAGTCTCCAGGAAGCCGCAGGGGTGCGCCGTAGACGAGTTCGGCCGCTGAACAGCCAAGCTCACGACGAAGGACGGCACGTAAGCCGAGAAGCACCATAGGAAGGTGGTCGACCCAGTGGTTGCGATCAAGGCGCGCAGTGAGGGTAGCCTTGAGCTGGCGATGGAGGGCTCGCTCAACCATGCCGTTGGCACAGGGATGGTATGCAGTGGTACGGCAGTGCTTAGTGCCAAGCAGGCGGCTGAGCGAAGTGAAGAGTGTGCAGTCAAATTGCCGGCCGCGATCACTTGTCACAATAGTGGGGCAGCCGAAGCGGGAAACCCATGCTGAAACGAAGGCTTTGGCGACCGTTTCCGCAGTGATGTCCGGAATGGGCACGGCTTCGGGCCAATGTGTGAAGCGGTCGATCATTGTTAGAATGTAGCGGCAGTCGTGAGAGTGAGGAAGTGGTCCAACCAAATCGAGATGGACGTGGTCAAAGCGGCAGCCAGGTGGCAAGAACGACTGCGTGGGAGTCTTCGTGTGGCGGGTCACTTTGGTGGTCTGGCATGCGAGGCACGAGCGTGCCCACTGGCGAACATCGGTGTTAATGCTTGGCCTGACATACCGCTGTGTAACGAGGCGCTGCGTGGCTCGGATGCTGGGATGACAGATGTCATGAAGTGATTGGAACACCGCACGACGGAAGGCAGCCGGAACGAAGGGTCGAGGTGCCGCCGCTGACATGTCGCACCAGAGGGAACGAGGCACAAACGGGTGAGGAACGAGTTGTAGACGGAGGGAACGGGGACGACGCTTAGCAGCGTCGGTGGGCGCTACAATGTAACCAATAATTGAGAAACGCTTCAATACAGCGTCGGGATTAACCCACTGGAAGGGAGGCGACGTTTAGCTGCGGCACCAAGTGCCTATTTATATGAGAGGCTCCGGCAACCATCACCAACGCCGCACGCATTTTGTGCGAACGCGGGCAAAACGCCGATGGCGTCGACAACAGTTCTGCGTGTTGCCGGTGCTGCAGCATGTCCCAAATTTATACATCTGATAAAGCTACTATCATTACTCCGTATAGCTCTCTACAAATTTGCTATCGCAATTGATGCTTCGCCTTTCAGGTGAAACTGCGACAACTTTTTACAATAGATCTGTTTAGATCGTGCTCTCGCTGCACAATAACAGAATTGTCAGCCTGTGCACAACCTTGACAGCGATGCCTAACGCTCAGACTAGTTCACGAGGCGCTGAACCGCGCTGCAATTAGGCCATTGCGTCGAGCCTCGCCTCATGACAGCGTTACGCTTGCAGTCCGTTCCCGGTGGAGATGCAGATGTGCGCTGCGAGCGTAATCGGTCTTAATTTGAGCGTTTCGAGCGGCGATTTAGATGCTCGCTGAGAAACTCTGGCAGTGGTCTGCGTTAGGAGAGCTTGTAGCGTGCCTGGTTTATTCCTGGTCTGCATCTCGTAATCAGGCTTAATGTCCTTTCATTTTACCTCGCTTTTTAAGTTTTCAAATTGTTGTCTCAGAAAGTTTAACACATGAGCGTCGTAGTGACTGCATTCTGGTTTGAGCAAAGCTCGTATCGCCAGACATTGGCGAGGTATTTTTTCGAAACTTGCAACATGGTGGAGATTGCATGGTTGCTTCGTTTATTTTGTGTATTTGATCTTCTCATGGCGATGTTAAGGGAGATTGTGTTCTTAAAATACTATGTCTCGGGCGACCTGTGGAGAGCGCCTAATTGGTTTTGAATTTGTAGTATTGCCATGAGTAGCACTATTCTGGTAAGAAACTAGGCAAGTTCTAATTTCTGCTGAAAGGAATTAGACGTTTCGTGAAGCTGTCGTGCGTTTCCTTCGTTTGGAGTTTCTCGTCTAAGAAATGGCATAGCAAAGGCATCCCTCTTAATTTGGCAAATTGAAATTACCTTGCGCTCCTTACAGTCCAGGCGGGAATACCTGGCAACCTACCCTGCACTGTGGCTGGTATAATGAAATGACGGGGGGCATGGCGTCCTGATGCTCTATGGAGTGTTAGTATATTTACGGGCGCGTTCCTGAATACCAGTGTGCCAGCTGCGTTTAGGATCTAAGTTCTTTAAGCACCACTGTTCGCCTAAAGATGACGACAGCTGCCTTGTTTTTCCGCCCCCCCCCCCCCCCCCCCCTTCCCTCCTACTGCTCGGCGCACGCCGTTTGTTTGCGGCTGTTTCTGGCCTCTTCTCGCCTCTCAAAGCGCTGTGCTTTCTCTCATATGTCGGGCCTCAGCAAACGCCTATTAACAGCAGATATGTTTAAGCCGACCTTTAGTCCGTGCAGAGCGAACAGAAAATGTGGCCCGATCCTGGCGGTAGTGCAGAAAAGGTCCAAGCGCAATGGCACATACCCCTGTGAACTAGCGAAACCCTAATACGTGGCCAATACCTTGCGTCAGCCAATCGATAGCCAAGCAATAGCTAAACGAAAATCGATCAATAATCAATAAATTCTTGAAAATGCTGGGGATTACTTGGTAGTGCTTAGCCTGGCCCAAATACGTGGCCAATACATTACGATAGCTAATCGATAGCCAATCAATAGCTAATCGATAATCGACAAATATTAAATACATTCCGGGAAATGCTGGGGATGAATTGGTAGTGATAGGTACCGATCAGCTCCGCTGTTTCTTTAGCCTTGCACCACTAGTGCAAGCTCCGCAATTATTATTATTATTATTATTATTATTATTATTATTATTATTATTATTATTATTATTATTATTATTATTTATTTATTTATTATGTTCAGAGCTTGTCCGAAGATATAGTCCTAGAACTCAACTCGGCGTTTGAATGTAGTCTGCAAGTTTTGCCGTGTGCGATTCTAACCACTGTGCTACGTAAGACTCGGCTTTTGGTGTAAATTGTGTTATCTTTTCTTTCTCTCTGCTGCTGGAGAGCAGTGCATTGGCAATGCCTGTTGCGCCCAGTTGGCGAATATACCCGCGGGAAGGGACCTGCTCTAACGTCTTCTTCGTGGCGACGCTTTCCGAAGGTTGTCCGCGTATCCGAGAAAGCTTTCTCGTGTCTTCCCGTCGCGTTTGCTATCGCGATATGACATCTGGCTCTCTTGTTCTTTTTTTTCTTTTTATTTGTTCTTCTTTGTCGGACGAGATGTGCAGTAGAAAGTGCGTGCAGCGTCGGAGATTCCTGGGTCGTGTCAATAGCAGCGTTCATGTCATAACTCCGTACAGAGCACCATAGACGAAACTGTAAAGTGAGGAAGGAGGAATAAGTATTGTTGTTTGCGGTAGGCCATAAGGTAGAAGCGCTTTTATCATGTTTCAGTGAGCGCCGTGTTCGGGGTAATCATTTTTCCAGGCATGCTGAGCTGCCTTGCAGTCCCATCTTGGACCTTTGCGATCTCATAGAAGGTAATTGTATGATATCGACTGGCTTACAATGTGGCAAAGCAAAAACGTTTTCTTGAGATAGATTAATTACCTCCACCAACCCTCGATAAAGTACTCTTTATTAAACCTGTGGTATTCATACTTTGGCGGGTTGGTGGTCATCAGTATACGCATTCACTTGAATGAGGTGGCACACCGCTCTGCGCGAGAACTAACTCGCCGCGCAGAGTCTGAGACACCCTCTTCGAGTTCGGACCTCCTGGTGCGAAACACGCGAGAACGCTTAGTAAGCTATAATGATATCACCAAGCACTACCAGTTAGGCAGGAGGATATTGCCCCCACCTCACCCCAAACTGAAACGTTGCCAGGCAGTCGTCTGGCGACAACTGCAGACACACACCTTCCCCAGTCCGGTGCGATTGCAGCACATTTTCCCCACGCAATACCCGAGTGCTATTTGCAAGTTATGTCAGGCAACTAGAGCGACACTCTCACACATGTTGTGGGAGTGTCCTGTTATAGCAGCGAAAATGGCAGTAGCTCCGGAGGCTCTTGCGTCGAAGTGGGCCGCCGCTCTGCGCAGCTCCAACCTCAAGACACAAGAGTGGGCAGTCCAGCGGGCCCGGGAGGCGGCGACGAGGCAAGGCCTCGAAGTCCCCTCATGGGAGACCTGAGCCCGGGTCATTAAACTTCGTCGGGTTTGAATAAAGTTGTTTCCATCCATCCATAGGCATTTCTGTAATGTTTCTACACATTCGCGTGAGTGCGCGAATGTGTACTGATTTTGAAGTGTCTGCGTGCGTCATAATCTCGATTTAAATTTCTTACGCGCACCGCAACGTTTCACAGTGGCAGTTCAGTAGCTTATACGTACCTACTTATCTATGGCCGAGCCTTCTGTGTTAAGAAATTTTGTTGTAAAGGTCTTTGTCGACGAGAACGGGGAGCACAGTCATTCCTGTCTGCCATGACACACTGCGTTGGTGCAGGCTTCTCGAAGTTTTCTGCGTCAATATGGCGCCAGTGTAATTCTTGTGTCGTATATAAAACTACGTAAGGATTATTCACACCGTAGTTTCTCATCTTATCCGAGTCAGGCAATGTCATTATTCTGCAATGTGCTACCTAACGATTACAATGTTATGGAATCCGAATTTCCTCGATATAATGTGGTCTCTTTAGAAGCGTGTTTCAACGGTATCTTGCCTGTCGGCCTCGGCGCATTGTTCAACGCAGTCCGTGTTGCTGCGCTTGGCGCTTAGCTCTGTTTTGAAGACAGATCAGCTGAAAGCCTTCTCCCCACACATGTGGCTGCGTGCCTGTGTATCTGGTGCGGCATATACAGGGTGTCCCAGCTATCACGCAGCACAATTTAAAAAAAGAGGAATAGCGTTACGCGAAGCAAACCTAGTGCGTATTGTTTCCAGCACATTGGAGTAGCCGCCAGTAATTTTTAGGGGCGAAGCTCCTTATAGCGGCACCCGTTCGTCCCCGTCGTAGTAGGTAGCCACGTCTAGTTTTATGAATTGCTCAATAGATGGCGTTGTGTGTCCGTATATGTATGTATACCCATATATACATATATATGTATACGTATAGTATAACCGGAAGCCGACTTCCGCTTCCGGTTCTGTTTCCACTTCTGGTTCCGCTTCCGCTTCCGGTTCCGGAAGCCAGCTTCCGGAGAACGCTTCCGGCGTTCTATGAAAAAAAAAAAATTCCGAAAGTTGTGTCCGTAGCGCGGAATCGAACCAGGGACCCCTCGCTTCCGAACGCGCGGCGCTAACCACTACGCCACGAAGCGCACATAGACACACGCACCACGATGGCAATAAATACCCAACATTAACGAAAGGCCGCGTTTCTAACGCGTTTGTGCTAGCGCGTTACGGCCCGTGTAAGAAGCTGGTGTAAGACGCTGTGGCCTCTCAGCCTTACCTTCAACGCTGCCCAAGGCGGTGGCAAGTCAAGTTCAAGTCGAGGAGCGTTTATGAATACGGGGGGTATACTCTCTCAGCAGTCATGTGATGGCGTCGGCAAACGCGGTGCACGTTCCGGCATGTGTAAATGGCTGCGTAAGACGCTGTGGCCGCTCCCCCTTACTAGAGAGTACTGCACGTTTCTAACGCGTTTGTGCTAGCGTCCCCTTAAGCGGGAGATCCGATGATTCCCTCCGGAGCTTCGCCCACTCATCATCATTCACCCCGTGGATATGCTGTGATTTTTATTTCGTTACTGATATTTAATTAGGTAATTGTAATTATCTAACTCGAGAAGTACTGTCCTAATTATCAAAGTGTCAATGAGAAAATTGTAGAGCAACATGAAAAACTCCCGATACAGCTTTCTGTTGCTCAATACGTGCTACATAAAAGTGTTTTTCCGAGCATGAAAGAAGCCCGCGAATACATGCAGAATTGTCGCGCGACTGGCCGCTCGAGGCACTTTGCGTGTATTCGCGGGTTTCTTTCACGCTCGGGAAAACACTTATATGTGGCACGTATTGAGCAACAGAAAGCTGTATCGGGAGTTTTTCAAGTTGCTCTACAATTCTCTCATTGACAGTTTGATAATTAGGACAGTACTTTCCGAGTTAGATAATTAATTTTAATTACATAATGAAATCTCAGTGACAAAAAAGTACTGGCGGCTACTAAACTGTACTGAAAACAATACACACAAGGTTTTCTTCGCGTAACGCCGTTCCTCTTTTCTTTTTTTTTTAAATAGTTCTGCGTGATAGCTGGGACACCCTGTATATGTACCGGAGCGAAATCTGGAATGAGCGATGCTCTAACGGCTACGCGCCTAGCTGCTGCTCACAGCCACCGATTTAGTCCTGGGACCTAGCGGTATAGCGATCGTCGCAAATCATCCTCTCGTGTGAGATGCGTTTTCCCTCTCCCCGCCACCTCCCCACTTGCTCCCGTGGGGAGGAGAAGCCGGCGGGACGCGTACGACCGCGCATATTTCTGGCGTGCTTCCCCAGCTCTCGCGATAGCTGCGGCGACGAACAGCGCTGTGGGGAAGCCGCTGTCTTCTTGGCCAGCCGCGCGCATCTCGTGACTCCCGCAGATTTCTCGTGCCGCGGGCGACTGCGGTGACGCCTCATTTGCATTCGTAATGAGCAGGAGCGTCGCTTGCAGAATGGCTTTTCCGAGCAGCGTCGGCTGGTGCGGGTGTGCGCGCTAAGAAGGAATGGACTTCGCGAAACTCTTTTCGGGAGACGGCTTAACTTTTAAAGGCTCTTTTCCCGGTTTTGTGCGTCTCTCTCGATACGAGATGGCGGCGCACTTTTCTCCAGCAATTCCTGTTATTGGCTCTCTTCTGCCCCTGGTTCTCCGGTTGCTTATTTTTTCTTCGTTTTGGGATCTGCGGATTTTTGTTGAGAAACGAGGTACGATGGTTCGCTCGCATCTCTTTTTATTTCCCACAAGATGCGCATGTTGTACTCTCCTTTCTTCGTTCGCTAGTTGTTAGGGGATTTAAGACGCATTTTGCACACCACCGCTCGTACGGTGGCGCCGCTCTCTTGTTTTCCTACACTTCTTCCCCGAATTTAATATCTCTTCTTTTGCGGTGATGATCCGTTTTTCGAGAAAATCTGATACCTCATACCGGCGTTTGTTAAATCTGAAGTTTAACTGTGTCGTTCACTTTCCATATAGTATACTCGCAGCATTTTGTTTTTCTTTTTTTTTATATAATCGTTTTGGTGTTGGCGCGGCCTGTCGGGATTTTTTTTATATTTAATTTTTATTCTTTACAAATGTGAAATGCCCTTGCAATGTTCATAACTCGAGCGGCAATAACTTAGTTTGCTTCTGTTCTGGATCATTTCCCTGTTGCTCAAGAGTGTGAATCTGATTCGCTGGATGACCGCTGCTTAAAATTGAAGTTTTTCTAGCTGGTATGAGGACTGACGTTATTTTAAGTTTATTTCTGAAAAGCACTTATGTTATTTTTGAGCAAGAAACCTTCGAGAAAGGAGTCTCTCTTTCAGAGGAATTGGGGCTTGGCTACAACGACCACGCGTTGCAGTCAAGGAACGACTCTTTAAAACGAAATATTTTGTTTGTTTGTGTTGTCTTTTCCATTGCGTCTGTGATGTGTAACTTTAGTGGTAAATAATTTAGAAATTGTTCTTCTATCGCTGTTTTCTTACGTTTGTACTCCGCTTTTTTTGTGTGTGCCTAATTCACTTCCTTAAACGGTTCGGAAAAGTGACCGAGACGAAAAGGCAATGATTAGAGGACAAGCAAGTGGAATGATGCGAAATAGTTCGCGTGGAACTAATGCGAGAAGAATGGAAGACAATAGGAAAGCGATTTGGAGTACTAGGCAAGGAGAGAGACTGATGTGTGCGCGAATGAGGGCGTAAGGCGTACTGCGAAGATCGACAACAAAGGAACGGGAGATTAGTTCGAGTCGCGGGTCCTGTGATCCACCGGAAATCGGGCCACTAATCGGGTGGCAGGCCGAGAGAGGATTCAATCGAAACTCTCGCGTAAAGGACCCAATCACAGAGGAGACGGCGGACGCATAATTGGTTTCCCGGACAATGCAAGGGCACACGCCGATTCTTTCGGCGTGTGCCGAGCGCTGGCGACGGTGCTTCGTGCTGTCTCCACACCGAAGGTTTTGTTGCCAAATAGGGTGACCGAGTAGGAACTGGTGTTGAGTTGAATGGCAAAGGTCATTTACCTGTGCCATGGTTGTAGCAGTATGCTTTACGAGTTGAAAGTGCCGTCCCATTAATTTTGCTACAGATACAACTCGTATGTTCTTTGAACTGTTTCGAAGAAGCAAGGAATCGCTCCGCTGAAATTTGTGTGGACGCTTCTCAGCGCTCAAGCAGAAGGCTTCTTCGATAAGGGTGAAGCTGGTGCTTTCTGTGCAGGACAAATTCTTGAAGTGTTATTCCTCGCGATCATTGTTTTTCTAGTTCGTTCGGTTTCTCAGTTTCTTTTTCACTCGAATCAATCAATCAATCAATCAATCTGTTCGCAATCATAACGACACGCACGCACAAGCGCATTAGGTTTTTTAGTTTTGTCTTCTTTGCCGCACAGGATCTCATTTGCCTTTGTGTAAAACTCCCGTGAACACGTATCATTCGAGCTTCCTCAAGCATCGATTAACTATAGTAAGAAAGGGAGCGGTTGAAATAGCTTAAAGAAAGCCCGCTCCTTTTACATAATCTGTTTACAGAGAACGTTTTGTGCTTACCATTGGAAACAAACGACGCTTCCTGCTTCTTTACTCAAGTAACTTTACGGCATGCCACAGAATTTGTGAATGTCACCAGCGTTCGCGCAGTTTACAGATGTCTACCGCAAAAAAATAATTACGATAAGATAAATAAAAGATAATAATAATAATAATAATAATAATAATAATAATAATAATAATAATAATAATAATAATAATAATAATAATAATAATAAAGAACCTGCACATAGAAACACAGCACGGGCGTTTCAGAGTCCCAGTTTCACCCGCCGTGGTTGCTTAGTGCTGTGGTTCTGGGCTGTTAAGTACGAGGTCGCGGGATGGAATCCCGCCACGACGGCCGCATTTCCATGGGGGCAAACCGTGAAAACACTTGTGTACTGGGATTTAGGTGCACGTTAAAGAAACCCAGGTGGTCCAAATTATTCCGGGGTCCCCCTCCCCCTCCACCCGATACGGCGTACCGTTAAACCCCATAATTTAATTAAAGTCGCAGTTTTCACTGCAACTATGTATGAGAAAAAACAGAAAATTTGTCAGTAGATACTAAGAAGGAGTAGTTTATTGATTGGAATATGTCACATCGCATGGCTGTTACCATCACAAGCATGAGTCCAAGTAGATGCTAAGTGCGTCGTTGTCCTGAATGGGAACAGCCTTAAACGTACAGCTGCGCTGCTGATAGCTCTGGTTAGAAATAGTTCCTGTGTTGGAGAATACTCTCACACATATGCCACCGAGGAGATGGAGAAAGAAAAAAGAAATAAAGGAATTTAACCCAACGAAAGAGTGTCTCCTTTTATTAGTGCCGCTCTTTCCGGGTCAGTGTACAGGTGAAACAAAATAAATAAATAAGCGGGGAACTAGCGCAAGGAAGCTGGGAACTCGAAAGAACCAGGGATGGGAAAGTTAGTTAAGGGTCAGAACTGATGCGATTTGGCAGGAGTGAGCTAGGGAGGGAGTAAATGTTGTAAGACCGAGTGGAATAGAGCGCGATGGGGCTTGGCGCTCCTTGGAATGGCGTGGAAGTGCGGACCCACTTGGGCGGGCGCGGGAATATGGCGAGAAGACGAAGGCTCGAGAGGGTGTACACTCACTTTAGGTGTCGACAGCCGAGATTCCAGTCTGCGGGTAGTTTTCTCCCGGAAATGGGTCTTATTAGGGAGAAGGCAGCTCTGGAATGAGGGAGCCTCTTTGCTCTCGAGCTTCCATTTCTCCTTTACGAACGTCGTCCGCGTGTCCTTCTTTCGCCGACCGCTTATTCCTCGCCCTAAGACGAACCCGCCGTGGGTGATGCTGGTGTTCGTCTCCAATTGCCGGTTTTCTCTGGTCGCGCCGGTTGTGAGGAGAACCCTAATTGGCGCCTTCGGTATGTCGCCGAATCGCACTCCCCGTCAAAGAAGAGGCGCTTCTCAATTATTCGGGTGACGCCGACGCTCGGTCGACGTTCGTCCCCGCGGTTTCTCGTGGGTCCAGGGGGGAAAAGGAAAGCTCGAGACGAACGGCCCTCCCGGGCGAAGTCACTTTTCTCGTGTTATCATTTGCTGAGCTTTGGCCCTGTGAGGGAAGTGATTGTGGCCTGTCGACGTCGTGAGATTTTGTCAGTAATTGCATTTTCGCGCGAAAGAAGTTCGTGGAAATGCGACGATCGCACTCCTCATAGCTTTTTTTTTAGTTTAACCCATGGAGGAAGTCGTGAGAGCGTAATTCGTTCACTTGGCGTCCGCAAATTTTTCGACTAACGGTATTCCCTGCAGGTGTGTAGTTTGTTTAGCATTTGAGTACAACCAGATTTACAGATGTTGCTGCTTCCACTGCCGTTCAATTTTTTTATTTTTTTTTGCTGACTGGAATTTATTTTTATTTGCATTATTGGGCGCATATCTCAGGATCACTGTTGATTTTTTTCCCCTGTAATCTCAATTTATTAATATCGAATTTTACTGAAATGACTGGAACGTGTAGGCGTTTTTTTTTTTTTTTTTTTTTTTTTTCATTTCAGTGCTTAGGGAGACGTCGTTCTTTTCAAGGCATCACTGTGGTTGCTGTGCCGTTGAACAAATTATAAAAGGTACCATTGTTGGATTTGTTTGAAGGTGTCAGAGAATCTTATTCGTCCGCAGAAAATACCCGCCGCCTCACCCACAACTTAGCGGGGAAGAGGCCGCCGATTGGCGCAAAATACAGACCGGATTATTCCCCATCTAAAAATGCTAAACGCCATGTATCCCACTCGCTATAGGGCCAAGTGCACTTGGTGCGGTGGCATACCTACCCTAATACATGTAACCTGGGAGTGCACTAAGCACGCTCATAGGCCAACTAGCAATATTACAATGGAGCAGTGGGAGGCACAGCTCGCCCGTTCCGACTTGGCATGACAAAAGTCCTTAATTAGCCAGGTCAGACAGGCGGCAGAGGCCAGTGGGGCCCTGGACTGAGGGGCTCCGACCACCGCTACTTCAAATCTTTTCCAGTCAAATAAAGTTTCTCTCTAGATATATATTCGCACTATGATCTGCGAAAGGAATATATTATACGGACTTTAAGGCATGATTGCTCTTAACTGCACAAATGTCGCTACCGCCGCATGTTTTACACGAGGCATGTTTGAACGACCAGGATTATGAATATCGGGTAGAAAGCGAATATAAGCATGTAAATAGGTAGCGGTTTAACCCATATAAATATGAAACAGTGTAGGAGGAAGCAGATGCTTCTGACCTCTCCACCTGATTTCCAAACTAAAATTTGTCTGGAGCTCAATAGCCGACTGGTAGCACAGCAAAATGGACGTCCCGGTAGTGTTTTATGTATATATATATATATATATATATATATATATATATATATATATATTTCACTTGGCAGTGATGACATTGCAGAGACAAATCTTTTTCAACAAGGAGTCTGCTGAATGTCTCCCGTCCACTCTGAACAGGAAGGATAGCATTACCTTAGATTTGGTGGCATCAGACGTGCGGGGGTCAGGCTTGGCAAAGGTAGCATGTGGAAGTCACCCAAACCTCGTCTTCATTTAGCGTGACATGCGTTTTGTCGCGAGCTTAGATAAGCGTTGGTTTTATTGAAAACGTACGCTAAGCTTTGGTTTTTGTTCAGAACGTACGCGTATGCGCCCCGGTGCTTACAAGTGCAGAAACAGAGAACTTTCTATGGTAACGCTTCCTGGCTCGTAGCATTTACATCAATAAATATATCAAGCTTTTTTGTCCCTATTTTGTATTTGACAAATTATAGAAACCAGCGCATCAAACAGCTTACTAAACACTTTTTCCACAGTTTTTATTTGTGTGAAAAGTTAACGTTGGTCCCTCCTATCATTTGCGGAAGCGAAATCCGCTGCACGCGAAGGAACGTCATCTCAAATATCTTAATTGAGTGGCATGGCTTGGCTATAGATTGCATCTTCCAAACCTGCAGCACGCGCGCTTTCTGGGAAGTTCTTTAATGCGGGGAAACTGAGCGACGGATATAATGCGTGCGCTGTCAGGGAAACGCTCGCGTGCACATCGCAGAACTCCTAGAACGCCGTTCCATTGTATCCGTCTTGGCAGCATTTGCGTGAGCAGCGGAGCCGCGTATTCCCGGGAGGACAATATGGCGCGCCGTATATCGCCGTCGCAATGCGCGATCCATTATTTAAACATGACCCCGTGAGCAGTGCTCTCCGGGGAGAACGACGGAATCGCTGCACTCGCCGAAGCGCATTAGGTTGCCGCGTGATCTCTAATCACGTTGATCGCGAGGGCCCTACTCGACGTGCTTGTGTTTGTATACGCTGACGGTTTAGCCGTTCGCCGTTTAAACGGTGCTTTCGAGGCGGTGCTCAATGTGATCTCGGTGCGTGTCTCGTGTTTGCTGAGTGTCGTTTATGGAAAGCTGGGACAGCGTTGCTCGATACCAAGGCGGCTCGAAGTTCTTGAAAAGAAAGAGGCAATAACTGCCTAGATTGAGCCGCCATGCCATCTCCATGATTTGCGCCTTCTTGTTTAGTTTACATTGCTCTGCCTTCTCTGCAGTATCCTCCTGTGAAGATGAAAACATGCACATGCATGGGCTCGGGCGCTCGGACACCGGGCGCTAGGGGGCGAACAAGGGGAAGAGAAGACGACGAGGAAGAATATAGAACAGCCGGCCCAGGAACGGGTGCTGTGTCTTCGTCTCCGTTCATTACACTCCCGACTTAGTGAGTTGCTTCCCCCCCCCCCCCCTTTTTTTTTCCCATATCGTGTATGTGCCTTTCTAGCCTCTTTCGAGGGCCGATCCCGAAGATAGTACCGTCAACAAATTTGAGCAGTTAACGCTCCTCCTACTCTCCTCACGCTTATAGTGACGCAATAGACTACCGTGCGCAGTGACTCCGCCCTATTATCATGCCCCGACTCATTCAGAAAGCCATTGTCTTCTATCGACGGCAACCGCAGGTTCAATCGTCTGTTAACATTTCAAGCAAAGCTTGTTATAAGGCACAGATTTCGGTGGCGTCCGCGGACGCAAAAAACTATCATCATCAGCATTGGCTCGAACGTCGTCGCCTTCTTCGGCAGCTGGCTCATTGGCTGGTGCCACTGCTCCCGCGTTCGTTGTCGTCTTCTTCCACAGCTGACTGCGTTGCCGCTAATCATTCCAGCGTAGAATTTCACTTCGCTTCTGTCGTCGTAATGGTGAGGCCACGTTTACAGAGGTATGAGCCATTCATTGTCTTACGTAACGGACATATTTAATTTTGAAGCCATTTAATTTCGAATAATCGCAAGCGGCAATGGCGGACTGTGGGCATACCGTCAGTGACGTCGTTCTCTCCGCCGCAGCCGTCGCATCATGGTTAGTTTACGTGCACCCAGTACAAGCTTCGCTTACCCCCATTTTTCTGTAGGGGAAGGGTTGGTTAGTTCTTACAGTGATAATATTTAAACACATCCGGTATAGTTTTGAGAAAAAAAAAAACTTGTTTTCGGTCGTTTGCTATAGAATGTTGCCTTTCTTACAAATATTGTAAATATATCTTTGTGTCACTTCCGTAACGTGACAACATCAAAAGAAAGAGGCCGTTCTATATTATAACAAATACGGTAGGTTTATTCGCAGTCCGTGTCGTAAAAAGAAAAACACAATGGTAGTTCCATATGCTCGGCAAGATGGACGAACTCGCTCCAAGCCACCGATGGACAACGTGCCTTGTTATATTACGTCAATTTCTACAATCTATAAGAAGGTTGAGAGACAGTAAATGCCTATACTCAGTAACTGGTTGACCCATATTTACCATTAATTACGGGAGTTCTAGTATCTCCCATTGGAGCTTGTTCACTATCACTGAGTAAATAAGGGGAAGCATGCTATACCAAAAAGTGCGAGATCTTCTGATAATGATATTGACACGTGTACTTATTCGTCATTTTCTCGGGGGCTTCATTTCACCCACTAACAACTTTACGTTATCGCTCAGCGCAAGACGCGCCTGCATTTATTATTATTTCACTTGGGATAAGCATTTCATTCTATATAAAAGAGTTGTCACCATTGAACTCTCTCGAGAGTGTTCTAGAATCACGTTTCCAATCTATTCTCTTCACTCCACGAGCTTTGGTCTTAGCGCAACTTCCATACTTGTTTCTTATTTCTGGCATGTGTCGTAAGAGTCAACGATGCCGTATATTAACTGTACCGCGTGCACAAAGAGAGTGGTGCACTTGACGATGGAGAAGCCATTTATCGCGCTGTGGTCGTTACGCGCGAATTCTGCCTTTTCGTACTCTTGTGTCCTTCTTCAAAAAGCGCACTTTTTTCTTGCCGCCTCAGGCAGGTTGCAGAACCAATTACTTGCAAGCTTCTCTTGGGACGCGCTCCCTTGCGCGCTTTTTTTGACGCAGCACTGAGTTTTCCGTACGTGCTAACGAGTGAAGGCATCTTGTGCGCGGCGTCGATGATTTCACAAGCTCTGAACTATGCCTTCATGTGGCGACACCTTCTAGTGCAGAAGTTGCGATGAAGAAATGAAGTGAAAGCTTAGCTTACGAAAGTAGTAATGTTTAATTTTGAGCCACTCTATCGCCTTTCATGTGTTAACCGGAGCCTTCTTGCAGCTTGCTGTCTTTGAAAGACTGCTCGGAAAGTTTCCAGTATGACTGACGGGGCATTTGCTGTGGAGAGAAACGATTACGTTACGCAACGGGTGTTTTCTGGGAAGCGAGGTGCTTCTTTATTGTAGGAAAGGAACAAGCCGACACATAGCAAGTAACTTACATATTTGCAAACTGGCCCATTAGCTTTACAAGTCTGGCAACATGCTACGGGAACACAATATTGTTGTTAGCCGGGCTTGTTGGCATGGCGACGTATTACAGCAAACAGTGCAAAAACAGGACAAAAGATTAAGGCGCCGGTGGGTCGCGTTATCTGTGTCGTCCGTTACCGTAATCTTATGTCTCGCTTGTGCACTGTTTGCCTTAATCTATTAGAACTCACTCAATTTTCTTGCTTTTTATCATTTCTTTATTTCATGGTGTTTATTACAGTAGCACATAAAGTAACAGCACCTGATTAGAAAACTAGTGATGCCAATGATGGACGCAGTATCACAATAAAACTGTCCCCAAGCTTTGTGGAGTAATATCACTTGGAGTAGACTTTTAGTTTTAAGGCGTGTAATTTTTTTCCCCATACCTCTGTGAAAAGGAGTAGCCGGTGCCATTTAAAGGCCACAACATCTCCTAAATACCATATAATAATAATTTTAAAAAAACTGTCACCAGAAGTGCGTAATTCAGATTGGCAGGCGCCATGACAGTCACACACACATAAAATGCGCAATCGCACACATATACTGTTCATACTTCCAGTAGACATGTTTTTATTCAAATGCACATGGCGCCTTAGAAGAGTGTAGGCATAAGCACCTCACCAAAATTGGGTACCAGCCCTGTCGAAGGTCGCTTTCATCATGAATATGTACTGTAATATGCGTGTATAGCCACTTAAGTGAAATGCAACAATGAGGGATGCAGTGTGGACGCCGAATATCGTATAAGTGCGAGACGGCAAAATATTAAATTAGTGAAAAATTAGTGGAAATATTTAAAAGCGTAAGGAGTTGCTGACGCTAGATGTGCGCCTACCACCTGCTGTCCTGCTTTGGGCGTCATAATGTTGTGCATGGAAGAGGCAGCTATCTCGGCGCCTACTTTGCCTACGTCACCACTGATGCACGTTTTAATATTGGCGTGGATTTAGCTAGGATGTGCTCAAAGTACTGTTAGGTGCATTGATGATATAGTCGGCCATAACAATGTTTACGGGACACTGGTTCGACCACAAATATAAATTTCTGCAATGATAAGTCATATTACTTCCAATTCACTATATCGCCGTGGGGAGCGCGAAAACTACTTCAGACTGAGACTTTGAATTCGACGCTTTACGCCCTGGCTTCGTTGGCATTTGGATTCTCTGACAATGCTGTGTCCCGTACACTTTTGTGATCGAGCGTGCGTAGAGCTATGACGTTCACCGACCTTGCTTCTAAAATCGAATAGCCGTGCATCTAGCGAACGAAACAAGGTATCGCAAGCCTTACTGCACTTCTTGTTTCGGCTCGCATGCATGCACATGCATCGGGTCATTTTCCCCGTATAAATAGTAGAAATACAAGCGGATGACAGAATGTAACGTAGTCTCCTGAATAGAGAACAGCGACAATCGCGAGTCATGGTATATCGTATTTGTATACATTACGTCAAGACATTTCCTACATGTGCTTAGATTACTGATGGTTTCGCTTGTTGCCGATACAAGTCTCGTTTTCGAGAGATCGGGCCTAGAAGTGGTGTACACATCCTTGCATAGTTATTTGCTTGTTCCTTCCTTTTTTGCACAGCCTTAGTTTCCCTCTTGTTTTATGCAGAATAATGAAAATCAAGCTAGAAATAGGTCTAAGGAACAGTCTACGAAAATGCTTTCCGACATTATATTTTTATTTCTTTTCTCTCGTCCAAATTGCATTTCCTACTGGTCTTGCAGCTGCTCCTCTTCACTGCGGCTTCGCTTGGCTCATTTTCGCTCTGCTACTCGGCTACGTGCCAGACTTCCTTCCGTTGGGATTGATTGGGGTTTACTGGGCCGCCGGGTGCCTGGACCCGCGCTTCGTATCTCTGCCCCCCGTGCTGGGGCGCGCGTCTCTGTAGATTATCCGGAGAGTTTCTCGTTTGCTGCTGATTTGGTTGTTTGCGTGCGGTCGCTGCTCGCCCGGTCTTGGGCCCAGGTTCGGCGCTCCGATGCACTGGCCGAAGGGCGCGCGAAATTAGCTTTGCGCAAGCACGGGACCTGGCTTCCCATCAGCAGTGGGCATCGAGGCGAGGATAGCTTGCCTGCGAAATAAGCTGCCCGGCGCTCTCTCGTTGCTTTTCCATTGCAGAAGAGCGAAACATTTGCGCCAGCGTACCTGTCAGCGCCATCTGAAGGCTTCTCATTTACCTCGCATCTTTGAGCGTGCCTGGTGTTTGCGCCTGGGTTTTGCCCTCGAGCGCCTTTGTTCTGCGCCTCTATGTGTTGGTGGCTAAGCCCACGTCTTATGCTGTGCGTCTTTTGTTTTTATTATGTCTGCAACTCTTTCAGTCTCTTTCGTGTTTGCACCGGTCGTCTTAGTGACCTATCTAATGGCAACCGTTAGGACTGCGTTTAGAACTGTGTTCTTGCTGACGATTCCCACAGCCGCCTTCACGGGTTCATTTAACAGCCAAGCTGTTTAAACCAGCCGTAAGGTGTGGTTCGTATCAAGAAACTGCCACGCTGTAGCCATGGCAACCAGGAGGGCGGCGACACCCAGGTGGGTGGTGCGGCGCATGCGCACGCTGTCTCCTCCTCGCCAGCTCCCTCCCTTCCCGACCTCCGCCTCTCTTATCTCCGCGGCGCGCTGAGCCAGGAGGACTAAAAAAAAAAAAAAAAAAAGCGAAAGCTTGCACTAGGCCGCGCAAATGTCAAGACACAGCGAAGCTGGCTGATTGATTGCGTCTCTTGGTTGTAGCTAGGTTGAACTTGGCTATGTCGACGTTTAAACTTGGTTGTAGCTAGGCCTGTACTCGTGTACGTCATCTGTGCTAGTACTGGAAAAGTGCGCGGCGGTAGCGCGACGGTGTGGTGGAGCATGACGTCATACCAGCGGTGGCGGCGGCGATAGCGCGGCGGTGGCGTGTTGGCGCGGCGCACCTTTCCAGTACTACCGCAGCCTTTCCAGTACTAGCACAGATGACGTACACGAGTATAGGCCTAGCTACAACCAAGTTTAAACGTCGACATAGGTAAGTTCAACCTAGCTACAACCAAGAGACGCAATCAATCGGCCAGCATCGCGGTGTCTTGAGCTTTGCGCGGCCTAGTGCAAGCTGTCGTTCTTTTTTTCTTTTCTACTACCTTGGTGATAATATTTACCACACTGTTTCCTTTTATTACATCTGCCTACTCCTTTTACATCGTCTTCATAAGCGTATGGTAGTGATGACTGCTGCCAGTGAGGTGCCAGTTATGACTCGTTACTGCTTTGTCGATTGCAAATTAATTGTCCAATCGTATTTAGGTTTAACTTTTCCCCTAGCTTGCGCCGCTCCTTTCACAAGCAGTAGCATATCGCACGATCTCATTCTGGCACCTCACAACGTAGCCGTTAAAATAACGGTTGGGGAATCAAGATGATGTCTTAGGCAAATGGGGCCGCAAGATGTCTTTCGCTCTGATTGCTGTTTTTGGAGATCGGCGAGATTAGGCAAATCGGCGAGATTTTGCACAGCTAAATGCTCTATTGGCCCGATGAAGCTATTCGATACCGCTGTTGAAAACAGCTTCTCGTCTCCGTATTTATTTCTTATGTGATAATGGCCAGACCGCGGCTAAGACAATGGCTATTGGAACATTTGTTATCTGCGTAAGGGAAGTTTCGTGTAATGAGCTTCCTGCCTGTATGGTGATAAAATTTTGGCTCCACCGCAATTACGATTTTTAATGACTAGTTTAGCCGGGATGGAACGCAGGACGTGGAAGATCCGACTTGAATTCAACGGGTTCGTAAATCCATTTCAGTCAGACCATGACTGCAACATGAAAGATAGCCTGCAAGCCTGTCTCCGCGCAACCTCTCGCTTTGTTATGAGTACACATTGTACCCGTGCTTGCAGACGTATGATTCATTAAAGTAAACGATATATCAGAACCTGTGAAGAAGCAAGCCAAGACTGAGTTTCATAGAGGCATAGGGTGAGTATTTGATGTACTACCGTCATGTGCATAAGGAACGGACCCGGCACCAATGTTTCTCAAACCGCCCACGCAAGAGGCCGCGTTTCTACCAGAAAGCTTGCCTTTGTGCATTGCGTTCGCCGCCAGTGTTTCCCGGTAACCATTGCGGTTGCTTAAGCTGCAGTTGTCGGGAAGCGTGAGAAGGTCAGGGATCTTTGAATGCTATCGTGTCACACTCTTAAAAGCGAAGCTTAAGCGTCCTCCGTTTTTTTTTTTTTTCAAACCGCGATTGCACATAGTTGAAATAGCTGCTTTAATTGTTGTTTAACGCCTACTCATATGCCTGAACAACATCACCAAGTAGAAACGACATTTTTGCTAACTGATGCGAAAATAGCCGTCTAAACAGGATTTCCTTTTTCTGTTACTTTTGATCCTGTGTATGGTGGCATGATATTTTATTTCAGTTTTTGTTGTTAGTATTATGCGAACTTGTCAGTTCTGTCTCTCATTGTCGTGAACCAATAGTCTTCCCTTCACTCATTCAGCTCCTGTTCTGACTTCTACGCCACTGCTATTTGTGAATCGTCGGGATGTTATGATTGGACGAGCCGGTTTTGGAGGCGCTCGTACGTAAGAGGAGAATCATGAATAGGCCTCCTTATGCACCAGTGTCGTGAGACCGATGGCCTTAGCTTCTATAGCTTGACGCGTTATTTTATTTTATTTATATTTTGTTTTGGCCTGCTCGGGGAGAGGCAATATCAAAAGTTGTTTGTGCGGGCAGACGCGCCCCGCTACGCAAAAAGAAGACTGTGGATCTAATATAGCACTGGCATTCCTACAGAGATGTGGACGCAGAAATACGCGCCGCACTATCTACGCTGTCGCGGGCTGGAGTATTGCACGCCAAGAAGCCGGTGCGTATAGATACAAAGGTATACAATATCTGGATCTCGGGCAGAGTGCAATATAATGACCTGCGCGGCAGCAGGAAGTGGAGTCCTAGGAAACGTAAAATAAAACAACGCCTGCGTATATGAAAGCGAGTAAAAGAGAGTCGCCTAGAAAGACGAAACGGAAGTGACGAGCTCTGGAGGCAAAGCCCCATATAACGAGCCGGCGGCACTGCATGCAGAGGAAAAGGGAGAGAGAGCCGAGCCCACTTCGCACGGCAGCAGGTTACGGGCGTCTCCGATGCTGGCGTTGCGGTAACGACCCGCAAAGGAGAAGACTACGTGCGCGGAACCTGCAGCGAGGGTGCAGTAGGGAGTGGCAATGGCGACGCGGTGTGCGTATGTGTGTGTGCAAAGAACATCGGCAGCCGTCCCTCGCACGCTACCGTGGATTGGGCTGGGCCTGCCAAAACATGGCGACCTCCAGCTCTCTCGCCGGCAGGTCCCTAATGTGACGTAATTAACGGGTCTTCGCCCCGGCGCGTCTGATTGGCTCGGCGTGTGCGTGCCCGACGGCGTAGTCACGTTTCTTCATTGGTAATACTGGCAGCGCGTCGCCGACGAGGACAACGTTCCCTCTCGCTCTCTCTCTGACCTTACGCTTTTGTCCACGGTCGCGACGCGGCGACATTGGGGCCACTCTCACATTAAAGCCACTGGCCTCGCACCGCCGACACGCTGACTGGATCTGTGCTTGCGGGGCGGTTGGTGGTTTTCGCCAAAGCGTTCGGGTAGTTTGCGCTATCATTCGCGGTTTTCCACGTGTTCTATGGCATCATCTCTTTCGTTTGTTCGTGTTGCATACCGCATCTACAGAGGAAACACTCTGAAAAGTATAAAGAAAAAATATCGGTATTGTTCTCGCGTCAAGGGCTGTGACTTGTCGCTGAGAGTTACATTATTATTTGTTCGTGTAGCTAGGCTCCTGTCAAATAAAAGTTAGTCCTTGAGAATCTAACTGCTACACTGCTGTCACCGCAGGGGCGTCGGGTGTATCCGTTTTTGTGACGTTTGGGTTTAACTTCCATTTTCGTAGCCGCGTTAGCAGCCTTGATACATGTATACCATTTTCGGTGGCGACTATCCTGCATTGGTTAAAATTATGTGTCTCCGTCGCACGATGATGCGCCCCGTTTGACGCTCTCTGAACGGTGCTTTCTTCGAATATTTCGAATGGAGCAGTTTGTCCTTGCATGTTCGCACCTAAATTTCCGCGTGAGCGGAAGACAGTAGTTTCTTCAGAGCACGAACATTAAGCTGTATATTCAGGGAAGGTATCGTATTGAGTATAGGACTTTAGATAAGCGGATTAGAGTCGTGTGTATGTACCTTGTATTTTTTAACAACAGAGATTTAGTTCCGCGGCTGTGGACCTTCCCTCCGGGCCCAACTGTGTATGTAATAATGCTGTACCAGTTTATTGAATTCTCCTCATTCGCGCCACTCCTTTTACCTTTGTGCGAAGTACGTGCTTTCAACTTACTTTTTCGTTACAACTGCAATTATTGGAACGGCCCGTTATCACTTCTCTTCCCAATACATTATATTATTCAAGCACCATTTACAATTCAAGCACCCTTCACAATTCGAGCACCACGCAAGCATTATGCTTGAGTACTCTGTCAGAAAATGACGTGCGCCTCAAGAGGAAGTTCCAGCTGGCGTTACACAATCAGGCGTAACATCGTGTGAACGCGCGTCTTTTCTTCGCCATTTGTTTATGCGCGTCTTAGCGTAGCCTGCACAGCCTCGAATGCACTCTTGAGTGTCGCAGCACGCCTTATAGCTTTCACCGCTGCACCATGTGGTTCTCACAGAAAGCACAAAAGGAAAATGGAAGCGATTTATGGCACGGGAATTAATTTATCATACCTGTAGAGAGCTAGTTTGCGCGTATGATGATAGCAGTAAACTTAAACTCGCATGAAACATAACTATAAGAAGTGTTCTCACACGTATATACTTGAAGGAGCAATTCTACATCATTGCATAGCCATTTGCTAGGCTTGCTGTTGGTTGACAACTTGATTTTCGAAGCCTTAAAGGAGTACCGTATTACATACTTTCGAAGCTGTGAAATCTCTCGCACACTTCTCGCACATGAAAGGATGACACTTAGCAAGGGAGAATGTGTGGAATCATAAGCCATCTTAAATTGATACCCAAGTTGGTCTCGAAATGCCGTACCTGGCGTCATCGACATTATCATGACGTCATGACACACAGAAACATTTGCTGTTCTCTTGTACAATGAGGGGAAGTATGATGACGTTGCTCATAAAAAAATTATAAAGAGTGGTGCACGCTTTTAAAATTAAGTAAAATTCACGGGTCTTACGTGCCAAAACGACGATCTGCTGATGAGTCACGCCATAGTGTTGTATTACGAAATAATTTTGACCACCTGGGGTTTTTTAACGTGTGCCTACATCTATAAGTAGACGAATGTCTTTGCATTTCGCCCACATTGAAATGCGGCTGCTGCGGTCGGGTATCAAATCCGCGACCTGTACGCGTTTCTTCTGGCTGGCGCTCTCGTGTGGTGGCAGCCGCAGCAATTGCAGAAACGGAGCGAGCCGCACCATGGCGTCATCACGCATTCACATCATTGGTACGTAAACCGAATTGGTTTCCGTAAACAAGAGAAAGACAGAAGAAATGGGAAAGGCATGGATGTTAACCAGAGGGGAAGGTTGGTTTGCTACCCTACGCTGGGGAGAGAGGGGAGGGGGAGGTAAAGTGGTAGGAAAGTAGGAGAGATAAAAAATGTTACATTAAACTATTGAGGGAGCTTTTACGCTCGCTCCTTTTTCTAAGGCTGTGATGGCTTTGGCCTTCAATAGACGTAAACAAAAATGACAAATCCGAAATGTCATGTGAATACTCCTTGAAGACGAGGAGTATTAGAGAATTTTGGGCTCGTTGGTTTTTGTACAGCTACTGTGACCACAGCGGTTAATCGACGCTTACAACGCTTAAATGATGCGAATGGTACGCTTAAGCGCACCATCCTTGCTCTTATTTCTTGGCCACGTCACTTAAGCGGTATGGTCACAAATCTTGAATACCTCGGTGTGGTGAACACCGGCGAAAAGCGGAAACCTAGCGTTGTGCACCGATTTATATCTGTGCCCGAGATCACATTCTCCGGGCTATCCCACCGGGTTCACGAGCACCGGTAGACCAACACGATAGCGTCCCGAAAAGGTACGCCGATATCCTGAGTCATTACAGACTGGGTAGGAGGATGTACCCACCCCCGCATCCCAAGCTGACAAGAGAATAGGCGGTGATCTTCCGCAAACTACAGACCGACACATTCCCGCATGGCACCCTGCTACACGCCATGTATTCTACGAGCTATACTCACAAATGCGCGTTCAGCTCTACGCCCAATAGCCTCTACCACATGGTTTGGGAATGTCGACGAAACCCATCGACACCACTCATCACCGGACCAACCGTCAAGCAGTGGGAGTCAAGCTGACAAGCCCGAGCCCTGAAGACCAGAATCGCCTGGTGAGCAGGGCCAAGGTATCGGCTCAGGCCCACGGCATCCTGGACTAGGGACGCCACCCACCTCGGACGATTTCACGTGACGTCAGCTCATTTCTCTAAATAAAGTTTATTCCTCCTCCTCGTTTTAGAGCGCAGCTCTTAATGGCGCGTTCCTGCGGCGAGTGGTGGCGGCGGCGTAACCGAGCGAACTAGCACAACAGCGAAGGATAAAACAGCGAACGCGAAGCGGCAGATGAAAGACGCGAGTCGCGAACGGCGGAGACCAATGCGAGCGACCCCTTCAGTGACTTGCCGCGCGAGAAACTGGTTTCATGCGGACCCGCTCGATGCGTATCTGGTTTCAGCCGGAACCGCTCGTTTATCGTCTGCTCGCGTCAGCTCTCGCTCGCGCTTGTTTGGTTTGGTCTCGTTCGCGCTTGTTTGGATTGTCATGGTTTGAGATTGTTTTGTAATCTGATTGCATGTGCGATGCAAATTGTGTAGTACTTTCTGGAAGCCAAGCGGCACCAGCGATTGCACTGGAACCTTCGACGAGTGATGTATAAAAGCCGACGTGCTTGACCCGCAGATCATATTTTCGATGGCTGCTGACTCTGCTGTATATCTCTCTCCAATTGTTTGCCTCACTATATCGCGAAATGACAACGCGTAAATAGCTGCGCTCAAATTTCGCATTAGGGAGTATCGTAATCGTCGGTGAATATTTTAGGAGCTCTCGTAGTGTAATGGATTTGTAGGCTGTGTCATTCTATAAAAATGTTGTGCCGCGGCAAAAAAAATAAATAAGAGCCCTTCCAGTACTGTGAAGATGGAAGCCAGCGAAGCTTTGACTATGGTGGGTCTACTGTAGTGAATATTGCTATATTGAATTTATATATTATCATTATTGATTATATTGAGCTTCTTCGGTATGTTCGTCAAAGAGCAAGGACACCGGCGTCTTGTCTTCGCCCGGTGCGATGGCTAAGTAGTGCGTTTGCTGCGCCAAGTCCGTCATAGACTAGCATACGAGCCACAGCGTTCATAGCCGCGGCACACTGCATGGCAGAGTGAGAATCCTGTGAGATCTCTCCCGCTCCTGCTCTCGGCGGCTCATACCCACATATCCAACGCGGGTATGAGGCACACGTGATTTCTTTCATACCTTCCTTCCTTCTTTCTTTCTCTTTCTTTCTTTCTTTCTTTCTTTCTTTCTTTCTTTCTTTCTTGCTTTCTTTCTTTCTTTCTTTCTTTCATGTCCCTGGCTCATACCCGCATATCCAATGCGGGTATGTGCCACACGTGTTTTATTGTGGTTAATCGTGACGTAACTGACAAGCATGTGATGTTATTGATATGATGACCTATCAGTCATGTTAGTCATAGATTCGTACCCTTCCATTCCAATTTCGGTATATACCATGCGAACGAGACGCCACAAAATTGTTGCCTACTTCCGGTGTACACGGATGCGATCTCCTGGAACCTAGACTAAAACAGCGTCGCTGTAGAAAACTTTGACGGTATAAGGAATAAAACTCAGGACGCAGAGGGGAACCCAGGGCGTAGCTGGGAACCCAGGCCAGTCCTGCAACTTTGTGTCGTCTTGTGGCATTCCGGGCCTCTGCGCTCGATAAAATGCAGCCTATTAGGAATGTAAGGAAACCGTAGATGGTTAGGAATCCTGTTCATAGGCTTTGGAGCATTTCTATAGCAGCTCATCATGCATGCAGACAGGAGACTGACAGCTTTTTTTTAAAAAGAGTAGCCACAATCTGTGGGGAGGCTGTAAAGTGTTTGTGGTATTGCGGACAATGGTACTCAGTGGGCGTGGCGGTAGAGCATGTGAAAGTCGTCACGTGTAATTCCGCTTTTATCCTTTGTCGGCCTATGCTCGGAAGGTCAGAATTCATGTCATCCGTAAACTTTCGGCGTCTGTTGGTCGAAGGTCCTCTCCGCGGTGCTATTCGATGTCTCTGGGTGGTATCAATAACAGCAGCAACGAGAAATGCAACACACGATGGCCTGCGTCCATTACAAAGACCATATCTATGAAAACAACATCAGGTGGAGCTAGCACACCGAACTACCTTCCTACTTTCGCTAAGTGGTGCGCAGCGAATTCCTGTTGCTGCGTAGGCATTAAATGGTAGAGCAAAGTAAACAGACGTTGGTAGTCGGGAGGCTTTGCACGTTGCGTTGTGCAAGTGGTGTCCGTGGTGTTTGGCTTACGCGAGACGCGGTCCGATAAGGCCAGTGATGCGGCGGCGTGTCCTCTGCGTAGCCGAGCGGCCTCTATTCACGCGATGGCTGTTTTTGCAAAGCCCACCGTCTCGGCCACTACAGCGGTTTAATTAAAGTGCTTCGGCGCGTGCAAGCACGCCCATCCTGCTCCCTGAACCCTCCGCGTGTTTAGCCCTGGGCTCGGCGCGAGTTTTTGTTGCCGACGAGAACGGCTCGGTGGTTCACGTGTTTTACGTGATAGGGTCGTTTTATCTCTACCAGCAACGCTAGTACGGCCACAAACACTGTGAAGGCGAGAAGATGACGTTGCTGTTGAGATATGCACCAACAGATGAATTAAATCATTAATTTCCTACAACTAACCGAAATGTGTCGAAATCGCGCACTGATTCTGTCCGTTGCATTACTGAGCACATAATTAATACATGTAGCATAAATACCACATCTAAACGGGAAATCTCTTTATTGGAAAATAAATGGCCTAAAAAACGTTGATAGAACCTAAATATAAAGTAAATATTGTAATGGAAAGGTGTGAATTGAGAGATTAAGAGGTAAGAACTTGCACTTTGATGTGTCCCATAACAAAAAAGAAAACACAGATGAACGAATAAGTAAGTAAGTAAATAAATAAATAAATAAATAAATAAATAAATAAATAAATAAATAAATAAATAAATAATGCGCACTTGTTTACATTCTTGCGAGCACAAAAATAAAATTGCCAGCTAACCTACTTTCGTGACGGAAAAACCATATCGGTTGCCGTATTTGATGGAATATTTTAAATGCGAAAGCGTTTCTATGGCCTACTCGACGAGTAAAACGTCTGTCGCGTAAGACGAACCGCTATAAAGACATTCATTTATAAAACAAAACAAGTTTTAAAGGAAGAAACTTGGCGGTGGTGAGTTTCGAACCGACTACCCTACGCTCAGAAGCCGAGTGTCTTACTCAAATACCTAGGCTTGCGGAAGATGAATATATCTGAACCAGATGTGCATGTGTTGCACTGTCGGTACAGGAGAACAGTTTCTATGAAGGCTTTGTTGGAAGATTTGTTGTTGACGGAATAAAAGCCAACTCTAGGACCACATGTAGAGCCGACTTGGAGCATTGTGGACATCAGAAAAATACCGATTTTGCGAAACTTTAATACTTAACACACCACATACCCGATGCGTTTCGGTGGTCGTGGGATGCGCCTTCTGTTGGGGCGTTCCTTCACCGACCGAAATACCACCGATCTCCGAGGGCTCATGCGCTTGACGTTCGGCAACGCAGTCAGATAAGCAGTGAACGGGTTGATAAGGATGATAAGGAGTTATGTGGGCCTCATCAAGGTTGATAATGGTTAGACGCGGTTGGATAAGGGGCTAAAGAGTGTCAAGGGCTTATGATGGTCGGAGATTCAATACTGATGAGGGTAATAAGCACCGATAAAGTTTCATAAGGATGGATCAAGTCCGATAAGGTTGATAAGGACTGATAAAAGTTTATAGGGATCGTATCATGTCCCATAGGCTTATTAAGGACAGATAAGAGTTGATAAGGTTCGGATCGAGTTCGACGAGGTTGATAACAACCGATAAGAGTCGATAAGGGTTTATTCTAGTCGGATCATTGATCATGACACCCAGCTGCGTGGAAGTAAGTTGCACAATGCTTGCGCATACTTTGATAACTCCCAGAGAAATTGGTGCCTGAATTTTGGAATCAATATTATTTTTAGGGCCAGGTGATGAAATTCATAATTTACGAGGAAAGCAAGATATTCGAATATTATCAGATTTTGTTGTACAGCCCTTTAATTTTAAGTTGTACATTCTCTAATGTAGATTCTCTAACCTATTATCTAATGGGAATTCCATTTATTGGGGGTTTTTATTCAAAGGATTTAATTTTGGAGTGTATATATATATATATATATATGCGTACACACACAAACATAAGAAACAGCGGCCTTTGCGTTATACCGGGTGTTGTTGTGAAGAACTTCAATCATTTTTAAAAATCACGTGTTGCCGGTAGCGCGATTCTAATTCTTGAGCTGTATTGCTAAATCAGGTGGGTATTATTTGCACGAGAAATTGAAATGCATATTTGACTAGAACAAAAATTTACTCATTCAGTTTTTTAGGTACTTACCTTACGGAATATACTGCGATTTACAAATTGTAGCCAGATAGATCGCAAAGTATATGCAAGTGGAACAAATTCTCAGAACGACATCAGTTTCTAGATATTAATTCCTCAACTTTACGAAGAAAGGCATTGGCGGAGCATTTACTTTCTTGCTTCAATACATAAAACGGTGTTTTGTTAAAAAGCAAGCAGAACGGCATTTTTACGGCAAGTTTGATCGCGCATATCTAGAAAATACTGTCAACCACAAAATTTTTTTCTGGTGGATATTTCTTGAAGGCTGCAATTTGTAAACTGCAGTATGTACCATGAAGTAATTAGTCGAAAACGAAATGAGTGAATGTTTGTCAATTTGTCGAATGTGCATTTCAATTTCTCGTTCAAGTAATGCCCGCTTCTTCGAGTGGACGAGCTCAAGGACTAGAATTGAGCTATCGACCACATGCGATTAAAAAAAATGCTTATAGCCTTCGCAGAAACACCTGGTATATTTGTGGCCCTGTTATGCCGCCAGTGGTAGCAGTAGCTAAAGGTGGTGGCAACTTTACTTCTCGCTTTACAGCCAGCTGGAATGCTCGAGCGCTTTTTTTTTTTGCAGTGCGCAGAAAACAGAAGCGCTCGATCGGTCGTCAGTGCGGTCGTCGGCGTTGGCTGTATACGTGAGCGCGCCGTGAGAGCATATCGCCTGCCAGCTGTTTGCGGCCGGAGTAAATGTCGGCCGCGGAGCCCATCGGCAATTCGATTTATCGCACGCCATGTTCGAGAAGTGAAGTGCTTACGGCGGACCTCTAGGTAAAGCCATGGCCAAATGTCGATGCCCAACAATTCGCCTCTGGTGGGACGTTAACCGCCTCGAAAGGACTGTGACCGCTGTGAAACAGAATACAACAAAACAATTACGTTAAAGCTGCGAGGTACTTTTATCACTGGCTTTTTTAGCTTAAAGAAAATCGACAGCGTTGTGCGAGCAATCCGGCGTGCGGAGAGTTTTTTTTACGATCCACATATTGGGATGAAAGTCTCGGCATACGTTCCCGCCCTTATGAATCTCTTGTCGTATTTTGGTCCTCGCTGCAATAACCGCAAAATATTTTCATGTGAATTTTGAACCGATGCTTGCGCATTTTCAGAATTATGCTCTCTTTTTCTCGCTTCAGGAATCGATACAGAAAAGGAATCGAATTTGAAATGGTTTTGGTCCTTAAACTTTGTTTTGCTATTGGCAGGCTGCTTTGCTTAATATGTCCAACGTCACCACTGGTTGACGTCTGCTCTTGCGGGCAGGTCTACTGTAAGACAGTTTTATTAATTCGGCCTAATATTCGTGTGGTGCTTTTATCGTGCTTAAGGTTTTGTGAAGTTGTAACGATATTTTAGGTTTAATTTTCAGGCCTGTTTTAATCTGGCCATTTGACGCAGACATTTGTTATGCGTGTTGTTTTCTGCGCCCAATAGTCATTCGACTGCGCTGTGAAGAACATGGCCGGCCTAGGTCTCATGTAACCTGTAGATTGCGTCGACATGTTTACAGCGCCTCTATTACGATGCAGATATTTAGCAACGGCGATGAAAAAACTCCGGGGCCCTCCGCCATGAGATTCGTCAAGGCCATATTTAACGTAGGCTAAAATTGCGGAAATGTTAGTTGACTGTATTATAATTTCGCGTGCCGCGCGTGTTCTTTAGCATAATGGCGTCCCAAAGTCCGGTCAGCAGCTCTTTGTTTGAATCTTGCGGTACAGATACAATCGAGAAGACGGGGTTTATATTTTCTGCAGGCGTGTGTATCTCTCCTTGCCGAAACACGAGCGTCAGCTTTTTTTTTCTTCTGTCTTTTATAAAATATGTTGCGAATGTGAAGGGAATTTCACGTTTTGTGGCACAGGTCCATCGCTGCTGGCAGAACTCCAGGTGATCAAAATTAATACAGAGCCCTCGACTACGGCGTGCCTCATAATCAGAACTGGTTTTGGCACGTAAAAGCCCAGAAAGAAGACGATGGTAGAAACATCATATTTGTGCCCGTATTATTATCACTTTTTAACGCCGATAAAGCGAACTATTTGAGCACTTCTCAGAGTTTAAATGGTTAGATATCTTAGCACGCATTGTAAGATTGAATTCTTGAACACTCAACAAATGTCTTCTTATTTTTTAGCGTCTGCCTTCGCTTTTCGGATATTGGGGTATGCATCTGAAGTTGCGAAGTTAGTACAAACCGTGAATTAGGTCGGAGGTGTTAAGCTACATTCTTGGTCAGCAAAATACATATAGCGAAAGCAGGCAGGCAGGATATACCTAACCCAACGTTTCTGCCTGTTCTACTTCCCTATTCTACGTTCCTGCGTTAGGGGAGACCGTCTCAACATTGACTGAAGCCCTGTGCTCCCCAATGAAAAACTATGCTATTCTCCTGGGTTAAGTTTGACATAGGACTTCTGGATGTCTAATCGAAGGCGCGTGCTTAAGGATGTGTTCCTAAAGCGCATTTTCGATTGAAAAAGCGCTTACAACAAACGTTAATAATGGGCGGTGTCCACTTTGGCCGAGTTGCAGCACGGCGCACTAATATCAGAAGTCGAGGTGGCGAAGTGCAGCGATATTAACAACGTGCAGCTAAGCCCCAGCACCTGCACGTTGTTTATTTCTCGTTTTATTGCGATAGCAATTATATGGACACTCAAAAGCAGATTTCTGCCGTCGGCGTCGCCGTCGCCGTCGCCGTGAGGTTCCGTATGACGTCATTTGGAGATGAAATCGTCGCCGATGATGATGATAAGTGGTTCGTGAGGGAAAGGGAAAGGTTGGCGCTATCTTCTGCAGCCCTTGAGGGAGCACGGCTCAGCGCGCCGAACGCTGTATGTGCGAGTGAAAGGGCGCGAGGGGCGCGTCTTTCACGGGGAGTGAACGCACGGCGGAGAACAAACGCGCGTTCTGCGCCGTGCTCGCTTAAGGGCTGCAGAAGTAGGCGTCTCTTTTCTCCTTTACAATCACCATATATGTAGAGCAAACGCGCCTTCTTCGGACGCGCGAGAGGCCGTGGGGGAGGGGGAGGGAAGGAGGCGACGTTTAGCTGCGGCACCAAGTGCCATATGCACGACGGTTGCTCATGGTCATCGACGTTGGTAGTCGTGATGGAGGAGACGTGCCACCAGGCGTCAGCGTGGGTGCATCAACGTCTAAGGGCGCTTTAGCCACAAAACACCAATAGACATTATATATCAATGTGCAATAAACATTACACTACTTCTGTGAAGACACGTTTCACTTTCGTGTTCTATACCGATTCCTATATAAGAGGGATCAACCACATTTTTTTGGTGTGTTTGTTGGAATATATATATATATATATATATATATATATATATATATATCCACTGCAGGACGAAGGCCTCTCCCTGCGATCTCCAATTACCCCTGTCTTGCACTAGCTGATTCCAACTTGCTCCTGCAAATTTCGTAACTTCATCGCCCCACCTAGTTTTCTGCCGTCCTCGACTGCGCTTCCCTTCTCTTGCTGTCCATTCTGTAACCCTAATGGTCTCCCGTTTATCCATCCTACGCATTACATGGCCTGCCCAGCTCCACTTTTTCCGCTTAATGTCAACTAGAATATTGGCTATCTCCGTTTGTTCTCTCATCCACACCGCTGTCTTCCTGTCTCTTAACGTTAGGCCTAACATTTTTCGTTCCATTGCTCTCTTGTACGGTCCTTAACTTGTTCTCTAGCTTCTTTGTTCACCTCCAAGTTTCTGCCCCATATGTTAGCACCGGTAGAATGCAATGATTGTACACTTTATTTCAACGACAGTGGTAAGCTGCCAGTCAGGGATTTCGTAATGCCTGCAGTATGCACTCCAGCCCAATTTTTTTTTTAATTTCTTTCTCGTGATCAGGGTCCCCTGTGAGTAATTGACCTAGATAAACGTACTCCTTTACAGACTCTAGAGGCTGACTGGCGATCCTGAATTCTTGTTCCCTTGCCAGGCTATTGAACATTATCTTTGTCTTCTGCATATTCATCTTCAACCCCACTCTTACATTTTCTCGGTTAAGGTCCTCAATCATTTGCTGTAATTCGTCCCCATTGTTGCTGAATAGGACAATGTCGTCTGCAAACTGAAGGTTGCTGAGATATTCGCCGTTGATTCTCACTCCTAAGCCTTCCCAGTCTAAGAGCTTGAATACTTCTAAGCATGCAGTGAATAGCATTGGAGAGATTGTGTCTCCTTGCCTGACCCCTTTCTTGATAGGTAACTTTCTACTTTTCTTGTGGAGAACCAAGGTTTCGGTACAATACTTGTAGATATTTGCCAATATATTCACGTATGCATCCTGTACTCCTTTGTTGCGTAGTGCTCTATGACTGCTGGTATTTCTACTGAATCAAATGCTTTTTCATATGAAAGCCATATAGAGAGGTTGATTGTACTCCGCAGATTTCTCTATTACCTGGTTGGTGACATCGATATGATCCATCGTAGAATATCCCTTCCTGAAGCCAGCCCGTTCTCTTGGTTGGCTGAAGTCAAGTGTTGCCCTGATTCTGTTTGAAAAAAAAAAAAAACTTGGTGAATATTTTATACAATATTGAAAGCAAGCTAATGGGTCTATAATTCTTCAATTCTTTAACGGCTCCCTTCTTATGTAAGAGTATAATGTGGACGTTCTTTCAGATATCTGATACTCTTGCAGTCGTGAGGCATTGCGTATAAAGGGCCGCAAGCTTTTCAAATATGATATCTTTTCCATCCTTGATAAAATCGACTGTTATTCCATTTTTCTCCAGCAGCTTTTTCCCTGGTCATGTCTTTCAAGGCCGTTCTAACTTCATCGCTAGTTATAGAAGGGGCCTTTGTATCCTGTTCATCACTACTTCGAATGAAAGTAGCTTGGCTACTCTGGGAACTGTACAGGTCAGTATAAAATTCTTCCGCTGTTTTTACTTATGTCATTGAAATTGCTGATGATATTGCCCTGCTTATCTTTCAGTGCATACATTTTGCCTTGTTCTATGCCTAGTTTTCTTCTCACTGATTTCATGCTGCGTCCATATTGTACTGCTTCCTGAATCTTGTCCACGTTATAATTTCGGATATCTCTTACTTTCTTCTTGTTGATCAGTTTCGAGAGTTTAGCGAATTCTATCTGACCTCTCGAGTTCGACACTTTCATGTTTTGCCGTTTCTTTATTAGGTCCTTTGTTCCTAGGGAGAGCTTACCTACTGGTTGCCTTGGTGCCTTACCTCCCACTTCAATTGCTGCTTCTGAGATCAACTTAGTTACTGTTTCATTCATTACCTCTATGTTGTTTTATCTTCCTGTTCTAAAGCTGCATATTTTTTTGCGAGCACCAGCCTCAATTGGTCGGCTTTTACCCTTACTGCGTCTAGGTTGGCCTCTTTCTTCATGGCTAACTTTATTTTTTTTCTCTTCAAATTGAGAGAAATCCTAGACCTCACTAACCTATGGTCACTGCACTTTACCCTACCCAACCCTTCTACATCCTGCACAACGCTGGGATCGGCAGAGAGTATGAAATCTATTTCATTCCTTGTTTTTCCATTTGGGCTTTTCCAGGTCCACTTCCTGTTGCTGCGCTTCCTGAAGAAAGTATTCATTATTCGGAGCCTATTCGTTTTCGCAAATTCTACCAACACCTCTCCTCTAGTGTTCCTAGAATTGATGCCGTAGTGTCCAGTTGCTATATATATATATATATATATATATATATATATATATATATATACAATGCTCGCGACGTCTAGGCAATGTGCTCATACTTTTAGACCCACGATAGCGAACCTTCCGTGACACAGGAAAAAATAACTTGTCGGGGTGGTTTTGTTGCAGGAAAAAAAATAAGAAAAAGAAGAAACAGGCGTAGAACGACTAATATGAGAATCAGCAGTAATTTTACCAAACCGAAGCCGGTACTAGCAGTTAAACTATAACTGCGCGACTGCCCCTTTTTTTTTTAACCGCATGTACCATGCTATTGCACACACTGTGTATAAAAGGTCAGCCAACACTGTAATAATGTAGTAAACGCAGTCAATATTTAATTTTTTTCTATAGGTGCAATTTCAGTGCGCTAGCTGTAATACGCTTTGGCTACCTCGAAAGGGGTGCGCCTGATGTGCCTCGTAGCTGGCGCACGTCGGGCTTCCTTATTTTCTTTTCGAACCGGTCATTTCCTTCGGCACGTGGCAGCATGGAAGCACGCGATTCTCCCATTCAGCGTTGTTCGAAACTTGTGCGCCAGCCACATTAGGAAGGAAAGGACAAGAAGAACAACAAAAATATTGCATACGGCTCCTGTTGTTTATTTTTGTTTCTGAAAAGGAAGAAAATGAGGGCATCTCCGCAGCTATAACCTACGCATTCGTTTTACCGCGAAAACATTGCCCCGAGAAAACGCGAGAGAAATGCTTCGCACCTGCTATTCCTCGTGTCGGTTCGATCAGCGCCGTATGCGCCAAGTTTTTCACGGCCACTGTCTGCTGCATTTACGCGTCAAGACGATGAAGAAATATTTAGCTATTTGTGCACATATTTTCACATCCTAGCAAATGTTCTCATTGCAATTCGTTGATAGCAACTAGAGAAATATACGTAGTATTCGTTTGGGGCGTCGAAATAACCTCAGAGTGCTGGACCTCCGCCATCTCCGAAGCGGCCTAAAGATGGAGGCACGAAGTGGCAACAGCTAAGCCACAGCTCCACCGCCGTGCTTTTTTAAAGGCCGTTGTGCGTCCCATTGACCATCGTGAATGGAATCGAGACAATTAGCTTTCTTGCGCTATTATGATTTTGAATCCAAGAGCACTTCATTTCTGAACTCCCTAAATAATGAAAACGCCGTACCTTTATGTAAGCTCAAATCCACAGTGCCGCGCGTATTCGCAGTGCCTGTAAAGATCGCCGTACATACACTGGCAACTCTCTTTCTCTCTCTGTATATATATATATATATATATATATATATATATATATATATATACTGAAAAACGAATTTTTTCTTCGGCGCTTAGCAACAGGCTGTCTGTGGCTTAAATATGTAAGCAGTCGCTACGGTGTCTTTCTTCCTCCCCTTTTTTTTTTTTTTTTTTTTGCTCTGTCTGTTTGTGACCGAGTCCACGATAGCAGATATAAGTGATGAGTTGCCATCTTTAAACAAGTTCAGAAGTTGATTCATTACTTACCAAAAAGATTTGATTTGAATCGAATACCGAAAATGATTTCTTGCTATTTATTTGAGGATAAAGCATGCTTAAGGAAGCCAGTACGTTTAAATACAAGCCAAAACAAAAAGTAAAAATTATAGGTGTATTATTGTATCGACTTTTTTTAAACTGCGTAAGCATTTCTATGTCGACTCACAGAGTAAAGCCGTCACTGACGCGTGACGATCAGAAGCCGAGTGTCTTAGCCACCGGTCTAAACACCCAGGCTTGCAGAAGGCGAACATATCTGAACAATTTGAATGGGCTGTACCGCGTTGTCTGTGTTGTCGTGCAACACAGACAGACAAGCGGTATAGGAGGAGGAAAGAGAAAAGCAGGAGGCAGTGAGGTTAATAGAAATAACGTCCTGTTGGCTACCCTGCACCGGGGGAATGGGAAAGGGGAACACGAAGACAAGCAGTCAATGATTTAATAAGGAGGATTAGGACTGATAATGGGTTATATGGGTCTTATCGTGAGGTAAAATGGTTCGGCGCGGATGGATAAGGTGCTATAGAGCGATAAGGGCTTTTAATGGTCGGGGCAATTCAGATAAGGTCGATAATGACCCATAAGGGTTGATAAGGACCGTATATAGTCCGATAAGGTTGATGAGGACCGATAGAGGTTGATAAGTGTCGGATCGAGTCCCATAAGTTTGGTAACGACCGATAAGAACTGATAAGTGTCGGATTGAGTCCGATAAGGTTTCATAAGGGTTGGATCGATTCAAATCAGGTTGAAAACGACCGATAAGGGTTAATAAGGCTTTATACTAAATTATATATTTAGTATATAGGCCAATAAAGTATATATTCTCTCCACTTGGAGAGACACAATAGCATTGGAGAGACACAATCTCTCCAATGCTATTCACTGCATGCTTAGAAGAAATATTCAAGCTCTTAGACTGGGAAGACTTAGGAGTGAGGATCAATGGCGAATATCTCAGCAACCTTCGGTTTGCAGATGACATTGTCCTATTCACCAACAATGGGGACGAATTACAGCAAATGATGGGGACCTTAATCGAGAAAGTGTAAGAGTGGGGTTGAAGATTAACATGTAGAAGACAAAGATAATATTAAATAGCCTGGCAAGGGAACAATAATTCAGGATCGTCAGTCAGCCTCTAGAGTCTGTAATGGAGTATGTTTATCTAGGTCAATTACTCACAGGGGACCCTGATTTTGATAAGGAAATTTACAGAAGAATAAAATTGGGTTGGAGTGCATATGGCAGGGATTGCCAAATCCTGACTGGGAGCTTACGAGTGTTGTTGAAAAGTACAATCATTGCATTCTACCAGTGCTAACATATGGGGCAGAAACTTGGAGGTTAACAAAGAAGCTCAAGAAAAAGTTAAGGACCGCACAAAGAGCGATAGAACGAAAAATGTTAAACCTAACTGTAAGAGACAGGAAGGGAGCGGTGTGGTTCAGAGAGCAAATAGGGATAGCCGATATTCTAGTTGACATTAAGCGGAAGAAATGGAGCTGGGCAGGCCATGTGATGGTGATGATGTGTAGTGTTTAATGGCGCAAGGGCCAGGCTATGGTGAAAGAGCGCCATGCCATATGGTGATGGGTTCTCAATGTATTAGCAGACCATGTAATGCGTAGGATGGATAACCGGTGGACCGTTAGACTTACAGAATTGATACTGTTACGATCGGCCAAGGGGGGAAGCGACCTTCGAGTTTTTAGACGTTTATATAACTGCGTGAAAAAAACGAAGACACACGAAAGAGACACACACGACACCACGAGCGCAGTGGTGTCGTGTGTGTTTCTTTCTTGTGTCCACGTTTTTTCGCGCAGGTATATAAACGTCTGAAGGCTATGGACCAATTAGCCCGCCAGAACCTCCTACTAAAGGATCTTCGAGCCACTTCTGATTTCCTAAGACGAATCAGCATGGTGATGCCCAAAATACGTCGCATCGGACAGACCAGCGGCGACACCATGCGAGACTAGTTTGACGGCTATGGGGCTGATGGATGTCACCCGGCCGCCGACCACGACGCTGGGACCAAGGAATGCCTGGCGACGGTTCCACACGGTCGCTGCTGGCCGCCAATGCCGTTCGACAGACGAACCCGCTAATGGCTGGGCCATCCCAGGAACCAAGACGCGCCAGACTGGGTCAAGTGTGACACCATCTGTCTACGGGCGTCCCCTCCGTCCTCTGTGACAGTGGGCCGTATGGGCCCGAGGCTACCTTTCCAAGTGTGTTCGGGGAATACGGCGTAAAGGCGGCGGAGTGTTCATGTGCACTCTAATCCCCGAGGTGGAGCCTTCAGCGACTTTGGACGCTCCGGTCGGAGGAAGGTGTGCCCGCAGGTTTCCCTGGACTGGGGATCTAGGTAGGACGGAAGGCATTTAAGCGGACGTTTGCGGCTCATCTAGAGTGCTCTCTGTGAGAGATGTGGTAGCGCTGACATGCTACGATGTACTTTGCTCCGTTCCCCGGCCAGTACGATGATGATCCCCTTGTTCTGTAAATAAGTTTACCTCTTCCATGTAAGTAAACCACCTGTTCCGTTTACCCTACCTCTCGACCTCGTACTCATCACGAAAGAAGCAACCCTTCTCGTCAACTCTGCTCGGACGACGGCCCCGTTACGAGACGCACCGGTCGCGCAGGCTAGAGAGCGATCCTCTGTGTGACGCCACACTCCGAGGCCACGACTCCCAGCTCCTACAATACCAAGAGAAGGGAAGCGCAGTCGAGGATGGCACAAAACAAGGTGGGCTGTTGAAGTTAGGAAATTTGCAGGCGCAAGGTTGGAATCAGCTAGCGCAAGACATGCGGGGTAATTGGAGATCGCAGGGAGAGGCCTTCGTCCTGCAGTGGACATAATTATAGGCTGATGATGAAAGCATATATTTATTGAATCGTCTATACTGCTTTGTCAATCGCGGTAAACAACATACGTCGCGTCGTATGAGTGGATATGAGCAAGTGGTACAATGATTATGCATACTTGGACAACTCCAATGTAGTTTCTGCATAAAGGTTCCTTTCCCCCTGAGTTCTTTTCTAGGTAAGATACAGGTTTTGTGAGCTATCCTTACCGTAAAGGTCTATTTTTTTTAATGTCCTGTTCACATTTCAAACCTAACATATTGCAATTCACTTGTCTCAACATTAGTTTTATATTGTGGCTTCCATCGTTTGCTTTGTTCTGTGCCACACTACGGGGCACCGAGGACGATATGTGAGCTGAATGATATTAGATAAAAGCGTGAATAAAGGCACGTAAACTTGAACTCAAGTGAGCCTAGGGAATCAGGTCAGAGAAAGGTACCCAACTCAGCTTACATGAACACACCTTCATTTGTGCGGCATGTTTTTCATCGTAACTGACGTGGCAGTACATTGCGAAGGGCAAAGTACTGTATCCGTCCTCCCTAGAGAGACTTGGCCCTTGGTCCATAGAGGTGAAGGGTGGCGGAAGCGAACGTGATTCAGTAGTTACACTTGTACGTATGAAGCTTCAGCCGTGTCGAAATTGTCCTGTCCAGCGAATTACTCTAGCTTTGTGGTGGGTTACTGAATAGCGTTGAAAATTTGTAAAGGCAGTGACGAGCAAATCTTGTTATGCTGCTCACGTCATCTCAATGGTTTGACGGCGCCCGAGTTGGCTGCAAATGCAGCTACCTGTTATTATGTGAAGCTCTGGTGTTCGCTGAATCCTGCAAGTCAGTCTGTCTAATTTCTTCGCCGCTACGCCAGCCGTGTAATGTTGGCGTGTGTGAGGGTTAGCGCAATGTTGCACATTTGTATGAAGATGTGCGCGAAGACATTATAGTTTCGTGCCCACTGGGGCGGCCACGCCTGGTGTTGTTGTTCATGATTTTCATTTGTATTCAGCAAGTTGCAGCCTTATTGGCGATGACGAATAAAACATTTAGTTAAAGTTGAGTCATTCTCGATACGCATTAAACAGGCGCATACCACGTGTCGTGGTGACCTTGCCTCTCGGTTTTGCTGGCTGTCCTATTCCTTTACTGCTTCTTCAGCTCGAATATAGGCGGCTTGCATGTCTCATGTTTTCTTTGCCGCTTTGAGCGTTAAGTGGGGGTCGGCGGGTTAGTTGCTTTATTTGGACAACAATTAATTTTCTGTGCAGTAATCGCACTCGAGATAAGACTTTTTTGTCATTTGCTGTTTTTGTTGTCGTTTTATAAGGTACAGCTATGTAATGACAGCGCGAAAGATGAGCCAAAGCAAGACGGACGGCATGGACGGCAGAAGCGATACATTATTGTGTCATCTACCTCAGGTTGTCTCATCTTTCGCGATTACAGCGTTGATCTTGAACTAATCTGCCCTACCTCGAACACATGTATGAGTTGGTACATTACTTTAACCCCACAAATCCTACGTATAATTTTTGATATGCTGAATTTGATGCCTAAGAACTACGCTTTAAGCACTGGAAACTCAATGTAGAGCCAATTCCAGCGTTTTTATATGCTGAGCGAGTTTCAGTTGTGGATAGTTCAGCAAATCATTTGCTAAATAATGAATGAACGTACTAAATAATTTTCTTACAATAACATTTCACCGTTTTCCTTTGTACGAATGTACTCTCCGGGGCCAGAAAGAAATGTGGACAAGTTGTTTAAATTTTATTTTATGGGAAATGATACTCGGGCTTTCTGGGTTTAATATTAAGTGATGCGTAGTTTGCTCTTTTGGGCCAGTTTCACCGGTAGAGTTAAAGCGTGGCTAAACAAAACGGGATAAGATAACCCTATAACGATTTATCTAGTGGGCGCCTGGGATGTTTAGTATTGTGACGTATAATGTAGGGTGTTCGAGTGAGCAGGGTAACAAAGATGATTCACTACCCGCACAGCGTTTCTACGAAACGTGCTGGCACGTGCCTTATGTTACTCTCTTGCCTGTGTTGCGAATGCACCTTGAGATGCGCGGTGCCGTCAAGCAGGTTTCCGAGCCATTGGTTCTGGACAGTGATGTAGAAGACGTGACTATTTTTTTTTTTTTTTTTTGTGAACCATTTTTCGCTGAGCAGAATTTAGCCTGACCCGCTCCGGCCTTTTCTGTCCTTCTTTTTCCCATGCGATAGATCTCACGCACGGGTCGTTCGGCATTGATGAGTGGGCCATGGTCTCAAGAAGGGAAAGTGATTTATGCTGACACCTAACCCGGGGTCGCTTTGTGGTCCCTGTGGTATCGTGGCGCGCTGCATCGCATCAAAGCCGGGTCGCGCACCGCATGAGATGACGTGCACGTCTCGGAAAGAGAAACGTCTGCGGGGGCAGGTCACTGGCGGAAATACAGAGATGAAAAGGAAGCGTCTCGCTCGGGAAGTCTCATAAAGACCACGAAAGAACACATAATAAGAGTACGGCTTATACTATTTTTCTTTTCTGTTGCGATTGGCTGTTTTTGTTGGGTTTCATAAGGGTTTTATTTTTCTTCGCCTATATACCCTTGCTTTGACTGCGATCGTTTATCTCAATAACGCGGGAATCAGCGCCCCTTGACGGCCCGAGCTCGCCCTTAGCCGGGTGCTCATAGGCGCCCCTGTGCCGCCGTAACAGCCATACGCTGTTTTCGCGGAAGCACCTGGGACGAGTACAAATTTGACGATAACGCTTGCCTAACGTTTCCACTAATGAAGGCTTATGAGCGACGGTGCTTTTTTGAGGGACGAGCGAGCGGTGAGCTTTCCCATCTGTGCCTGCTTGCGTGCCTTTCTGTACAGCGTTGCGCGGCCGCGATTTCGTGTATTAATGCGAAAGCATTATATGCACCATGAAGCGGAAAATCCGGTGTTCGGCGTTAACATCTAATGGTACCAAAAGCAACTTGACGAAGTTATCACGTCACGTTTCAGTGTCAATGAAAACCGACCTGGCCCACACCCAAAAAAATTTGCTTTGCCCAATTCGAAAATTTAGTTTACCCACTTTCAAAACCGACCTGGCCCACTTCCATAATTCACTTTGCGCAAATGGAGCACATTACCAAGTGATCACGTCATGTGAGACATTCACGTGACCAAGTAAGAACGTTAACTTGCAAGGTCACATGCCCAAGTGATGACGTCATGCGACAATGTCAAGTCACGTGGACGTCGAAGTAGTGCGCACATCGATATAGTCGATACGCCCAAAATGCTTTCGCATTCAATGCACGTAAGGAGACTTAAGTGCCTCTGTAACTTTTAAGGAACAGGCTAGGGCAAAATTTCACAAAAAGAAAAAAAGAACGATTTTTTGTTTGTTAGAGATTTGGAATCCCCAGTCGTTCGTGAAGAATGCGGACTGTGTCATTTACGCGTACGCAATTTATTTACCCGGAAAATGACCTTCTCCATAACCCAGGTGGTTTCCGGCCACGCCCCCTTTTACACCTATTCGGGATGTGTACCTCTCCTGTGATGAATAAAAAATCAGAAAGAAAAACGTAGGCTTTCTCTAGGTTTAGCTTAATGGTTATTGTTCGTCTGCCAACAGCAAAAAGCTTTCTAGCTTTCCATTTTTCGCCATACCCTTAGGTTCTGCCGGTACCACTTCAAGGCCATTTATCTCAAAACATCAATTTTTACGACGTTTGACCATTTTTCTCTGGAACGACATAAGCTAGAAGCATTATTTTTCTCACTACCAAGGCAACACAAAGGAGAGTCTACTGAACTAGAATTATGGAAATTAATGCAGGCAATTTTGTCTGCCAAGCTGTTTATTGTCCATTTTGGCTTGAGAATTGGGAGGGTCTACTAAAAACAAAAGCAAGAACACTTAGAGTACGCTTAAGCTTCGCCTTTAAGAGTGGAACGCGATAGCGTTATTGGACGCCGTTGACGCCGACACCGTATTTTCTGCGATATGGGGCCCGATCAAAATTTAGAAAGGCTTGGTTTCCAACATTTCCCTCAATGTTCCCTAGAACTAAAGTACAGCGAAACACCATCAGAATTGGAGGACGCTTAAGCTTCGCCTTTAAGAGTGGAATGCGATAGCATTGAAAGATCCCTGGCTGCTTATCAGGCTTTTTTGTCGTATATTCAAATTACAATCCGAAGCTAGTACGTCTGTAGGTTGAGGTTGAGTCATACTTTGCGATTTTTCCGACGGATGTTACTTTGCGAAATTCAATTTTTGTTCACTAACGCCTTGCGCCACGCGAAGGGGGCCCGCCCGGTCGGGGTGGTTCGGGATGATGTGGTTCGGCATGATTATTTCCGCCAGACGCCGATGCTTACGCCGACGCCGACACTGATACCGACGCCGACGCCGGATTTTCTGCGACACGGGGCCCTTAACGCTATCGCGTTAAAAAAACTAAACTATATATAACAATAATTCTAGTTGAGTAACGATAACGCAGATAGGTGAATACAATGATAACAACATGAATAGTTTAAGCCGAGCAGGTCCTGCGAAAAAGGGTCACATACATACGTGGAATGTTAAAATACGATCACAGAAACCTCGAAACGGTTGTTTTGTGCGAAGAAAAGACTTACTTTATGAGAAAGTTGCGTCTGAAGCGTTCGCGTACCTGTAGCGCTTTTCAAATCGCCCGCCCTCCCGAGCGAGGAGTGGTGACGTCATGGTCTCACGGAGACGTTGTGCCACCGGTGAGTAAAACGCCGCCCGCTGACGGCGCTACGGCTTTTAGGGGCGAAGCTCCTTAGGGTCGTGACTTGTTCCCCGTCGCGCCGTTGTAGCCACGCTAGTTCTCACCGCTCCCGCTAGAGGCGCAGCTGTGTCGTTTGATTTGAATGGCGCCTACTAGATGGCGCTTCCTCTTTCGCTGGTCGGCACTCAATGCGCTTCGATACTGCTACCCTGCTACTATGAACACCGAAGAAGATACCGAAGATGATCGAGTGGGCAAAATCTACGGAGGATTCACGGTTTACCAGATTATCTCCGGAGCTTCGCCCACTCATCATCATTCACTTCGTGGATATGGCGATCTTTTTTTTTTTTTCGGAAAACGCAGACGCGCGACCAGAAACAGAGCCAAGACAGAGCCGACGGCAGTGTGAAAGCGCAAGGAAAAGCGTGCGCCGAATTGTAAACGTGATGACGTCGACGCTCGTCGCAATGGACCTTGTTGACGACACTGACGACGACACATTGGCTCGAGATGCTGGGCTCGATTTCAGCGATTGAAGCTCAGTTGAGCGTGACATGCTGCTGAGGGCTCGCGCTGCCGGCGTCGTTGTGCACTACGACGGCCGCCGCGACACCGGCTTTCCCGAGCGCGAAAACAGCGAAGACTCCAGCAATGCGACGTCGGGCGACGAAGCTGGTCACCGTCTGGACGTGCCGTCTCGCGGACCGTTCGGGCATCCCGCCTCGTCACGTGAACGTGGCATTATTTGCTGCTTGCAATTTCAAGTTCGAGTTTAGCGAGCCAGTAATACCAGCGCAGCACTACGCAATAACGGAACGACTGAATCTCGAAAGCGCGCGGCGCAGAGTCGAGCGAAAACTAAACCTTTACACCACCCATGTCGTTATCAAGGGTAACGGCAAAAAGTTATTTTTTTCTAAGAATTTAATAGAAGTAGACAAGTAGCATTTTCTTCCGCCTTATAATCCAACGAAATTATCTTTTTAATCCGAGTGGTTGAAACATCGTGCATGACCAGGCATATGGTTTGCCTAACTTTCTCAATGATGAGGGGCGTTGCTTTCACACGCCGCTACGCAGACCTTATCGGCCAGTCGAGCATCCCTGACTCTGAACACTTTCACACGCCTGAGACGCTGGAACACATATTAAGTGTGAAGCACTTTAGGGGCCCGGGCTGTCGGCGTCTGCGTCTGTTGCGTGATCACGCTCAAAAACAAGTGCTCAAAACAGGGTCAAAACAAGTGTAGTACTGATCAAAACTGGTTCAAAATAAATTAACATTATTCAGAATGATTTAAAAGAGAGAAATAATCAAGCATTAAGTGCATAATTAACATAAATTCGTTAATATCGCTTCTATCATCAGGAAAGGCTTTGACTCCCGTGGGCGTGGTGGTTCGGCGCCATGTGCGTGGCGGTTTCCTACCAGTTGTGCCTTAGCACAGGTGTCAAAATGGGTGATGGGTTGCTAAACAACATAAATACAAGGAAAACACAAGGGAAACACCGGCGAATCACTGCTCCGCACTTCCCCAGCTTTAAAGTTGAGTGGAACTGCACTACCGCCGAGTTTACCATTGCAATTTTTTTTTTCTGAGTAGTTCAGCGCGCAGAAGTATTGCTGTCCACGGAACTTTCTCCGCTGGCTTGAAATTTTGTAAAGCTATTTGCCCTGTAAGGTATTTGCAGCTTTATTAACTTTGAAACATTGATGTGCCCCGTTCGACGACGTTCGCATTTCTGCATTCCTTCTGTATGTGTTGTTGCTGGCCATTAGCGCGTCGGGGGGGCTTTTTCGCAATGTAAGTGTTGCTGTGGCGGTGCATCCTTTACAGGAGGCTGATAGCGATGGTCTGTGAAATGATTGTGCGCTGCCTTCTTAAAAGGAAAACAACATTTCATTTGTTTGTATATATATATATATATATATATAGAGAGAGAGAGAGAGAGAGAGAGAGACAGAGAGAGAGGTGGAGTAAACCAAGGGGCTCCACGTTTGTTAATAATGAACATACAAAACCAACAGACAATAAAGCCAAGGAGAGCATCAGGGTACTTAGCTGTGCTTGAAAATTGAAATGTTGTTAATAATGAAGGAACAGGGAAATGAAAGTTGACGAAAAGATAACTTGCCACCGGTGGGAGCCCAACCCGTACCTTACGCTTTACGCGTGCGTGGCACTAGCTACCACTTGTGTTACGGCGATGGCTATCAATTCGTCCATTACCTTGGGTATTTATGTTTACTAAATCTAGCTCTGGGTGTGTTAGCCGGCGCCGTTCAGAGCACCGCTCCGCCCACCTTGGCTGTGTATTTTTGCACATACACCTTACGTAATCAAACACTAAATTACGACGTAAACCATGTACATTTGACGTCGGCTTCAAGTTACTCTAAAACACACAGACTTCTTAATAGAATAGCGCATTATACTCAACGGCATTTTTTAATAGCTTACCCATGGGTGGCCCCATTCTTGACCAATCCTCCGGAATCGACATGTGCCAATGTTAAGCAAGGGGTATGTAATGCCTAAACGACATTCATTATCATTATTCCCTCGACAGGCATAATACGAGTAGATCGCTTTAGTCCTCGTCACGTCGCTGTGTTGACGGTGTTTAATAAGGTGTTCTTGTTCGTGTCTTTTGTTATTCCCCGCCTTGTTTTGCGCTTGAACCCCTCCCTAGCGTCACTCTGTGTATCTGCCTGATTGGTGTTTCCATTCTGGCCTCGCTTGTGAACGGCGTACTGTATAAACGTAAACATCGCATGATTTTAAAGTTGTATCCTGTACGACACACCACCACACCGTTTCTTCACCGGAGTACAACAAAATCAGCTATCATGACATCGTCCTTGTACTACGCCACCGTCGTCATCGCTTTGCTGCTGTCGTCACACGCACACATTTGCTCGCCTTGCACGAAAATGTTCGTCCGTATGGTGGCGCTTTGTAGAAGTCCAAACGATGATTGATAATCAACTATTTGCAAAATCTTTAGATACAGTGGTTCCCACAGTGCGTGGGATCTGGAGGATTTTTTATCCGCCTCGGTCAATGCGGCGATCATCTCACTATTTTTTCTCCCTTTTTCGCTAGGGAGGGGTTTGATCAAGTATGCAGTTTATTTTGTTCTATTTTGGCTTGTTTTGGCGAGTTGTAATTTTAATGTGTTCGACTCATATCAGACTGTACTGTCTAGCGATTCTTTAACACTACAGCGCGCGATTCTTTAACAGTACCGCGCGAGCGTCGACTGGCCCGCTGGTCAGCGCCTTCTAAAAGCGCGAAGCGACGAAATCAGCACGAGTGGCGCATGCGCACCGAGTTCGTTCTCAACGCGAGTCATGCCAGATAATGATGACGACGTTGTTGCCACTGTGATTATAACCATATTGGTGTGCTTCATTCTGATGCTGCGTCGCCGCGTTTAAAACACAAGGAGAATGAGGCACTGCGTGTCGCCTCCCCGTCCTTGTATTCAGTGTCCGTCTTGTCGTACAGTAACGGATATGGCGTACTGTCTCCAAAAACCTTTCCAGCGGGACGTCTAAGTTTAGACTCGTCATAGTAAAACCAGTCGCAAACCATGACAGCCTGAACAAGCGCAAATGAGAACAACCAAGCCAACCAAAACAAGCGCCAACAAGAGTTGACGTGAGCAGTCGATAGAGCGAAACGAGTCGTCCGGCTGACACCAGACGTGAGTGCGAATCGAGCCGTCGGGCGGGTCCACATGACACCAGTTTCCGGTGCGCAGGTCACTGAAGGGGCCGCTCTCACCGGCCTCTTTCGTCGGCGGCGCTGGGCAAGCTGCAAAAAATCGTTCCAGGACCGAGCCTTCCCGTGGCAAGAAAAAGCTGCCGCGCGGCATCTACCGCGGATCGCGTTTAGGAGGCAGTGGCGCGCCGCGCGCGTTTTTCCTCTAGTGTGGTCGGGGTTTAACACATGAAGAAAACAGCAGACAAAATTCGATTGGCCGATGAGCTGCTTCTACGGACATGCTGCGAGCCTCGTCGATAAATAATATCCAGCACTCACGTCTTCAAAGCGCGTGTTGGATGTTTTTTTGTATATGCGTTTTCTCTCTCTCTCTCCAGGCGTACCTGTATTTGTTTCCATCTGCTACAACTCAAGGGGAGCCACGCAGAAGAACTTGAAGCTGTAAGATTGCTTTACAAGGTCACGTATCCGCGTTGCCGTATCTTTATGCTGGTCGCTCTGAGCTCACTCCAAGCAAATGGTAGAGACGGCGCTCAGAGCACGTGATACTTTTTATTTCCCTTACTTGTGTACCGGGTATCCCTAGGTGGGGATCGTGCTGTCTTGCTCGGTCGCTTTTTCTTTACTTCGCTATTCGCCATTTACCTCGGTTGTCTCGGTTACGATTTCGCACCGTGTTTGACTTTGATTCGCGCGGCGCACATCGCCCAACTTATACGTTGGCAGTGGCGGCGTAATCTAATAGAAAATAAGCGATGGTGCTGCCTCGCGGTGACTTATAACAAGCATTTTTTTCTCTGTATCTTTCTATTTCATACGTATCTACATTTCTGGTATACTTTTTGGGAAAGCTTCTATGGCGTTAGCTCTCTCGGTCGCGTTGCTGAAAAAGCTGTGTGTTCTTGTGAGCAGTGCAGCTTACAGGAAGCCACTTTCGCCCCCGGAATTTTAGCGCTGGGTCGCCCACGTGGTGTCTTGCGGGCCCGTGTGCCTGGTTGGCTGCTGACGTGACCGACAGTCGACATTCGCTTCGTCCCTGGCCTTACTTTTTATTTTCCCTTCTCAGGCGGTGCATTCCGCCGGCTGCTTAATTTTGCAGAAACCTGGCACTTTGCGACAAGCACTCGACGACTGTGCTCGGCAGCTTCTTTCGCGTGGTTGCTTGTCAGAATTCAAGCGGCTTGCAAAGGCGGTGCTTGCTTTATCTTGCTGTTGTACACACTTCCTGTCACGTGCATCTCTAAAACAGGTTGAAGACAGTTTTTTTTTTTTTCACTTTCTCGTCAGAGCAGTGCTTTCTGACAGGGGGCATTTTTGTTGTGTATTGTCTGCTAATGTATTATGTTGCTATAGTTTTTGTCATGGTGTTTATACCGCATACTTACGATATTCCGTTTATCAACTGTCGAGTGGAACATTTTTTATTTTATTTCGACAGTAATCGCGTCACTATTGGTAGTGATTATAGCTCAAAAGGATTATATATATATTGTAGTTTACTGCTTCGTGTACCTAATACATTCTGAAAAGGTTACTCTGGCTTCCGCTAAGTTGCTCATTTTCTTGTATATTGTAATCCTAGTTCAGTTATCGAACATCATGTTGAGCCAACACTCTGAATTTTTTATGCAAATTACTGCAATAACAGCTGCTTGGAAGTTTTGTGTGTGAAAGTCAACGGAAGCAATAACTGAGAATCGTATTCGTCTGGAGTCGTCAACTTCTGTGTATTTCTACGGATGTTAGTTTCCGTGGTAGCAGCCGCCTGATGTTATAATGCAGCTTAAGCAGGGTTTGAAACACAACAAAAATCCTGTTGTTACCTTCTGTTTCGTTTTTTTTTTTGAGCTTCAAAACCTTTTCAAGATGAAAGTCAGCCAGCTATCCCATTCGTCCATTGATCTGCTTTATGATACGGCGACGAGGTTCGAGTATGCGCAACAGCTAACACAAGAAGTTGTAATTTATTCCCACCGCTTTTCTTCTTTTTTACCAACGTTTATGACTGGCATGCCTGTAGTGAATGTCCATGAGAAATTATTGGCTGTGCATTCGCGACATGCTTCTCGCACGTCCTCAAACCTCGAGATGGAAAAATAAGAAAGAAGCATGTCACGACACGCTTCTTTCTTATTTTTTCGTCTCGAGGTTCGAGGACGTGCTCTTTCTCTTCCTCTTCCTTTTCTTCTTTATTGTGGCTACCTCATTTCTGGCCTCTGCGCGTTAGCTTTCTGCCGGGTCGCCCTGGTTTAATATGCGCGGCTTTGGTGGCGCATGATGTATTGCTGCAGTGCCCCAGGATGCGCGCCTAACTGCCTCCCCTGGGCCATTTGCTGGCGCGTATTTCTAAATAGCAATAACCTATAGCCTTTTACTTCATTATCACGTGCCTCAGATGCTGTACACTATAGACTCCGGCTACAGCTTTTCTCACAGCGGCTTTGTGTGAACGAAGGAAGGACCTATATAAGCACCTATTAATAGTGGCACTGTTCACGCTTCATCAGTACGCGTACTTTTTCTTTTTTGCTTTCTATTGGCTATTATTGCTGTCTTTATGACCATTCTTCCCCGTATGCCAATCTCCATTAGACATCTGATGTGTCCTGTGCGGTGAAGAAATTCAGATAATCTGGATGAAAAGAGCAAAGAATAATAAATAAAACGATATGGTTTAGACGATCGCGCGGCATCATCAGTTACACGTGCGATGCGTGGACTGCCGTTGCGTCCCATAACCTTAATGCCTAGCTGTAAGGCTCTGTCGCACGAGACCCGATCAATACCGGACTCTGGGCTAATTTTTCGTTCAACCGTTGGGCTAGCCGCAGTACGGAGCATTCCATTGCCCTTTGGCAAGTGCCATATTAGTGAAACTGCACTTAATGACAGGGGTGTCAAACGCCTCGTCAACGGATGGTCGTCACTCGCAAGAGTGCTGGGTCGTAAATAGAAAACTGCACTGCGCGTGCGCGGAATGTCCAATGGGAACATCCAGAGGCAGCACGCGAAAGACCTTGGTTTCAGTGATTAGCTGTTGTTAGCAGTGGTTAACGGAACGTGATTGCGTAGCACTAGTGATTACTCTTGTATTGAATACGTTACTGTACCGCGATTGCGGCGGCCACTTATCGGAGGCCTACTTTATTACAACGTGGGCTTTGTGTATCAGCGTGGAACGATGCGCATAAATTAGCCCGAAGGTGACGTGGTATGAACAGGAGCCATTGCCGTTCCTCAATATAGGAATTGGCCGTAAACCGCTTCGCGAGGTGCTTACCGCCGTATAGTCCCAGATGCGTGAACAGCTGCAGGATCTGCGAGGAATAATAATACAAAGGATTACACTGTTTAAGTGTATCGTTTAATTGTTTTACAATTGTGATGCAAAAATAATGACAGAATTGATTTGAAGCGATATAGAAAGCCAGGGGCAAGTGGTCAGACGCGCGTCAGCGCTAACTCACAACTATAAGCTTAATAAAATAAAGGTAGCTTGATTATGTGCTCGGGAATCGCGGGAGAAAGACAGAGAAAGAAAAGAAACACTGACCAAGAAAGCAACCGTTGGAACACGCGCAACAAAGTGCCACTGAATGGTGTGTAGTACCCAGTCTTGATACCTACACTGATTGGCAGAATGACTGAAAAGTGGGCAAGTTCGGATTCATCAATGTGGCTGGGCAGCGCGACTTTACACCGACGTCCGAGACAGAGAAAAAGGACAGGACGACGTGCGCTGGTTATTTGCGTAATTTGCATATTTACTGCTGCATTGCTCGCTGGCACTTTCATTTGTAGACTGCCGCACATCTGTCGAAGGGTGTTCTACAGCCCGCACACAAAATTAAGAATCCAAGTCCCGCGAGTGGTTGTGATGCTTCGGTCCCTTATAAATACCCTTCGTATACTCCTAAGCAAGCTGCATACTCCGTCAGCGCGAAGTGCAGTGCAAGTACTGGATGCTCTTAATCCAGTGCTTGCAAGTCTCGAGTAAGCCCCATGGCTCACCCGCAGCCTCCTATTCACGCAACGACCACTGGCCCTTGGTTCATGTCAGATGTCTTCAACGCACATCACCATCTATGAGACTTGACTTTGGTGTCCTGGTGCTTCGCTACACACAATATGCTCACTCTCTTCCTCTTTTTATTCCCCCTTTCCCTTACCCCTTGTGTAGGGTAGCAAACCGGACGTTCGTCTGGTTGACCTCCCTGCCTTACCGCTCTTCGCTTTCTCTGTCTCTCTCTCTCTTCCAAGTCACCGCCATTCTGACAGCCTTATGTATTCGTACACAGCGACATACGACTTTCCAAGAAAGCCCCCCCCCCCCCCCTTTTTTTTTTTTTTTTGTTAGTATACGCTTGCGTGGCGGCGTGTAATGTGTAGGGATCAAAACGCATTGAACTTACAGGGGTTTATTTCTCGTAATTACTCTTTTTCTTAGACGGAAGTAATCAAAGGCTCTTTTTCGTGGTAAAAAGGCGCGGTTACTGATCTTTAATGTGAAACGAGAATGAGATGATGCGTTGCCATTGTTTGACAGAGGAGCCCGACTACCAATCGCAATAACTGAAGACCTGCCTTCTCGCCAGAAGGCATTTGAAAGCAGCTTTGCCATTTTTTTTTCTGCATCATTTTTTTCTACGTTTCCTCAGGCCCCATTCGCCATCACAGAGACATTTTGTTGAAGACCTGCGAAAATGATGAGCTATATACGCCTCGGCGTGAGGCAAGTATCTCTTCAAGACCGCATACAACATCTACACAACATCTACGGTCTTTCAGTAATCACGCCTCGTGGCATTTCCCCGTCTTTTCCCCCGCATTCAAATGAAGACGAGAGCTATACATACGGATAGTGGAGATGTTTCTTTTGCCGCAGCTCGCGACGAAGTACGTAGCGAGGCGCCTATATACAGCCTACTTCCGCCCTGCTTTTTATTTACGTGGCCCGATGACAAATGGCGACAACTGTATACCTGAACAAGAAGGCGCCATGCAGATGCGACGGCAATCGCTCCTGCCAGTACACTAAGCCCTGCCTCACGAAAAAGGTGCACAGTTAACACGAACATAGTTGACGCGTGCTAATAAAGAGCTTAATATTTATAGCTGCCCCCCATGCAAGGCGGGTTCGTGGCTTGCTATGTCTTCTTTAGCTTACTGCAGACTACCGCAATTTATCGACGGTCGCATACGCTTTTCCTTCATGCGCGACGGAGGTTGTTCGTTAGACCCACTGTGTGCTGACGGTAGTTGTAGTCTCCGGGACACTGCACGTTATTACGTGGGACGGGGTGCACTAATGCTGCCGCCGCGATATGCGGCCGTCATTCATTTAGTCCTATTCCTGCTCGTCTTTCTCCATTCCACCGCAGATCCCACATTAGCGTCGCTCCGTACCTCGTTCCCTCGTGAAAAATGGCTGTCCGGCAGCGGCGGATGTTTTTCTTTTTTTCCTTTCTCCAGATAAAATCGTGCAGCATTATCGAAGCTGCGCGAATCGGGCAGAGGTAGTGACCATTTGCGCACCACAAGTCGGTGGTTGCTTTGACAGCTCGTATAGTGCATATTTGCACCGGTGCATGATTATCGTTCATCAAGCCACTCTACCTTCACTTCTGTCGTTAGGCAGATTCGTCAGCTTCGTTTTATCTGTAGCAGACGCACGCGTTCTGAGACTGTGCCCAATGTCCCGATAAGGTGTCTTTATTTCCCCGAATTCCGGACGCCAGTTAAAGAAGTACGTCTTTCGATGTGCCGCCTCAGTAAAAGTGTGCATTGCTGTACAGCTTGCAACTGGCGTTCAGATAATTGGGAGGCGGATTCTAAAAGCCTGTCGTACATAACAGTGATTCGAGATCTGCCGGTATTTCGGTAATGGTCATGCCCTGTGGGTTTAAAGAAAGGAGGAGCTGAAGCTCATAGCGTCGGAAATGGCGTAGCTGATGGTGTTAGCCAGTACACCGGCACGCTCCATGCACGTGTTTTCCGCAGTAGGCTACTTTGATGATATCGACCCGCCGTGGTTGCTCAGTCGTTATGGTGTTGGGCTGCTGAGCACGAGGTCGCGGGATCGAATCCCGGCCACGGCGGCCGCATTTCGATGGGGGCGAAATGCGAAAACACCCGTGTACTTAGATTTAGGTGCACGTTAAAGAACCCCAGGTGGTCCAAATTTCCGGATTCTCCCACTACGGCGTGCCTCATAATGAGATCGTGGTTTTGGCACGTAAAACCCCATAATTTAATTTTTTTTCTTTAATGATACCCATCTGCCGCAAAATTATAGCTAAACAGATATTTACACAACACTCTCCTCGCATGCGGGCGAGGCCGTCAAGAAACGGAAGTGAGGGGTAAAGAAGGGTGACGCTATTTGGCTTGATCATGCCTGCAAGCTCATACCGGTTCGTTTGCATGATGGACGTGGCCGCGTCCTCCGCGTGCACCAACGATAACGGCAACGCTGTCTAGTTTTCGCGGTCTCATTTTCTATAGCTAGTCTATAATATTGCCCGTCATGTGCCATTTGGTGAGTGCCGCTGTCTCGTAACATTCCCTATGCCCGGAGAGCTTGGGAAGCATGTCCTTTATTCCCTGGTCTGTTCCGTAGTTTCTACAACGCTGCACTGTTCTCTTGATGCAACGCATAGTGGGTCTCCGTATAGATGAGTTGCGTCAGCGATGACGTTTTCTTTTTTTTTTTTCTGTCGGGGATTTTGTGGTCGTCTCGGTGTTACTCTGACTTCGTTTCTTTCTTTTTTTTTTTTGCGCTCATCCCCCACCGACCCCCCCCCCCCCTTTTTTTTTTTCTTTCTACACCCACGCGCCAGATATCATCTGTTATCTCTCTCTTCTTTCTTATGTAGCTGCTTCCCTGGAATACATTTAGGGGCTGGTTCGTCGCCGAGTGCCTTGATGCGTTCAGCGCTTAATGTTGCTCTCGTCAGTGCAAGTTTGCTATTTTGCGCGACACTGTACGTAAATGACGGCTTCTTTGGTGTGGCCCAAAAGTAACGACGGCACGTTTGCATGCATACACCAGCATTGTCGAAGGCATAGCACTCAAGCCCTCATTTTCATTTAATTACGGAGGGTTATATATAGTGCTTTTTTGTCACGTAAATATTATTCTGAATATAATCATTACTGTAAAATATTCACACATTTTGTGCGCTGCTTCTTGTTGCATTTATATTTGCATGTTGCTTATCCTTGGCCACCTTTTAATTCGGTACGATGCGAAAACATTTATTTTTTAGGGTTATGTCATCGACTATTAGTATCTTTAGTACTTCCGCTTTATTGTGTCGCATTGTTTCAGAACGACGACTGGACTTCCATAATAATTATTTCAGCTTTCCAGAATTTGTTTTTAATCGATCATTGGGCGAGCACTGAGAGTTCTTTTACACCGCACGTTCGGCGTACAATTCTGCATCTCAGGCCTGGAGTTCAGGTAGACCTTAGGTGACATTGAAATAAATTTACCTAAGGTAAACTAATCGCTAAAAGTAAAACGTCATTTGGGCCTAGTTGGTACATGGTTCTGAACTTAAACTTACTGCTCAAACACCCATGACGGACCACAAAAAGAAGATACGACACGCACTGCAGCACAAGGTGCGCAGGGCCAGTGTGTACGCTTGAACAAATGTAAATGCTAAGTGCGTCTTTTCTTCAAGTGCATCGATACAAGAGTGGGAACTCAAACTGATATAGTACATATTTTGCTTCTATTAGAGTTTTGCTGCGTCATTCTTGTTATTGCTCATTTTGTCGTCTGTCGATGATGCGTCTTCGTGTCTGCGCTCTAACGGCACGAAGTGAGGGCGCCCTTTTACGCGTCATAAAAGTTACGTCAAACGAGCACGCACGCCACTCCGTGCCGCTCGTAAAGGGTCGCCAGCACTTCTGCCTCAGCCGCCACTCGTCGCGGCGCACGCGCTGCACCGTCCCTGTAAGCGCAGCTGAAGCGATAATTGTCGATGCAGGAGCAGATCCACGCTGGTTTGAAATGTCAGGGCCGAGGGACGCCGAGACCACGGTGTAAGATATATGCTCTTTAGGTGGGGACACTTCTCGGCTTGCTTGCTAGACGCGATCGACCAGATAAAGTAGCAAGGGCGCGCGTCTATCGGGGCGGTGACGGCAGCGGATACCTATTGGCGGAACGACGCAACTTCAGTTAGAACGCTGGCGAGAACATGCCCCGACAAGGAACGCGCGCATGCCCTCTCCCCGGTGACCTACTTTCGTGCGTCACTCAATCATTTCAGATTTTCCGCGAACCGCGGTTTGCGGAAACGGGAGATTATACCAATATAAAATTTTCTGTGTTGAAGTTGCGTCGTACTGCCGATAGGTATCCGCTGCCGTCACCGGGCCGATCGGCGCGCGCCTTTGCTACTTTATCTGGTCGATCGAGTCTGGCGAGTGACCTCACCTAAAGAGTATACATCTTACACCGTGGCCGAGACTAAAGTCCCTTGATTTCCTGCTCTTTAAGTAGCGACATCTATCTCTGTTGGCCGCCATTATCTTCCTAGATAGCATGCGACCGTCAACAGGCCGCTGCTATCTACGCTGCTCGCAGCTTCGTGCAAGTGATTGCGGGGGAACAGCGTGAGAAAGAACATGGCATCCGGAATGAGTCGCCCAATGAGATTCGTTGGCGGTGCTTCAAAGCTTGTCGCTACCCAAAGAAAGCAAAAAATAACTAGGGACTTTAGCCGGGACATGTTCGTTTTTTAATGTGGGGCTTACTACTCGTTTCTGTTAAAACGAAGCTTTCTAGGCGAACGCTCATGGACTTTGCTGACCATAGCGCTTATTTTGTTGCGTCTGCCGCCGCCGCCTTGCCGAGCCTCTCTTTTCCGAGATATGCCGGTACGTCAGCGTTGACAGTCTTTACATGCATTGAGCGCGTGACGCGCGCAAGCATCCCATTCTTTTCCTAACGTGCAATGCTCTTGTTAATTATCGTGTGAGCTAGTTATTACTGTTCAAAGCAACCTTCGTTTCATTAAAGAAGTGAGTTAGTATTCTAAATTTTAATACGATACTCACCTCAAGAGATTTTCGCAAAGTGAGGTGCTTTGGCTAGCCGACCACTATAACTAGGAAAACAACTTGGGTCCATGGACATCAGAAAAATTGAAACGCCGTTCCACACGCGCAATATTAGAGTTTCTGGAAGAACCACGATTACCAGAATGTTACTAAGTATGAATTAGGGTACATTTCTTCTTCTTCTTTCTGGGTTTTTACGTGCCAAAACCAGTTCTGATTATGAGGCATGCCGTATTGGAGGGCTCCGGAATAATTTTGACCACCTGGGGTTCTTCTAGGGTCCCACGTATACTTCTTTCCTTGTGGCTTCATTTTTCCGTGGTTCTTGTGACTGCGTTCGCGAGTACTGTGCTTGCAATGTGGCATAAAATAGGGTCCTCATTTGCACTTTTCCAGGAGCACTTGGTATTTTGTGAACTCCTCGAAACCCTTGTTTTACACGTCAGCTTTGGAAATGATGGAACATTTGCTTTTTACACGGACACTAGACATCACAACACGATTTTCTCTAATAATGGCTTCTCTTATGGTCATTAATTTGAGCACAATTATGTCGGAGAAGAGGGGTATCCGGCGCCAACTACAGACACAAACGTCACCTTGAATACGCTTTTAAAAAATGGCACAAGGAATAACTCGCTCAAGCAGCGATGTCAGTAAGAGCAAAATATTTAGAGAATGGTTGTTCGCGCACTATGTGCGTCTGTTTGGTTTGAAGGCGTATGCTGCTACACAGTCTGGTGGATTCGAATTTAAATATTATCTTTGGAATTACTGCGGCCAAGAAGTCCGAAATGTTAAAATCATCCCACCACCACCAACGGCAGCGTTAGGAAAACGTTAAGGTGTGAAATATATTCGAGCTAGCCGCCAGTGTAATCTTCTCAGTACTTTCGCGTAATCTTATTGTAGTCTCAAGGTTCCTAATAAATAGGCCTGCCTTTAGCACTTACTGGCATCACATTCACAATTGCATTATGTGTTTTACTTTAAATAACTAACAAAAATTTCTAGGAAGTAACTTTTTGTGGGTTGTAATTGGGCTTCTTAAATTTTTTTTTAAATTAACGTCAGCCTGTTCAAGTGAACTAGTAAATGACTTGGGGTTGTGCTGTGTGCTTTGCAATATATATATATATATATATATATATATATATATATATATATATATATATATTACAGAACGTGCAGTGTTGTTAGTATACTAACAACACTGCACGTTCTGTAAGAGGTGTCGGAAATACAGTGGCGTAATTGTTATTCAGTGTCCAGTGCTTTTTATTAAGCCAGCCGTAATTTGTGCGTGTGCCACGAAACTGCCGTGCCGTAGCCATAGCAACCAGGCGACGCCACAGAGACACAGCTCCGCCGAGCTCCCGCCAGCTGCGCGCTACTGCGCATGCGCCGTGACGTCATCCTGGCGCTGCTGCGCTTGCCGCCCGAGAGAAATAAATCAATAAAACAAAATGAACGTTCTTGGCAAGGCAGGATTCGAGCCCCGGTGCTCACGGTCCGAAGGCGAGCGTCATAACCACTGCGCTATACACCCACGCTTGCAGAACGTGCATTTATGGGAACGATAAGGCTGCATTGTACTGACGATTGCAACACAACTTCTTTAGGAGAGAGAAATAGCAAATGAGAGCGATAGAAAGAAAGAAAGAAAGAAAGAAAGAAAGAGGTAACGTAGCTACAACCAAAAGCCGCAATCAATCGCCCAGCTTCGCTGTGTCTTTAGCTTTGCGCGGCCTAGTGCAAGCTTTAGCCTTTTTTTCTTCCTTTAATTTTCTTCTTTTTTTATGTCCCGGGATTGAATCCCGGCCACGGCGGCCGCATTTCGATGGGTGTGAAATGCTAAAACACCCGTATACTTAGTTTTAGATGCACGGTAAAGAAACCCAGGTGGTCCAAATTATGCCGCAGTCACTACGGCGTGCCTCACAATGGGATCGTGGTTTTGGCACGTAAAACCTCATAATTTAATATTTACTTATTTGTCAGGGGGTCAACACCTAGTGGAAAGTTTTCTTTTATTCATTCTTATGAAGTTCCTAAGTTAACCGCATGGAAAGCTGGAAAAGCTGTCTGAACATCGAATGAAAGTGGTTAGTTTTGTTCTTGTTCCTCTCATCCCCCCTCTCACTGTACTTTTCTTTGCACAGTTCAGAATTGTGGCATCGACGTGTGGGCAGTTGGTGGTCTCCCTTCAGGTTTTTTCTCTCTTTTTCGAGGCAACTGCGTAAGCGTAGCGTCTTCTTTATTTACTGATTCGTTTATCGCTAGCGGGTTTAATCGTGTACATGGGCATTTTACGCTCGACTGCATTTGCAGCTCTTGCTCGCTCGCGGCGTACAGTGAACTGTGAATATAACACGCGAGAAATTGAGTTGATAACTTAGTTTTACTTTGTTGCACGCATATGATGATGTGCGCTTAAGGCCTGTTTTATTTTTAATGCTTTCCCTCAATGCATGCACCCCCCTCACCCCCCCCCCTTTTTTTTTTCGCACACAGCACGTCAAGACATTTACACGCACGCGTGCGCGCACGCTAAAAAACTATTGCAATCGTTAACGCTCTCGAGTAGTTATGTTAGTCCCCTGCAGCTGTTAATTTTTGTCTTCAAAACTATACGAACGTGCCGTGTATAGTATTTAATGACTCGTGAGCCTCGCCGGTTGTAATACTCTAAATTAGTAATATCTTTAAAAAAATGAACTTCTAGCCTTGAAAAGAAAAGCCCCTATAAGATAAAAAGAGAGAAAATAGAAACTCTTCGCCCTTACGCAGCGTTAGGTAAAGTAGAAAGCGTGTTCTCTCGGTCGATCCGGCGTGAAACGAAAACATTAATTGAAGCGGCACTTCTCGTTGTTGCTATCTTCTTCCCGTTATCCTCTTAACGATCGCGGTCGCTTTCGAGATACGGGGAAGTTAATCTCTATTTTAATTAATGTGCAGCCCGAGATTAGTAGCCTCAATGCGCTGCCTCGGTATTCCTCGAAAATCTTTTCCCCGCTGTTTATCATCTTTCTTCTGGACGGTGCTCTCTATCGGCATGTGTATATATATTGCATGTGTTTTGCAATTAACAAAAACGTAGTGCACAACGCACTCGCTCGTGCTCTCAGTAAAGATCTGCATCCCGCTTTCTCTCCCTTTTGTTTCCTTTTTCTCTGTATTGTTCAATATATATATATATATATTTTTTTTTTGGGGGGGGGGGTACAGAGAGGCACAAGTCGCCCGCCTGTATTCTCCTCCTCTTCTTGCATTAAAGCCGAGTGCGTCGTGCTCTCGTATCGGGATTTCGACAGGGCCGCTTCTTCTGTTGGTACCTTGCTTCTTCGAAAATCCCTTGCAGTATCGGGAAAATACTTTTTCCATGGTATCTACTGATTTCGTAATATTTTTTCGAACGAGTTGCGGCTAACCAGGCACCAAAATGTGCCTTTGCGAATTCTTCGGACGCGCTGTATATTTTTGGATTGTGAGAGGTGGCAGCTTAATACGCTCGCCATTGGCGATAGTTTTCAGTTCTCTATTGGTTGATGTGTTTTTGCGGCAGAACTATTAAGATCTCGATGCTGGTCTTGCTGTGTCTGTTCGTCCCTTTTGTTACATAGTCCCTTTCGACGGATCACTTCCTCGTGCTTAGCTTTAGCATTGCCAGATATCGAAGAAACATTTTGCCCGCCGCTGTCACTGAGGACCTAACTTATGCCCCTCCTGCATAGTACGGGGGGGGGGGGGGGGTGGAGGGAGGGGAGGTGCTAGCTAGTGAGCTATCTCGCAACAGCCACTTTCATTTTTTTCGTTTTCCTTTTTCATTTTTTTTCTATTTTTGTGCATTTTATGCGTGGTTTTGTTCACTGCGCAGACTCCGATAATGGTGCCGTCTGGGCATGTACTTGGGATGTCACTAGGCAGTGAATACTATAGCTGGCGAAGAGGATCGAATGCAAGCTGATCATGAAACGACGGCGGAGCCTGCTGCGAGAGCCTGTTGCCTCGCAATGAATGAGTTCCGAGCCGTATGAATTGCTCAAGTGTTCGGAACTTTGTTGTTATTTTTGTTTGTTTCCTTCATTCTCTCTCAACTGATGACCGGTGTCGAATATTCGTACGGTGGCCTACAGCAATACTATATCTATACACGTCGCATTAAGTCTCAGCGACTTCATTATTTGGAGAATCTATAAGATAGGGCTGACCAGAATAATATGAGCTTCCTGCTCTCTATTTCCTTACCAACTTTCACAAGTATTGACGGCTGAGTAAAACCGTTAATGTGTGTTTCTTGAGTTCTGATTTTCCGCTGTGTCGTTAGCATGCGGTACCTTTGCATTTTTCTGGCTTACATTATGGTCCTCATTTCACTATAAGTCTAGAAAGGAAGGGCAAGCAAAGAACGTGTGTAGCATTTTTAACGAATAAAGGTGGGGAAACTTGTTGTAACTAATGCCTTATTTGTCAAGCACACTCAACTTCAGAAAGCACATTACGAAGGAGCCAACATGCCATGAAATACGGCGGTAGACCTTGCGAATCTTGTAGAATCAAGAGCCTTTTTCCAGCGAAGCTTCTAGTACGACTAGATTCCTTCTAACCTCTTTAGCTTGTTCGAGGAAATTTGGTGAAGCAGTTATCGAAAATTTGATAATTTGCCTCATTACACCTAATTAGTTTCCACACTTTGCCCGCAAATCATCCTCATCACCATCCACATTTATTTGAATTTTCAACATGATCACGGTGTTTGGTTCTTCGGTTAAGTGCGGGTAGGTGCGAAAATTTGGTGTTAACACTACCGAAAAAAATGGCAAGCTAGGGGACTTCCTATGTCAGGCGCAACATTCTGCTTTTTTTTTTTTTCAAATAGACTTTCCTCTAGCTCTCGCTCTTTCTCATTGTTATTGTTTATAATTTCCGAGGCTGCTACTGGTTGATAACTGCTTCAATCTAAAGCAAAACGCAGGAAGAGTATCCTTAAAGTAAGAGTGAAGTGAATACTCTTGAGACATTAGAAAGTAATGTTCACGTGGGTCTTACATGGTATTTAGCCACTACTTGGCGAGCACACTTTATCATGTCCGCTCATGCGAGAAATATTCTTTTTTTTTGTAGTCATTTTTGTCGGCCAGAATACGCTGTCCTTATTGGTGTGTTGTTCTTAGTTAAGTACGAGAAATGTAAAGCTTTGTCTAGCAAGAATTATTATTGCGATAGCAATTATATGGACACTTCAACCGGATTTCTGCCGTCGGCGTCGCCGTCGCCGTGAGGTTCCGTATAGATAAAATCTTCGCCGCGCGCCGTATGCCCCAGCGGAAGCGTGCGGGGACGCGCGCTATCACGGAGAGCGAACGCACTCAATCTCCCACGCGCAAGCAAGGAAGCGGAAAGCCAGCGCCGGAGGGAGCAGGGGGGGCACTTCTCTGCCAACAACCGCGCTCGTCGCTCGTCCGCACAGTCTCTTATCTCTCCCACGCGCAAGCAAGGAAGCGGGAAGCCAGCGCCGGAGGGAGCAGGGGGGGGGGGGGCACTTCTACGCTGCCAACAACCGCGCTCGTCGTTCGTTCGACCGCACCGTCTCTTATCTCCACACGGCTCTGACCTTTATGCGCCGTGCATTCGCCGCTCAGTTTCCGTTGAAGCGATAGACCGCACGTACCTTCGCCCGCTGCGCGGCGTATGCGCTCGCTGCCAGCGTTTTGACAGTCGTTGGCTGCAGTCATTCAGTGTGATCTATTCATGTTTGTTTGTGCGCTCTCACACCACGCTTGTTCATTCAGTTAGTAATAGTCGGGCCACATTTTCCAACGCACGCTACACATGCAATGCTGCCCGGATCGGCAGTGCAGCACTACAGGTGTGTCCCAGGTGTGTCCCTTCGCACGCGCTGCCCACGGTAAGCGCTTCTCATCAACACCACCGTTTCACACGCGCCTTCTCGTGGTCATCGAGTCTCTCTTCATGTCGGTCTACTTACGCCGCAGCACACCTGCTTACTTAATCAGCTCATGTTTACTACAATTCATATTGCTACCAAGGCTGCTCACCTTACTTCGTATGACATCGCTGTGTTGCTATCGCATTCATTGCTTCGCCCTTAGGGCGAAACTGTGACATTTTTTTTATACAAAAAGTGTAAAGGATGTATTTCGCTCCGTTCACTCCAGTATGGAAGTTTCGTACGCGCACATTTACCAGCGCCAGATGTTCAGTCCATCTGCACGATTTTATTTGGGATACGCGGGGAATATGTGCATGTAAATTTTTTTCTTTCTTTTTTGAAGTGCGCTCGATGTAGCGCTTACATGGAAGAAATGACCGCATTGGTTGTCACCGTTGGGGAAACAACTGTGCTGACAGCTGGCATGCGCGTGAGGGGGCATTTCTTATCTTTATATATGAACCACCACTGCACTATTCATCACAGTAATTGCGTTATGAGTGGCTTCCAGAAAGCCATCAAATTATTTTTTTATCGATCTCATTGCCTGGTGATTCAATAATTCATGCCGGAATTATAAAACTTATTTCGTTTACCACCTCGACTTTCTCCCCCCTCCCTAGCTTTACGGCCTTTTATATTAAGAAAAATTCTTTTTTCATCTCGTTGCTTAACCTAGCTTAATTTTGCCCGTCGCCCCATTAGTAGTATTTTTTTTTTTTACTTAGTGTGCTTGCTGTCTTCAAAAGCATTTAATTCCTTCGGCATCAACCTCGCTGTACATGACATTGTTCTCTTTTCCCTAGCGTTCCCTAACCATACGGCAATAGCATTTTCGGCACACCCCCTAGTTACGGTACGCCGTGGTTTGCATTTATTCTTGGGGCCCATCGCCCCGACTCATTAAATCAACCCTGCTCCGTCCGGCAAAAACCAAGCCGCGAACCGGACTAATGAAGTACACCCGCTTTTATGAGATATCCGTGTAACGTGGCGTTCTTTTTCGGGTTTCGTTTATGTGGCTAGTCGTGCACGAATGAAAAATATTTAAAAAACTAAAAGAAAAGAAAGTAGAAAAATAAACAGTGAGGGATACACCGGTGAAAATTATAGAAAAAAAAAAAGAAATTGCCGGCGATTTGCTCACTTATTTGGCCCTCGCGTTCTCAACTGGGCACACGCATCGCGTGCACTGACGCCAGACTCGCCTGGCCACGTCCTGCTCTCGTAGAGGGATTAGTGGCAGCAGTAATGGAGGCAGAGCTCGGCGCTGTTTTGGCCCTGCTATGCGGTATATTTTGGCCGCAGGCGTAGTTTTAACGAACCGACCCGCAACCCCCTCTGCCACCTTCGCACCGCAGCGTGCATGTACGCGGAGGCGGCCCCCATTGCCAGCAGCGGCCAGGCTTCCATTATCTGCTCCCTCACTTTACGTCGGTCCTGCACGCCACCTGAGAGGAGCCGGCTGCGATGGCGTGTGGCCAGTCGTCCCCTTTCAACCCGGCCTTCCATTCGCTCCTCGTGCTCGCTTCTTGTTTGCGTGTGCCTGCCCCGGTGGGACGCGGTCGATCGCGTATTGACTCTAGACTCGGTCTCGCTACAACCGTGCAGCGGGGAATGAAAACCACGCAGGTACCACATACGTCTGCATTGGCAATCATCTGTAATGATTGCCAATGCAGACGTGTGTCCAAGCTTTGTGACGGCAACACAATCCAAGCTTTGTGTTGCCGTCTGGTAGCAGTTCAAACGGCGTAACCTTATTTTTGGCGTAGGCGTTACCTGGACTCATGCAAATATTTCGATGCCCTGTTTGCAGGCTGTCCTAATTAAGTTGGAATCATGCACGTTGCTACAAAGTTGGGGTTGCTGCTTTGGAACGAAGACAACCAATGCACTCTATATATTAGAGTACGCACAGGTTCTGAGGTCTGTCTGTCGTAGTTCTTTCGTTGTTTACATTGTTCGCAATGCTGGAATTAGGTATAGTGACATTGTTATACCAAAACCAGTCTTCGTAAACAATGTTTCTCTTGTACCCAAGTGTATGCGGGGTTCAAAGCGGGCGTTTGAAAGCTAGTATTCACCTGGTCACTTTCTGTTTATTACGAAAAAAAAAAGACTAATCAAAACAACGAAACAAAACAAGAACAGGGCGAATAAAAGATAGTGAACAAGAACCCGACAAAACACTCTGTATCCTCGCTCTCTCCGTCCCATCTTCTTGCAGATTATATATATATATATATATATATATATATATATATATATCCATGACCCTGTCAACCCATCTGAAACACAGCCTGTCACTATTTGCGCTTTTTTTTCCGTCTACGCGTTCCTTCAGTGTTATCGATATATATGAGCGCTCTGTTGTGTGGTTTGTCTTACATGATGTACTTTTGTTCAGATGTCATGCCCGTGTTCGCTTGCTAAGTGCACAGGGTCTATCGGTAGCAGGAGTTATAGTCTCTATTAGGCACCTGTCACTTCTGGGGTGATGCTAACACAAAAACGCACAGTGAACCGAACGTCTCTTCTCAATTAATGTTGAATGTTTGATACACATGCGGAACTGTATGCAAGTGGTTTACTCGTATTCATGCCTTTCGTGAAAATTGACGTTTTTATTTAGTCGGTTCTGCCTCCACACACAACGAAAAGCACCGCGCAGTGTGTTTCGAACACCTCGAGTTGACAACAAAATCCAGGCTGTATCGGAAACACGCCGTCCTTCCACACCGTGTTATGAGCCTTAATCTCGGGAGTTTTTAAAGAAAATGCTGCTCTTCCAACAAAAAATATGAGGAAATATTTCCTTTCTCGTTGTACATGGTTGTGCTGCCTTCTGCATCTAATCTTAAAACTACTTCGCAATACTTAAACAAAAAGAAAATAAAAATGGGTGGGGGGGGGGGTGGGGGGGGGGGGGCGAACTTACGAAGCTTCTCGTTCGTCAGTGCCCATGGCCGCCCGCCTTCGTTGCTAATATTTTCAGCATCATGATTTGGCTGAATTTTCCCTGACAAACAATTCTGGCGTAGTAGCATTTTGCTGAATATGGGCCTAGGTTTTTCTCGTTTGTAACGTGCCCATCAATACTAGGAACCGAATAGAAAATGGCTTACGTTCCTGAACCGTCTTCGAGGCTGAGGAGAATATGCGGCACAAGAAGAGGTTTGCAACTCTGTGCCATTGCCTCTCGCGCAGACCTTCGCGGGACGCCCGGTAGCTTTCCGCAACGCTGCTCGGTTTTCCGTGAGAAAGAGCGCTGCGTGTGCAACTGACAGCTCTCCTCTCTGCGCAGCTGCCCCTTGCGCCTCCCCGTGCTCTGGTTTTGGAGAGCCCGCATGAGATGCGCCGTAACGTAGCGTGAAGTGAGTTTGGCAGGTCGCTTAAGCCTAACCGTGCAGCGATAATTGAGTCGTGTCTTCCCTGCGGCGTTTCTCTTTCTCACTTTTCTCTCTCATCTTCGCGCAGGTGATTGGGGGATGGACAGAATTGGGGCAATTCTTGACGCTGCCTAAGTAACACCTCATTTTGTTCTTGTTCGACTTTCAAGCATAACCAATCGTGGCGCTGTCCTTGTTTTTCGGTTAGTGTTCAGTTTAGAAAACTGCTTATTAGTCCAATGAAAGGAGTTGGAGAAGTAAATACGTGTGGCAAGTCAGCCTGTATAGTTGCGCAAGTCTGCCCTGCGTTGTACATCTAGACTCACTGGACGTTCGATTCAGGTTTAGAACTTCATCCTAGCCGGTCTAGCCTGTCTACGTCGTCACGCAGATCGAATATATTGTTAAGCTAGGCTGACTCTACTTCGGGTTCTCCTTTCTTAAACTTTTGTTCTACGAGTCGTCTAGAAGAGAGAAAAAAATTATTAAAAAATAATTTTCGTTGGTTCTAAGTTTCTTGAGGCCGCTCTCCGGCTAGGATTCCAGTACATTTTAGAAAGCGTGCCGATAAAGTCGCTTGATCTTGCTTTTCTTTTTTCTTTCTTTAGGAAAGCGCATGCTGCCGAGGAAATATACTTGCAGTGATGTGCAAGCTACAAATGGTGGGAGCCAATTCCTTTCCGAATCCACAAGGGTGTTAGCGCGCTCGAAAATTTTGCCATTGGTCGGCGCTTTCGTCTGTAGAGTTGCGGGACGTCGCTGTCGCCCAATCAGCTTTTCTTGGATTTGGCCCATGATCAGTTGACGCTGTAAGTGTACATGCCGCATCGATGCACGCTTTTAGAGAGACAAAGTTTTTACCATCTGCCCTGTCGCCGCGGGAAGCAGTCTTGCGCAAGGTTGGCATCAGTCTTGCGGCATCAGTGGGCGATTTGGTTCTCTTCTATTTTTATTTTTCATGGAGGGAGGAAGGGGGTGTTTTTTAAAACGCTTGATAGATTAGTAGGTGCCTTTTGGGCATAAGGTGTAATCCCACTAACAAGATAAGATAGGGAGACAGTAAGAAATGAGAAAACAAACAGTAAGACTATTAGAAGGGAAACTTCTAGTGTCTCAGCAAGACTTCACAAGTCTCGCCTTTGCACGCTTAGAAAGAATTTTCTAAAACTGATTGGACGAAGAGGAAGGAAATGCCAAAAACGGAAAAGAAAAAGCAAGACAAGAAACAGAGATAAGGAAACACAAAGATTAAAAACACAACTATCAGATTTTAAAACGTTGGGAGAACTAAAACTTTTGCGTGTGTGTGTATTGGTTAATAATTTTCTTTCGGGACATTTTGTTCTTCCTTTTTTTGTTTGTTCCGGTCCTGTGTGACTCGCCGACAGTTTTGAATTTCCCTGGTCGCCCTTATCGATTTGTGGACTCTTTTCTTTTTCTTCTTTTCTTTTCCGCGTTATTGCCTCTCTCTCAAGGCTTCAATTCTCGTGCGCGTGAAAGGTCCGAACAACCTTCTTAAATTTCTTTTGTGAATCTAGAACATTTTTGCCGTGGAGGTGACTCGACGGATAAAGGCCGGACTAGTGATGTTTTTTTTTTTGTTTTTTTTTTTCCCCGTCGGACTGATATGAAATTCGACACCAATGAGTGTGCACTATGAAAGGTCATCCTTCGGGAATTGAGGAAGTGTCACGACAGGAAGCAGCAACTTCGACAAGAAAAACCAAACTATGACAACGAAAAAGTGCGGATAGAAGCGTCGTTTTTCTGCCTCGACAACGCCGGGAGCATGCTACCATTTTCTTTTTCCTTCTAAGGGGGTATTACGTAATCCCCTCCGGAAGCAAACATAAATCTGGCGGGTATAATCCCAACTCCCAGAGGTGCAGCGCTTCTCAGCTTATTCCTATAGCCGTCTTTCTTCCTCGCTTTACGCGCTGACGAACTGCAAGCTGCTTGCCGAAGTCAATCAAGCGAGCCCGGCGACACAGTGCTGCTAATGGCGTCTTGACACACAGCAGGGATTAGGAACGGCTCGCCCTCTGGCGGCGGCGCGTGTTTCGCTTTTTCTTCGACCCTTCAGGTTCACACGGATGTTTCTTCGCAGGTCTTCTTTACTATCTTTATTTACTATTTACTATCTTTTTTTTTTTGATGCCGGCATGCTTGGCGAGCCGGTTGGTTTGAGACATCTATCGCTCTTTTGAGCTTAGCCGTATCGCAGCGAGATGGCCCAGTGTGATGTGCTTAAAGCTGATGGGCATTCTCTAACCACTCGGTGCAGAAATAACTTTTTAATTGAGCGCTTGAAAAGTCACTCGGGAGTCGCTGCAGGAATAGCTACAGTGGCGCGTGCGGCGGTGGAGGCTTCAGAGGCGGCAATGAGAAGATGCTCCTTGCTTTTGCGTTCCGCATGTGTACCGGTGGTTGCGTCGCTGCTCACACACGTGATGCCCATCAGCGGTTAGCAGATCGTCGCCGTCAGCTTTCCCTATGTATTTTTTTTTGTTACTGGCTTCAGCTTGGTAAACCTCTGACCCTTTTAGAGCGCAACGCTTCGGCGCCCGTTTTTGCGGCGAGCGTCGTCGTTGTCCCTCGTAACAGAGCGAACGAACACATCGAAGGATGAAAGCGAACGCGGAGCACAGCGCGAGATCAACGACGGCGATAGCGAAGAGAGCGTGAGGAGGAAAGCGGAGGAGGAGGGTATGGCGAAAGTGTGAGAACAAAAGCGTAGTGCCGTGCAAGACGGGCTTTGTGGCGACTATGGCTACGCGATGGCGCCAGAGTAGCGTGCGTCGTCTGTATGGAAACAAAGTTCTGCATTAGCGGAGGTCTGTCTGCGACCGCTCCTGTGAATGGCGCCCACGCGTCACCCACGGGCTGCCTCTCGTGATCTCCCGATTCGCGTGGCAGTCGCGCCGCACTTCGCTCCGTTTGCAATGTGCCGCACGAGACAGATTGTCCGCGTCAGCGAATATATCGCAAAATGAAAATGCGTATAGAGCTGCGCTCAGATTTCGCATTAGCGAGTATCGTAATCGCCGGTGAATTTTTTTACTACCCTAACACTTGGCTCGATGTTTGTTAAGATGGATGCTTGGGCGTGTGTCCCGCCTTCGCTCATGGTCGGATGACCGAGGTTGTTTTCTTCGCGGAGGTCTCCGCTTCGATTGCGTGATATTGCGGCGCCAAACGACAGACTGCATCATAGGGCTTCAGCCGCGCCTAACTTTTTGAAATAAAATAAATTTAACACATTCATGCACACGTCGCACTGTGACATGGACGATTGCTCAACGAGCGTACGCGCTACGTCCTGGGTGTTGCGAATCTTAAGACTATGGTAAATATTCGTTTCGACATACTCGTTATGAATTTTATTTCTGTATTTATTTCCGATACTTTATTTTCTCGTGTTTTCAGGGACTGGTGATGTCGGCGTTCGCGTTTTCGTTGCTACGCAGCCTGGCACACCTCTTATTCCCTCCGTGTTTGCACTGCTCTTTGATTGAAACCTGAGAGTGTCTAGCATTCACAGATGTTGCTAGCGTCTTATACAAGCAACTCTCCGAACTTTGTGGTTTGAGCCACTTTCGTTGAGAAACGCCTGTCTTTTAGTAAGAAAAAAGAAAGTAAAAAAAATGTAGAATGGGGCGGGGACAAAAAATACGCGCCTTCGGAGACTGCGTCAAATATTAGATCAGCGCTTGCTCTCCACGTAGTTCTGGATGCTTTCTGGATGCAAGCTGCATCGGACCGTTTGGCGCGCGCTTTCTATCTTTCGAAGTGTTATTTTTTTCCTTGTATTTCTTTTTTGCGGGGTCATGCGTTCGCAGACAGGCTGTTTGCGACGTGTTCTGAAAGCGCTTTGGGGAGGACTGTCTCAAGTTGGCGCGCCTGCTGATGCGACTCGAGATTTTTGCTTTGGAGTGTTGGAACGCGGCCGTGTTGAGGGCGTTGTCCGGTGAACAAGCTTCGTAACAAGTTTTCCGTCCGCATGACATCGTATGCGCTACCGCCAGCACTTCTCTCGATACGCGAGAATCATTTTATGTAGGGCTCCCTGTCGCGAACGAAACGACTCACTTTGGCTGCAATATATGCGCTGAATTTCCTGCGCCAGTTAGTAGCTACCAGATCGCACCTTCCAAGTGGCAAGAAAAAAAATGTGCGGGACGTTCTGTGAGAGCAGAGGTTGTAGAAAGTGTTAATCGAACTAGTAGGTCATATTTCTCAGTTCCTCTACTAGTACACTCGTGGATAACCCGCCGAGGTTGCTTAGTGGCTTTGTCGTTGCGTTGCTAAGCAGGAGGTCGCGGGATCGAATCCCGGCCGCGGCTGCCGCATTTCGATGCAGAGGAATGCATAAATGCCAGTGTATCGTGCCTTAGGTGCACGTTAAGGAACCGCAGGGGGTCCAAATCAGTCCGGAGTCCCCCACTACGACGTGCGTCATAATCATATCTTGGTTTTGGTGCGTAAAACCCCACAATTTTTAACGCTCGTCTATGCCGCTACTGTGTGGCCGGAGCGTTATTAAATGTTCCAGGCTTTGGCCTCGGTGTTATAGTATTAAGTGTTTAAGTAAGAAGCCTCAATGTTATCGCTAGTTCCTTTACAATAATAACACTGTTCAAGCAATACGGTTCAAGCAATGACGGTAAAGCATTAAATCGTGTCAATGAGTTCAAATATATCGGTCTTATCATAGCAATAACATTCATTGGGATAAACATGTCGCTGCTATTTGTAATAGGGCAATGTCCAATCTTCATTGTTTAATAAGGTCTCTTAGAAGTAAATATAGCAACTCCAAACTTGTCGCATACAAATCTCCCGTACCGCCAATTCTAGAATACGCGAATGTTATCTGGGAACAGTTAACACAAATTAACCTACATAAATTGTAAAGAATTCCAAGCAAATCTGAAAGATTAATTTTTAATAGTTACGGTCCCTCATCTATTAAACATTTACTTAACCGAGCAGACTTAAAAGGGATAGCAGAAAGGAATAGCATCTCTCGCTTTAAGTTTATGTTTAGAATTGTTAAGGGTGAGTTAAACAGCTTAATATTGGATTACACTTAAACTTCCTTTCGATATTCCGCAACAAAACGACATCCCTTTTCATTAGTCCCATTTCAGTGCAGAAATTACGTTTTTAAATATTTTTTTTTCTACGAACCGTAGTAAATTGGAATGATCTTAACGTACGCGTAGTCACGGAAGAAGTCATTGATCACTTTCAGGCTCTTCTCTCAAGATGTAACACTATTGATATTTGCACGACCAAAAGCTTCTCTGCGTGTTGATGTTCATAAATATGTAAGATAGCGATATTCATCTAAAATATAAGAGTATATGTTTATTTACTGATGTTGTTATGTATGGTGGGGGCAATTGGAGATCGCAGGGAGAGGCCTTCGTCCTGGAGTCGACATAAATATAGGCTGATGATGATGATTACGTATGGTAACTGATGTTCTGATGTATGTGTTTGTCTGTACCACCCTCCAAGCACCCCTATCATGGGGGTTAGCAGTATCGTAAATAAAAAAAAATTAAAATGATATAAATAAACAATACGAAAATACGTAACGTCATACAGTTGACCGACGTGTGGGCGAATGAAGTAGCATACTAAAACAAAAACAAAAAAATGTCACAGTTTCGCCCTAAGGGCGAAGCAATGAATGCGATAGCAACACAGCAATGTCATACGAAGTAAGGTGAGCGGCTTTGGTAGCAATATGAAGTGTAGTAAACATGAGCTGATTAAGTAACCAGGTGTGCTGCGGCGTAAGTAGACCGACATGAAGAGAGACTCGATGACCACGAGAAGGCGCGTGTGAAACGGTGGTGTTGATGAGAAGCGCTTCCCGTGGGCAGCGCGTGCGAAGGGACACACCTGTAGCGCTGCACTGCCGATCTGGGCAGCATTACATGTGTAGCGTGCGTTGGAAAATGTGACCCGACTATTACTAACTGAATGAACAAGCGTGGTGTGAGCGCGCACAAACAAACATGAATAGATCACACCGAATGACTGCAGACAACGACTGTCAAAACGCTGGCAGCAAGCGCATACGCTGCAGCGGGCGGGCGAAGGTACGTGCGGTCTATCGCTTCAACAGAAACTGAGCGGCGAATGCACAGTGCATAAAGGTCAGAGCCGTGTGGAGATAAGAGACGGTGCGGGAGAGCGACGAGCGCGGTTGTTGGCAGAGTAGAAGTGCGCCCCCCCCCCCTCCCCGCTCCCTCCGGCGCTGGCTTCCCGCTTCCTTGCTTGCGCGTGGGGTGCGTTCGCTCTCCGTGATAGCGCGCGTCCCCGCACGCTTCCGCTCGGGCATACGGCGCGCGGCGAAGATTTTTGTCTATACGGAACCTCACGGCGACGGCGACGCCGACGGGAGAAATCCGGTTGAAGTGTCCATATAATTGCTATCGCAATAAAAAAGAAAAATGCTGAGCCCGGTTGGCTACCCTGTGTTACGGAAGACGGAAAGGGGACATAAAGAGGTTAAAAACGAAAGAACCTCACAGTATGCACGGCGCACACGCAGCGAAGAGTTCATCGATCTGTTGATCGCAAGTGGTCGTATATATAGGCCTGCGCCTCTCGGGAAGCGCAGCAGCGCATTTGTGGCCTTGCGCATCGCTGACGCGCAAGATGCACAAGGCCACGGTCCCGGGGTTTTCTACGCCGAGAAAAAGCGGAAATGAAACTTCAATGATTAACCAAAGGTAAAACAGTTTCGTCAGTGGAACAGAAGCATCTATCCCGCCGAGTTGACGATTCCGGCCATAGTTGTGGCACGTAGTTACCGCAAGCCAGTTAATAAAAATGGGGAGAGAGAGAGGACAAAACAATCAAAATATTAGCTGCCGGCTCAATCCTGTTTGGTGTTACCATAATTTTAACTCTGCGTGGAATATTCCCAAGACCCCCGAAACAACGAACAATATCATTTCTAGACCGTGCTTCGCGTAATTAACAACAGTGGCGGCATCAGATGACTGTGCCATGTTTAGTAAAATGTCTTGTAATGTTGGTGTAAAATCAAAACTACAGATCTTCGGTGCCGCAATGCGCGTAGGTGTAGCTGTCCTTTGTGTGATGGGTATTGCGTTGGCCAGCATATCGACAGCTAAATGTTACCCATATTTATGCGTTTAGAGCTAAGACGTGACATAATATGAAAGCATTAGAGCGTTAGACCAGACCTCTAACGTAGGAAATTTTTTTAATTATTGTAATATTTCCGATGAATTTCTTGAAAGAATGAGGGATGTTGTTTTTGGGTAGTTGTACGCCGCCTTGTCTGACTCTTCTCAGCTCCCAAACCGCCGCTTTGGGTTACGGGGGAAGTCTTCCGTCTTTCCTGCTCGCTGAAAACGCGCTCTGATCATTTTATCCGTTTGCTATCACCGATATTGATCGAGGAACCAACGAACTAACGCGCGTGCCGACCTGATCGGAATTATTCTCAAAATCAAGCAGGCAGCATGAAAATTCCTAATAATGTCAGTTGTCGTAGACGCATGCGTTGTCGTTGAACTCCGCGTAATTCCTCTCATGTATTTTCATCGATCAGCGGTGCCACGTTTGAAGCTATACCTGTGGTCTCGTTCGAGCGCCTAACCATGCGTACAGATGAGCGACATCTATCCACCTCGCGTATTTGCACTGTCCTCTTGCTCGGTATTTTCTGCTCCTTGCGCCTTTCTTTTTCCGATGGCTGAATTTTCACAATAGCCTCGGAGAGGTGCCTTCCTAGCAATTCATGGCGTGCTCCATCCTCATCCATCATAGTTCGTGTTCGCGAACTTTCTTCACGCAGCCTACTCCTACTACTTCACGTTCCTCGTACCATAGACGCGCGCGAACTGCTGTTTGCTGAAGATTGTTTGGAATTCCTCAAGTCTGCCAGCCCGGCCCTGAAGGAGGTTTAAAATTTTTCTTCGTGTTTCTCTAAATAGTTTCACGCAGGTGTTCGGAACATCGATTAGGGAGCTAAGATTTTTTGCTCGGCCTTGTTTTTTTTTCAGTAACGCGAGTTAAGCTGTAGTGGAGTTCTGAGCCACCAACTTGATGCGTTATGTAAAAGCTGAAAGTATTGCGTACATACAGTATGCTTTTTGAGTGCTTCTCTCACGTTACTACTTTCATACTTTGTATGCATTGTCTCTAAAAGCACTGTCCGGCTTTTCTATCAGACTGACGACGTACAAGCATGGTACCAGCATGCTGTGACGTACACTGTGAAAGATAGCGGCGTGGACATCCTGCGACAGACTAACCGCCGATGAACTATATTTTGAACCTATGGACTTCTATGAAAGCTTCGCTACCAGGTAACTTGCCGCTCTCGTCGTTGGTGGAACGAAAGTGTGCGAAGAAAAACGTAGTGCCGCGCAAGATCGACTGCGCGGCGACGCTGGCTACTATATGGCGCCAGAGTATAGCGCGCGTCGTTTATATGGAAATAAACCGCTGCATGAGCTGCATGGCGGTTGCTGTGAATCGCGACAAGGCGTCACCCACGCGCTGACTCTCGCGATCTCTCGATTAGCGAGGCAGTCGCGCCTCACGTCGCTCCCTTTGCAATGTACCGCACGAGACATTGTCCGCGCCAGCTACGCTACTCACAGCGTTCTCTTCGCAATATGAACCGTGTACCTATTGTTGGGGCGCCGGTTACTACAACCTCGACCGGCGTTACTACTAGGTAGCGTGGCGTTGTCGGCAGGCTGCAGGCGTCAGGTAGACCATAGCGACCAGGCAGGGGCGAGACGATTTTTAGTGCGAAACTTGCACTGTTTAATTCATGGTTGGTGAAGGATAAAAAATAGAAGAGAATAATGAGAAAATACATTGAGGGGCCGCTTAAATAGACCCGCTAAAATCGTAGGCGAGAATTTGCTCACGTCAACGTCATGTGACATGGACCGAGTCCGGTCGTTGATTGGCGGCCGCTCCCTCTCTCCTAGGCGACGTTGCACGTGCTTGCCTCCGCTAGCGGCAACTCGAGGGTCCCGTTTGGTACGCGGAAAGGAGTCTCCCCCTGAGTTGCACAGTTCGTGGAAGGCGGCCTTTCCTCCTGTCACGCACACACACAAAGGGGCCCGTAATCACTGTGGGGCGCCCGCCAGACCGGGGACCACTCGAGACACCCATAGCAAATTAGGGATCCATCCTCCGTTTCGATTAGGCATGGTCTTCCGATAATCCTTTTTGCACGGGGTGTCACACGCCACTCGTAACACTGTAATAATAATACAAAATATTGACACGCGACATGAAAACACGCATAGAGCTGCGCTCAAATTTCGCATTAGGGAGTATCGTAATCGTCGGTGAGTTTTTTGTTTGACAAAGGTGCAAACTCACTGCAATATCTGCATTGTACACAAACCGTAAACTGGCTAGCCAAGCTAGAACGCAATGCACTCTGGTCTAGCGGCTCGGGCTCGAGGAAGGACTTGTTCTATGCCCGCGCTGGCCACGCCAAAGCGCGCCGAATGCCGCCAGTCAAGCTGTCTGAGCGGTGACGCTCGGCTGTAGAGCGTCCGCTGTGCGCGGAATTTTAGCCGGAATAGCGTAACTGCGCCGCGCGTGGCGCGCCTCAGTTACGTCGACCGTGCTTTTAAAATTGGACGCGTGCTCGCCGCAGTTCGTTTATTTCACTCACGACAGTACAAACTGGCGCTTGCGTTATATGGCGAGACAACAACCGAATGATGTGGTCACGTCAAAACATGCTCGCCTTTCTCCCGCAGGGAGCGTACGTATAGACGCGATCACCTAGCTCTTTTTTTGACAGCGAAGCTGTGTATAGCTAGTTTCCAGCTGATCGATGTTTGTAGACCAAAAATCGCGAAGGTAGTGCAATACCGGGCCGACCAGTGGCGGAGATGAAACAGGCTTCACGCACTCCGCCAACTTGCTAAAATAAGTTTAATATATTTGGTCCAATAGGGTGCACTTGACGTCATCTGCGAGGAGCGCTACCGTCGTCCGCGGTTGCCACACGCACTCGCGGCTCCGCGCACAAAACACTGCTCTGTGCGAACTCTCCACGACGGCTTGGACGATAGCGATCTCCAATACTTCCGCTACGCATGGACGAACCGACGACCGTAAACATGGCGCGGCTGCCCGGCGATGCTGTCGCCGCCTCGCGGATCAAGGTTCAGTGCATACCCCCTATACAACCCGTATCAGATATTAAACTGAAAACAACATATACTACATTTTGACCTGCGTCGGCCAGGTCTGCGTTCGCAGCATACACGTGTACGCCATCCCGCGTATTCAAACTAGTGCCTACCCATCTGAATGTCTCCTGTCTCCTGACGTCATGCTCTACGTAGGCTCGTTTCCTCAGTTCTGCTCTGAATGTTAAATGGGTAGGCTGCGCGTTGTACGGTCTGAAGAACAGCGTGTCTGCCAGGAACGACGGCGTGAACAGAAGAGGGAATGAGCGCGGCGGCGGCGGCGGAAGGAGACCACGGACGATGAGCATGCCGCGGACGCCAAGGGCAAGCGTGCTGCCCCACCAGGACCGCAAGGCGGAAAGAAAAGCCAACCGTCCATGGGGACCCGATCCCGCAAACTTTAAACGTTTCACCGGAGCAATGTTTAATCACCATATACACAGCTTCGCTGGTCGTCCACCTTCACAGAGTGGAATGGAACTGAATCTTTTAACAGTGGAGCTGTTTAATCTCTTGGTTGTGCCGCGTAGTGCGAACAAAAACTGCTCCTGGTGATGACGTCACCGCGCGTTCCCTTGCAACTACCTCGCGGAGCGGCGTGTGCTTCGCCTCCTCTCCGTGCCGTGCACATGTTGCCTTGACATGGGACGTTAAGGAGAGGGAAGGAGAGCATGCGCGCGGCGTGCGCTCAGCTCGGGAGAGAGAAAGAGAAATGAGAGTGAGAGAGAGAAAGAAAGAAACTGTAGCAGCACCAACGAGGCAGCGCGCAGAGCTGCTGCCGATGCCGTCCGCGTTTCCCCGTTTCCCCGCGTTCGCGCCGAACGCGCGCGGTGTCCGTGACTGCAGCAGGAGCCCCTGGTTGCGGCGCGGCAGGTTTCCACCAGCCACGCCCCGGAAAGTGTAGAGGCGCAGCTTGGCTGTGACATCACCGGGGAGATAAAGCTCGGAGCAGCCGGCGACGGCGGCAGAACTCTCGTTGACTGTGGCGAGTACATGTAGCCTTGACATGGGACTACCAAAGAAGGTCCGGACACCCGAAGAAGCCGCTCATCTTGAAGCGCGTCGCGCGGCCAAGCGAGAATCTGCGCGTCGGCGGCAAGCCGATTCTGAATACCGCGCCTAGCAGCGCTTAGCATTTCCTAGCAAAACGTAGCCAAGCCTAGTAAAACCTGGAAGAAGTTAGGTCGATCACCAGCTGCGCTGTTAACTCCAGCCTTGCATCACTAGTGCAAGCTACCCACATTTTTTTTTTTTTTTGAATGCCTCAGCGTTTGTGGGAATTTTGTGGGCGTGAGCTCGTTACAACAGACGAGAGTCTTTCGCGGCAAGATTAAACGAAGCTGTCGACTTTGGTTTCGGAGTTCCTCGATTACGGCCGTATGCCCGAGCATCATTGATATCAAGGGACACTGCCTTTTTTTTTTCGCCATTGCGAGAGCCGAACAGTGCGCTCGCGGCTAAACGTGTTCGTCCTCGCGCTCTCTTTGTGCCTTCCTCTTCTCTACTTTTTCTCTGCACTTCGGGTGGGTTGGCGTGGAGTCTGACGAGGCACTTGCTAACCGGCCTGTCTTTCTCACCGCTTGGTGTGTTGCAACTATTATTATTATTATTATTATTATTATTATTATTATTATTATTATTATTATTATTATTATTGTTGTTGTTGTTGTTGTTGTTGTTGTTGTTGTTGTTGTTGTTGTTGTTGTTGTTGTTGTTGTTGTTGTTGTTGTTGTTGTTGTTGTTGTTGTTGTTGTTGTTGTTGTTGTTGTTTTGTTGTCGGTATGTACGTACGTGCATATCCTTCTATGTGGTCGTAACCGTTTTTACTTATGTTCACTTCGCAGGTAAGGGCACCACGTGTTCATTTCCATGAAGTCGACACAGTGCATCCCTCGCAGCCTGATGGCACATTCACTCAGGTAAAATCCTTAGACCTTTAGCGAAGCTGTAGTGGAAACTTCATGCCATTCTGAAATGGCGTGACAGGATGTGGAAGCGTCGCTACAACATACGCCGTTTCCCTCGTAATTCGTGCCAAAATTTGAAAAATATGCGAGTGCCACGTAGCTCGGCAGAAGCAAGGTATTGTTGTTTGCCGTCGCTTGGAGCAAGTCAGACTTTCTTTTCTATTTTGCCTAATTACATAAGTAGTTACGATGGAGTAATCAAATGTTCAAATGTTATAAGCATATCAAAAATTGTCAATCAGAAAATTGTAGGCCATCGTGAAAAATTCCCGATCCATCTTTCTGTTGCTCGTTACGTGCTACATAATAGCTTTTTTCATGCAGATTATAAGCATCTGTTAAAGTAAGTGTGGTGGTTTTACTGCAATCGCTGCCTGCTTAACAGAATAGATGCGGCATTTTATCAGTAGATTATGCTGGTGCGAAGATATCTCGTAAAACTTGCGTTGTCAATCCCTTTAGGCAAACTCTTTAGTGGTGTCAGTACTTCCCGTTTGTCCTATTGGAACAAGATTTTAAAGGCTATGAAAAAAAATGCAGTTTTGCCCGACAGGCGAAGCATCAATTGCGATAGCAAATTAGTAGAGAGCCATACAGAATAAGGATAGTAGTTTTATCGGCTGTATAAATTTGGACACATTCTCTTACCAACTTATTTAACAAGCAAGGTGTCAGCACGCACAAGCAAACATGAATTGATCACACTCCATGACAGTACACAGCCGCTGTAAAAACGCTGGCGTGAACAAGCGCTCCAGCAGCAGCGAGCGAAGGTTCGTGTGGTCTATCGGTTCGACGGAAACTGAGCGGCGAAAGCACAGCGCATACAAAGGTAGGAGCCGTGTTGCAGATCCCTTTCAAGATATGGTGCGCGCCACCGCCCGCCGCCTCGCAAAGTACAAGTACGCAGTTGCTCGCAGAGTAGAAGCCGCACCCCCTCCCTCCCGCGCTGCCCTCCCGCTTTCCTCCTTTTGCCTGCGAGATTCCAGTTCCCCTTGCGCCGGGTCGCAAATACGCATTTGATGCTGCAGCGCAACGTCGCCCCATCCCCTCCCTCCCTCCCCCACGGCCTTTCGCGCAACGGAAGACGTCGCGTTTACTCTCCGCCGTGCGTTCGCTCTCCGTGAAAGCGCGCGTCCCTCGCGTGCTTTCACGCGCATATACAGCATACAGCGCGCGGTGACGATTTTATCGGCCTTGGATTTTATACGGAACCTCACGGCGACGATGACGCCGACGGTAGAAATCCGCTTGAAGTGTCCATATAATTGCTATCGCAATAAAACATCTGCACATGTGTATCTGTTCTGTTATAAATGAAGTGGTACCGATGCTTGGGCTAGTTAAATTAATCTTCACGCAAATGGTGCGAGAAAGACGAGCACACGAAGATAAAATAAATGTGCACCACAAGCGGCAGGAAATGGGTCGCTGTGGAGAGATTGAGGTAGAAAGAACCGTGAGTACACTGTTTCCTTATGTCGCTCCTACCGAAAACAAAAATAAATGAAACAAAAGTTATACCTAAGATAATCATAACGAAGGAACGATTTTACATATGAACTACTGCACATTTAATGTGTGCGTGCCGCCCCGGCATTGTATTGTTACGATAACCCGGCATTTTAGCAGCACTGTAAACGTGATACTGACTGCTCTTACTTGAATTTTCTTTATGCCGCAAAGGAACGGCACGAAGTAGCCCGAGAGTTCGTAAAATGGAGTGTTACTTGAAGTTGCCTGTTCTGTGGATTGATGTGTAATCCGTGTGGCGCACAGTTATATGGTAGTGAATGCATTCGAATCCCGTACTGAGGTGGTTGCCGGGCTATAAAGAAGAATATGAAGTTAATTAGTTATGAAGTTAGATTAATAAAAACACTCCTGAATACCGTAAAGGGGAGATTTAACATGAATACAGGCATTGTAATCAAAACGCACGCAAGAAAGAGGCCGCAGTGTACGGCCACCTTGAAGTTTCTGCATCAGTTATACGGGACTGAACAGATGTTTGCAGCCGGTATTCGGGGCTAGTTAATCGTTCTCAAGAAACAAGGATTTCATGGAATCTAAGGGATCAGATAGGTAAACCGAGCTCTTCTCCAGGACCTTTTCTTTGCAAAAGTGTCCGAATCAACCGACGACACCTTAAAATTCGTGATGTCGCATTCGCGTATTCTCGCTACTGTTGGGACGCCCAATTCAATGAATGAATGAAAAACTTTATTGAATCGAAAAAAAGAAGAAGAAGAAGAGGCAAGGGAGCGGGAAGGGTAGAACTTTGACATTTATTCTGTTCTGTATTTCTAAACACTTTCCTGCCAAATTAATTACAAACAGATTCTTCGTGGAAAACCGCACCAGTACAGACATAATAAACGCTGTTCTTTTGCGTCCTTTTTATATTAGATGAGAAATGAGTAACTTTTCAACCGCCGCAAGTACAATGCGGGTGTTGCAACTCCATGCTAGGAAACGATCTATAAACTGTCTTTTTCACCCGGCAGTGACAGCCGCTAATTGATGGAAACAGGACGTGACGCAAACCGGGTTAAACGGGGCGTCGGATGCCCCACAAAAGGGCGTGACGTATTGGATTCAGACTTCTGTGTCAGCCCCTCTGCGCATGCTGTGGTCGTTTATTATTAGTCTTTCTTCTCTTACCGCCGCGGGTGTGTTTTTTCATGCGGCTCACGGCTACTGTGTTAATCCTTAGTCTGGGGAGCGCGTTGTAGCGCTCTCTGTTATGCAGCAGTTTTTCACTCTTGCGTAATTGGAACTGGTGGTTTTCTGTCGAGGCGGGGATTAGTGAGGCGCTGTGGACCCCACTGCACCTATAAAGTGCGCGACAACGTGATGTGAATGTGCGGTGGCTAAGTGGCCATGATTGAGCTGAGATTTATCTTTCGTTTTAATATTATTTGTTTCTTTGTTTTACGTTGTTTCTTCTTTCTTTTTTTTTCTTCCTGGGAAGTGTGCTTCACATGTGTATAAGACAACCAGGGAGAACCGGCTCGCTGCCAAGCAATCGTGGCGTCGAAGCAGTAAATCAGTTTTCAGTAGCTGCTTAGTCGCTAGCGAGCGCTGGAAGAAAGAAATAGTTATATTGTTTTCTGCCCGTTGGTTGTGCGTATCACGGCGTAACGGTGATAAATGCCGACCGTTTTGTGACCGGCTCATCATTTGATCGAGGGGGGCGGTGTCTGAAATGCGTGGATTGCGGTGCGCACTTCGCTACAACGTCGCCGGCCGTACGCAGGACGTGCTATCCGCGAAATTTTCCGATTCGTATTTTTTGCAAATCATTACGGCGATTATCAATTTTAAATATTCTTGGCTAGTGGGTGCCACATTGGTCACGTATGGAGGCGTCGTGAGCTTATTATTGCTGATTACAGTATTTTAGTCCAAAGAATGGGTCAATGGTGTTTGGGGATTTTTCCAGCTTATTTAACACGTGAGGCTATGCAATATTTTCATCAAAGCTCGTATACAGTGAGAGAAGTTGACAAAAGCCACTCAACCCTCAAAACTTCCTTATTAGCTGGGAAGTATGGAAAGTTTGGTTTCTGAAAGGGTCGCTCATTCCTAAATATCTATGAAAAAAAAGAAAGAAATAGGACGACCAATGAAAAAAAAAAAAAAAAAAACTACACAAGTGACTGCAATTTATTTATTTATTTATTTATTTAGGAATATTGCAGAGTCGCTTGACTCCAAACAGGAGTGGGCACAAAGTGAAAAAAACATCAGAGAACACATCAACAACGGCAATAAGAACCAAATGCAGGAAATCATGGTATGAAACACTGCAATTGAAACAGTGCAAGGACACCTTCATTGGCGCATTTTCTGCAAGTTTGTAATAAATACATCAACTCTGGGACTCTCGACAATATGTTTCGCCAATTTGTTCCAAGCGCTTATGGTTCTCGGAAAAAATGAATATTTAAAATTATCGTTTTGAGCGCTGTATTCGTTGATAATTTTCCCATTATCAAAACGCGAGCTTGTGCGCAGCGTGTGGCGGGTAATGAAATTGTAATTGTTAATTTGGATTAGGTTGTTTTATATATATATATATATATATATATATATATATATATATATATATATAAAGTACAAATATTTTAATCTGCATTCGGCACGTATCGCTTGAAGTGTTTCAAGACCAATATAATCAATCATTTCTGTCACACTATCAGTGCATTTATATTTGATGCAAATCAATAGAGCCGCGGATCTTTGATTTTTTTCTAACTTAATTGACAACGTTGTTCTGTCTATAAGGGTCCCACAGGCACGAAGCATACTCCAGACATGACCGTACCAACGCTTTATATGCTGCTAATTTCACTTTCATAGGCGCTTTTGAAAGCTTGCGTCGAATGAACCAGAGAGATTTTAAAGCCTTGGTGCTAATTGTATTAATATGAAGATCCCAACTCAGATTGTGTGTGATAGTAACTCAGAGATATTTAACAGCCGTTGATTCCTTAAAGGAAAGGTGCACGGCGGTAGCGCGACGGTGCGGGGGAGCATGACGTCATGTCAGCTGTGGCGGCGGCGATAGCGCGGCGGTGGCGTGATGGCGCGGCGCACTTTTCCAATACTACCCCAGTCTTTCCAGTACTAGCACAGATGACGTACACGAGTATAGGCCTAGCTACAACCAAGTTTAAACCTCGACATAGCCAAGTTCAACCTAGCTACAACTAAGAGACGCAATCAATCGGCCAGCTTCGCTGTGTCTTGAGCTTTGCGCGACCTAGTGCAAGCTTTCGCCTTTTTTTCTAATATTTTGCAGTTTGTTGTGGTCAAGGAGATTGGGCGGTAATTGGATACGCACAAGCGATCAGTTGACTTGATTATGTAAATGATACGAGCACTGCTCCAGTCTGACGGAAGAGAACGCTGCGCTAGGGAAGCGTTATAAATGTGGAACAAGTAATGCGATATTCACTCTCAAGAACGTCGCAATAACGTCGCAAGAAAACTGTAAGGATGTTATCAGGGCCGTCAGTTTTTCTTTTTTTTTTTGCATCAAGGTTAAGAAGCAAGTTAAAGATACCTTCCTGATGGACAACAACATATCCTGCATAGAAGAAACGAACCCTTCAGGCTCTGTAACAAGATTAATATCTTTCCAAACGTATAGGGATTGAAAGTATCTGTTAAATTTATTTGAAGAAAGTGTCCTTAGCCTTTCTAACCTCACTTTTCAGCGCTGCGCTTAGTGTGTTGTTAGTGTGTATCGAAATAAGCTCATACACTGTAGAATTGAAACCAAGGAGTTACCCTGAAACAAATTTCAGTTGTACGCAGACCCTGCATCCCAATCTCAGTATGTCAGAGGATCTAAGAGATTTTCACTCGTGCTTAAATGTTACAAGCATAAAAGCAACGTAGGCATGAACTCCACTGCTGTTCTCGGTTGCGGGTCACTAGCTTGCAAATTTCGTCATGTTGCAACAGGCGGTGTGAAAGTGCTATTGTGGCTTCGCAAAACATAAAAAAAGCACTTTCAATTTCAACGCAGATCACTTGCGTCAGTGAAAAGGGAGAAAAGGAAATGTTTGATCCTTCTTCCAGAGTATTTGGTCGTAACGAGAAAGTGAAACGTGTAATTAAGAAACAGTGGGCAGCTTCGTTGCACATATTCGCAAGCGCATGTTCATAAATGTGCACATGTCTTTTATTAATTACACTTTTGCTCGAAGAGCGAAGGAAGCGCGCGTGAAAGCAAGCACGTGAGACCTGCACTCTTGAAAGAAAAAGAAAAAAAAAGGGGGGGGGGGGGGCTTTTTTTTTTTACGCCGATACTTTAAACGTCTCTTATCTGGACTGCTGAGCGGTTGATGCTTCCGTCCACTTTAAATCCAAGCGCTACAATACGGCGTGAGCTGCCTAGGCGCCACCCAGCGGTGAACCAGCGGGGATCGGCTTCGTCAAAGCGCCAGGAACGCGGTCGCCCGTAAACGCCGACATAGTTAGAACGCGAAAGACACTTCCAAGCCCTACCATCTTTACTACCCTTATAGCTGTCAGTGTGCTGGTTGTGTTTTCTGTGGAATCGCTCAGCGAAAAAACAAATGATACCTAAATATTCACATTGCAACAAATATACGTCATCAAGCGCACAATTATTTCGCAAAACGAACCTCTATAATCTTTCTATGCCTACTTTTCTAACCATTAGGTAGGCACAAGACAGCAAAGTATTGCCATCGGGGATGCTGGGAAACTTGCGAGATGTTGTTTGCAAGACGTACGTACACGGGACAGATTTTTACTAGAGCCGTTCAGAGAACACTTTCGTGTTAAAGGAACTATATTTGGTGAAAAACTTTACTTCGTCTAGAATTGCTGTTTCTTGTGCATAAGAAGATGTCTGCCATGTTTGAAAGTTATTTTGCCCAACGCTCAATTCTATATTGGCAGCGCGATGAGGCAAAAGGGAGACACCTTTAATTGGGTCAAAGAAAGAATCAATGAAGACACGACCCCATTGTGTAGCTGTTCTTCAAGTAATTTGTATTTCAATATCGCGCTGTTGCGTCTAAAAAAAATCTCGTCGCGATGATTTGGTTTTTTAAATACGGTGGCCCGTACCAGTTACAACAGTTTTTTTTTTCGCCTTCGTTTTTATAGCATCGATGTTACGTTCTCACCTAATGCGTGAAGCAAGCTGAGAACATCTAGCTGTTCTGGCCGTTGTCATTATTTGTAAGTTGTAGCTGTCTCGTCTTTTCATTCTTCAGCACCTCCGCAATGATCGCTCTCGCCTTCGCATGTAGAAAGCCACGGCGCCAACCGTTTCTTATTAACACGGTACCAAGAGCGTCTCGGGTGGTCTGCGGCGGCCACATTGTGTTGCGGTCCTTCTTATGAATTATGTATGAGGAGCACCGTGGCAAGTACTTCACATCCTCTTTTGTATGCAGCGCATGTGTGTGCGTGCGTGTGCGTGTGCGTGTGTGTGTGCGTGTGCGTGTGCGTGTGCGTGTGCGTGTGTGTGTGTGTGTGTGTGTGTGTGTGTGTGTGTGTGTGTGTGTGTGTGTGTGTGTGTGTGTGTGTGTGTGTGTGTGTGTGTGTGTGTTTCATATTTCAGCACTTTGAGAGAAAAGTTCGCGCTGCATAATGAACAGACCTTGTTGACTTCACGAACCGAACCAATCGGCGGCCTGAATATTAGAGCCTTTAGATGCGCTTATACATTTTGGTAAGCGCTTAATTTGGTTCACTTCTAATGTTATAAGAATGAAGTTAGAGATATGCGGAAGACATTCAATCGAAAGGCGGTGAGTTCTTTACGTTCCTCTGGTGATTTATGTAATTCATATGGATATATGGCAGCAACGTGTACGTAGGGATGCTTTTGTTCGCACGAGGTCACACGAATAAGCCAATCTATTAACATTTGGGTGCATGTTACTGCATAATGTATAGTGTTCTCAAATAGAGCACGCCTCTTCCCCCTTTATAGTTTAATACATTAAGAGTGAATTAAGCAGTGAATGATCTGGTAAAGTCAAATAAAGAATCGACTGATTTTAGTATTGTTCTTTGTAAACTGGCCTTATTGAACCACAATCAATGAATAAGTCATGACGTAGTAGCTGTGAATATATACTTAGCTGATAATATAATAGGCTTATTTAACAGACTAGTATAGTAGGCTCATATGTATACCTTCGGAATGTGTAATGTATATCTGAAACGCATACTTGCTAATAGAGCTACGTAATATATTCAACTGTTTTTTTAAATAGAGGTGGAAGCCTGAGTTGTTGCAAGACATAAGGTATTACGTACGAATTCGTGGTAAACGCGTGAATGGAAAACCACTTAAGCGCTTAAAACAAAGCTTCGCCTACCACTGCAACCGAAACTCACTTTCACGTAATTGTACCAATGTGGACTGGAGACGGGGGTGCTAACCACTCCGCTATCGCGCTTGGTAAATTTTGCAGTATTTTACGTTCCACACAGGCTCTGAGCTCGATTACGTCTGCGCATGTATTTCTTTTTTTTTTTTTTTTTTTTGGGGGGGGGGGGGGGGCTGACAGTATAGGCAATATTTTAGTGGAGGAGTGTGATGCGCACATAGAATATCCATTATTGTTGGGAAGATTGCGGCGTGATGGTGTGCAATACTTCGTCGTTGTGGTTGTGAAAACAACGTCGGCGGCGCAAACGATGCATAGGACAGTGGTGAAGACGAGTTTCCAACGTGGCACGTGCATACCCAGAATGGAGGGTACCTTTCAGGATACTTTTTTTTTATTTTCGTCTCAGCAATACACGTTACATAGAGCTTACACGTTACGTAGCATGAAGATAAAGACAGTTCTCGTCGCGTTTAGTTGTATAGCATTTAATGAAGCGCTCTACTAAAGCTATAAGCTCCGCACAGATACTTTCGCTGTGTCTGCTTCTTTCTTTTTCGGGCAAATAGTTTGGGTAGTCGTGTGTGTGCCGCAGGCATGCCTCCTCTTATCGTTTTCGCCTGCTCCTTTGGCAAAGTATGCCACACCACTAACGAGATTCGGATGGGCGCCCAATCCGGCAGCGAAGCACCGTCTACCCGTGTTCCAAATAGCACTGGTGCCTACTGCTCTGGAACGCGTGCTATCTTGGACCTGGCGAGGCAAACGCGTACTTCTGCTTTCAGCGGGGCAGAGGCGCGATGTAGGCTGTAATTGCACGTCCGAGTCAGTGGTCCTCGTCTGAAGTGTCACGTGGCGTCGGCCACAGGAGTTCACAGGCCTCGGGATTTGCGAAGTTGATTTCCCGTGAAGTACCGGCACATACCCACGAATTAAATATAGTAATATCCCCAGGTTTTCGTCACCTATACTGTGAACCATTTGATTAGAAGCTCCATGCTTTAAAATAGTTGAAATCACGCTTGTCTTATAACCAGTGTCCCGTGAACATTTAAGGCGGGCTGTAGTTTATGAGTGTCGGACGTTTCAGCCAAGTTCACTTTTGCCGTACGATGTACGCCGGCACAGGATAGAAGCCGACGTGCGGCTGATGCGGGTATTGTGGGTTTTCGCCTCTTTTTGACAAATCATGAGCGACATCTTCAATTACAAAAATAACTGTCGCTGCGTTTTAACATCGCGTTATAATCGTGGGAACACGGTATGTTACTACTGACTGGTTAATCTCTTTATTTTGTTTTCTCCCAAGTGACACTCGGTTCGACGTCATTTGAAGGATGGTACGCGACGCTGATTGTTCGAGCCGCGGCTTGGCGAGTCTGAGCGAGAGAGATTGCATTCCGTAACTTCGTCGGGGAAAATGAAAATGGCGGCAGTTCCCGTTCCGCGCTTTGTTCCGCCAGCGAGCAACTGTCGAGCGTTGTGGCAGCGAAGATGAGATTGCGTTCCGGCGCATCTCGGGTCGACATCAATGGGCCCTCTGTTCCCGCCGTCGCTCTGGTGTGCACCGCTTGGTTTCAGCGCTACCCTACTGCTGCGACCTTTGAACCCGAGGATGCGAGCCATTGCAGCAGTGTAGGTTGTCGTTACAAGAAAAATGCATTGGCCCGTCTTCCTGTGTGCCCTTTGCGCAGTGGCAGCTCTCCGGTCCTGTGATTGATTGCAACCCTTTTGTATTCGATAGGTCCGTATAGCGACGTACGTGCGTGTTTGTTTCGTGATAACTATACGGTCAGGAACAAGAAGTTCTCTAAGTTCTAAGCGAACTGATCATAGAAGGACGAGCATCGGGCGCTGGACGGTGCAGAATGGATCGATAGTTGAAGGTCTGAAATTCTTCATCTAGAGAAGGAGTAGAACTGCTGTCGTCCTTTGTCAATCGATATGCCATACGCTATGGAGCTGCTCTTATTCGCCGGCTGTGAAAAAGCTGCGTCAGTGTATCTCTTTTCGTTTGTCTTTTGGCATCGTTTTTCTTCGCAGTTGTCCTCTTCTTTCTATTCCACATTCTACCCAGCTAGCAGGCCTCGTTCCGTCTCACAGCGACATAATTTTGATTTTTTTTTTCTTGACGAAACAATGCCGTTGAGAGCTCAATGATTCGAGAAATCCTTGCTGAATCGCTCCAGTGCTTTGAAGACGTACCTTGCCGTGATTTGACTCGAAGTTGTATCGCTTACGAAATGATTTGTGAAGTAATTTCGTCTATGCTTCTTGCTGTCCATATTTGTGGTTGCCCTATCGGCGTCGTCATCAGCTTCGGATGAGCTGAATGTTCTACTAAAAATGATGGAGGGAAAGAGAGGATTGAAGAACGCTGCAGCCGATATAATGAATACTAGGCTTTATCGCTTGCTTAAACACCATATCTGTATTTCTGTAGTTGGTAGTAATGTGTACATTTAAGTGTAGTTCTATTTCGGATTGATGTCAGTATTTTGGCAAGATCCTTTCAACCGTCGCTACTTAGGCAGAGACATATATAATTTATAACATAGGCTAGTTTCATTTCGAGGTCGTAGTTCTTTGGTATCGACAAAAAATGTGTTTTATATTTTCCCACCAAGAGAAGAAGTGGACGCCGATACAAAGGAAGTGTTTGAAAGAAACAAATGGTTCTCCATCTGTTATACCTCAATACTCACGATGTTATCAAACTAAGTGCATGGGTCCTATGGACTAATGTGAGTCCGAAAACACACCGTAGAGGCCATACACCTGTTACAGTGTAGATGACATTGTAATTCGTTTTAAAACCAGCCTATTTCACCTGCGCGCGGCTTTTCCCTCGCCCTGTGAATTGAACCGCCGTATAGTGCCTCAGGCAGCCCGTGCATTTCAGTAGGAGATGAAGCCGTCTGTCTCTTAGGAAACGTTGTAGCCGTTCCTTTCCCCTCTCCTTCGTTTCCGCTTCCTCTCCCGCTCCTGGAGCAATACTTTTCCGTTTTCTCCTCTCCCGCCAAGCCACGCCGCGTCTCCGTCGTTTTGTTCCGTCGTCGATCATCGTCGTCGCGAACAGCGAGCGCCCAACTCCGTCTCTGGCCCGCATCCCTCTGTGCGACTCTATCGTTGTTCCTCCCCTTGCGTCGTTCACTCAGCCTGCGGGCCATTTGTAAACTGCAAATGCGAGAACCATGTTTTCCGAGTGGTCCAGCCGCGGTGCGCGCGATATAGCTTCCGGCGGCGCAGGAAACCATCATCGAAACCTTGTCCGCGTTTATGCGCCGGGCCTCTGCTGCCTTGTTCGCAAAATGGTTTCCAAACGAGCTCGCCGTTTGCGCTGTGTTTCGCGGAGAAAAGCGAGTTGGGCGCGCTCGTACGCACGCACGCAGCGCGGCGGTTGATTCGCGATGGCTCGATCCGCCACGTGTCCCTAAATGGGGAAAGGGCGCAGTGTGGCATCCCTGTAGGAGATGCTCACTACCGGCGCTCGCTGCTTGGAAGGCCAACCGCTGCGTTGGCCGACGCTGCAATTCTCTCTAGCAGCCCACCTCGCATAAGCCATCGTTAGTTTACTTCTATCGACTTTTTAAAATTGATAGCAGCATACTGGGCTGCGATTTTGTAGCGATGCATTTTCCGATGCTATTATTTTTCGCGCTCTTCGCACATCGCCAATGGTCAAAGCGGTGCTCCGCCAGCTTTATAACTGGGATCAGCCGGCCATGAACGGTTGATGACCATAGGAGTGCCATAGAATGGAGTGGACAAATAATGGCCCTGGTTCATGGCAACCACACCTGTGGCTGGTGCAAGAATGTGCCGTTGGGCTAGCTGGTTTGACACAATGCCACTTTCCAGCGCTGAAATGGTACAGCCAATTCAAAAAGGAAGGTAGAGTCAATTCAAAAAGGCAAGACTGATGAGATAGTGCTGGTAAGATAGCGATCAAGTCTATCCGCACCCTCCTTTTTTTTTTTCGCCCATGTGTAATAGTGATGACGTGATATTTTACGTTCCACAAGGAAAACGCAGTAAGGAAGTCAAGAGCGTGTCGCATGCTTTTTACTTATATGTTTCGCAGTTATGCTCAACTGTTTCTTTATCGTAATTGGGAGGATGCAGTTGACTTGCATTTATTTTTAAAGGCGATAGCCATTAAGCGGCTCAGTGCAATGGCTCATACCCCCAAAAAAAAACGCGTCGTCCGGTCCAATAGTACAAAAACAATGGCTCATACCCGCGTCGTCCCCTCCAATGGTACAAAAATTATCATCATCAGTAATGACTCCCCCCCCCCTCCCCCCCATTAAGCAAGCAAAAAAAATGCAAGGCTCATCCCTGGTAATGCAGAGGCTACAAGCTCTCAGCAAAGTGAAGCGCAGAGTGCATACGTTCATAAGAATCACGCATACAACGTTACACCTCATCTTCAGGAATGGCTCATACCCCCGTGTATAAGCAAACATGCAATGGGTGAATATGAATGAAAAAAAAAAAAACGAAAGAAGGAACGAAAGAAGGAATGAACGAACGAAGAACAAAGAAATAAAGAAAGAAATAACGAAAGAACCTTTAGGTAGTGCATTAGGTGCTCGCATGTGTCGTTGAGGAGGTCGACCTACAGCGCCATACGTTTACTTCATTCACACTGCTGGTCGTTATGTCTTGCAACAAGTCTGACCCCCTCCGATCGTATAACTTAATGCATTACCGCGCGAGATGTTGACAAAAGACAAGTGGGCTGATCCTGGTGATAGTGCAGAAAGGGTCCAAGCTCAATCGCGCATACCCCTGTGGGCTCGCGGACCTGTAACGCGCACTTGAACTACCCTTGTCACACGTGGGACCCAAGGAGACGAAAACAATGCGCCTGAGCGATGAACGTTGTTGCCCAAACGCTAGTCTATGACGATGCGTGTCGAAACGTCAGTGATAAAACTTAATAGTCTGCCAACCAAGAGATGTGTCTCATTCACTCTTGACATCGCCATTTCCCTACCGACGTCATCAGTTGCCCCTTGGACTCGGTATGGGCAAGACCCGTGTCGCTCGCTCCGAAGAGGGAGAGCGCGCCTTCAAGGAGCGCCGGCGAGCCCTACAGCGTGAATGGATGCGAAAGCGACGAGAAGCCGAACGCGTAGGGGACCAACGTGCTGCGGCCGATGGTGCAAGGTGATTCGAGTCTAGTCGCCTAAACTCGCTTTCACTCGCACATACAGCATACGGCGCGCGGCGGCGCAACGAAGGTATGTGCTGTCTTTTCAACCATTTAAGATAACCACCAAATAAAAAAATAGAATAAACAAAACCAACAGCATCGCTGGTCTTCCATCTTCACATAGTGGTAGGGCTTTGATTTTTTTTTTTTTTTTTGCCCGAGCAGCTGTGTTCCCTGCTCACGTATGAATAGCACCTGCGTTTATGTGAATGTAGTTAGAATTTGATTAAGTAACGGAGCGCCACATGCAATCCCACCAAATAAGCGACAGCTCATACTTGGTTTCATGCGAGCGCCGTAGTCGTCCCGCTGCCAATTTCGTCCTAACGTATATCGTCTTGTTTTATTTGGTATATCTTCCGTGTAATAGTTATTTTTCTTTGTAATTTAGTGTTGGCCACTTAGCATTTGTGTGAAACGACGAAGAAACAAGACATCTTAGCACAAATGAAGCGCCTTTATTTGCTGTTATTGCGGGTAATGTCACAACACTTAAACTCGGTCGTATTTCATCGTATTTCACATCTTACGCTTGTTTCCTCTGATTCGTCGTTTAAGTATTCACCTCAGAAACCTTCGCCACGAGATGGCGTCAAATTTAAACTTCAGCGCTGCGAGAGAAGTCCGTATAGCAGACGCCCGCAGAGCATTCCGTATCCGTCAAGCGAATCCAGGTTGGCTCGTGTTTATGGCTCTTTCGTCAAAGACGCTTAAGATGAATGAGGGGTTCGCGATGCGCCGTTTTCCAGTCATAGAGTGCGTGCTCGCGCGTTTCGAAGAAATTCACGAAGACGTATCGCCTTTGTGTGTGTTTTCTCTCACATACTCCGCTTCGCGCTTTTTCAAACCTTCTTCAACTTTCTCTTTCCGCAGCAGAAGGGCGCTCGAGGACGTGCATCCAGTAGCAGGATCAAGGCGAGGTGGTGCTCCGGCCAATGTATGCAAAACACAGACTGGAGTTCGCATCCGCATTCCGGGACGCGCTCCATCAGCTTGAGCTCGCGATGCGGTGCGGAACTCGGTGAAAACGGAACCGCGCGTCGCGCGCCCCAAAGTTTCGCCCCGCTGCATAAACAGAAGTGACCCTGGCGATGCCTTAGCGGGGCCCGCTCTCAATCTTGTGGATCTCCCTAGCTTGCTGCCTAAAACCTGCAGGCGCATCAACTACCCAGTCTTGATTGCTTGCACTTTGTGGTCAACCTATAGCTGCGTTTGGTCGAGTTGCCTTCAGCTGCTGCGCATCACTTTGTGTTCTAGCTTTGTCTTTCTTTCATGCGACTTTCTTTCTTTTCTTCTAATGGGAATATCAAAAGTTGCTTTTCAAATATTTCACTTGCTTTTTTCGGTGCTTCGCCGAGCCACCTGCCGTTTTTGAATATGTTGCTCTCTCTTACTCTGTACATTCTTGATCGCTCGTATGCTAATTTGAACGTAACTCGAATCGAATGGCGCCATCGTTTCCTGGTAGCTGTAGTTAAAAGTCACAAAGTATCGCAATGCACTCATTGAATACAGCTTTCTTATCATTCTTACGTTCACCGCTCTCTACTTACTTCGCATTTCGGTAAAGGGAACAGGTGAAATTGTCAGCATATGTCATAGCAGGAGGCGTTGCGGTGCTCTTACCGATTACATGTTCATAGCGATTTTCATTGTTCTACCGGCGCCTGACATCGTGCACAGATTTACCGAGAATTTCTGTAACTGCCAGCACCGCTACACGAAACCTGAGCAAGCGTGGCAGTACTCAGTTGACTTCCTGCTCGTAGAATCAATGTATGTTGGTCTGTCAAAAGGTCTGCGTCGTACACATAACTATATGCCTTTGTGGCACCAGTGATTATTCTGTGCATCATCGTACGAAAAGCAAACGTGCCCACTTGCATTCTTATCGAGTAATCTTACGCTCTGTTTGGAGTGACTTGTAGTCTCTGCACGTTGTCGTTCCCGAACCGTGCCGAGTAACGTGGAAGAGAATACCGAAGTCGCAGTTTTTAAAGCGTCCTAGCCACATGTCGTGAGCTATAGCCTTTTGGGAAAGCAGTACAGAGCGGCCTAGCTGCTCGTTCAGTATGACGTGGCTGCAATATTTATGGTGGCACAGTAAACTTCTTGGGCAGTCTACTGCGAAAAAATAAACAGTATTAATAATAAAAAAATGCACGTCGTTACAGCGAACCCGGTGTGCCTTTCTCCGTCGAAACACAAATGCCTACATGGGTGACGGCGGAAACCTCTTGCCTCGCTTGGCTTGATACACTTCGCAAGAGAGGGGAATGGACTGAAGGCGCCAAGTTCTGGCTCCGCATCTTCCGAGGAAGTTGAGGTAGAAAAATTCAGGGCAGCACGTCTCTCGTGAGGATCTTGCGTCATTGCTGAGAAACGCCTCCTAGTGAACTGCCGAAAAGATTTGACGTCGAGCAATCTAGGGTACGCAGAAATGCTTTTAAATGTGACGTAATGTATGCGAACGCGCTACGTTTCAAGGTCACAGCGCGCACCACTGGGTTTGTTTGTTTGTTTGTTTGTTTGTTTGTTTGTTTGTTTGTTTGTTTGTTTGTTTGTTTTCGTTTCAGCCGTTCTCGAATCCCGTGACACGTGGCTTTGTCCTGTCGATACTCAGCGAATTTAGACCTGCCACAAATCGTTTTAGTCCCTCGTTTGCGCTTTTTCTATGAAGTGAGCCAGTGTGTCGAGTGCATGCTGTGGTCATCCGTAGCCAAATATCAGAGCGATTTTAAGCTGTTGGTTGTGTCTGCAGGAAACACATCTCAAACCCTGTCGTCCGCGGCTAAGACGAGCAAGCCGTTTACTGTAGAGCAGGGCATTGATGTACCAGAAGAATGTGCGGGACTCTGGCTTACTGAATTTTTAACAGAGGAGCTGTTTAGGCAGGCCGTTATTCCGTTAGTCGCCCACAAAAAATGTGGGCGATCCTGGCTGTAGTGCAGAATGGGTCCAAGCGCAATGGCACATACCCTTGTGACCTAGCGAAGCTGACCCTGGCTAAGTCTAGTTAAATCTTGTTAAATTTTGTTAAATAAAAAGAGATTGTCATGTTATCGCTACAGGGTGCTTTTACAGGTTGCTTTCTTTAGCTGCGCCAAATTGTCTCTGGCAGGTAACACAATTGGTCTAAATTGCTCGATGAGACGGCCATTACTTCTATCAGAAATAAAAAATGCTTAATTGAATGATTAGCATAATTATACTAATTAGCTCACTTAGTTAACTTACGGCACATATTTCGTTGTACGAATTATAGCCAGTGAGTTCACAAGGCATATCCACTTGGAGCGAATTCTCAGGACTCCACCAGTTTTGAGTTATTCATTTTCAAGGTCTCCAACAAAATGCATTGGCGTCCCAGTTACTTTTGTGTTTCAATTTATAAAACAGCCATTTTCTTTAAAAATTAAGGGGAACAACAGCGCATTTTTACCGCAACTTTGACGGCGCATATATCGAAACCAGTGCCGTCATCAGGATTTGTTCCAAGTCGTATGCCTTGCGAACTCACTAGCTAGAATTCGTAGATTGAAATGTGCCCTAATATAATTAATAAAAAGTTCATTAGCGCAGTTAGAGTAAATAATCAAATAAACATTTTGATTTCTCGTAGCAGTAACGGCCGCCTCATCGATCAATTTAGCTCAAGGGTTAGGATTGTGATATCTGCCACAGGCAATTCAAAAAAAAAAAAAAGTTAGTGCAGCTCAAAACAAAGAAAAGAAAAGAAAAATTGTTTTCAGATATCTTGTGGATCTTTGGCATCGCGCTTCTTGCCGATGGTTGCCTCAAGCCTAGATACAAAGCTAGTTGGTGACTACGACCCATGGGTAAACCAAAGGAAATAAGACTTAAGAGAACTGAATACATTAAAAGAAGCGATGGAAGAGGTGCTGGGCTCTACCCTCTGAACTTTATTGGAAGCAGCACAATGTTTATTGGCGCCTGTCTCGTCCCTTCTATTTTCATGCGTGGCTGCGCTTTGTTCATCGATACGAAGAAAACAAACCTAACAATATCGATGTATCGACAGTATTTAGACATTATACAGCTATAAGTACAAGTCTAGATAATAGCAATATGGGTGACTGAACGATACGTATGATCAAATCGATGAAAACCTCGACACTCAGTTATTCCGAGGTGCGAATGAACGATTGAGCTCGAAGTGCTCCTAAAAAGGTGAACGTTCTTGAGACAACGCTTAGCGTATCGTGTACATTTCGTTGGTTCCTCTTTTATATATATATATATATATATATATATATATATATATATATATATATAGTAGTAACTGGATTTTTCAATGGGCCAAGCGTATTTAGGAAAATCAGAAGCACAATAATAAACCTAAGATAACCGCGAAGTTGTGCTTCTGATTTTCCTATATATATATATATATATATATATATATATATATATATATATATATATATATATATATGCGAAGTTGTGCTTCTGATTTTCCTATATATATATATATATATATATATATAATATGCCAAATTTATATATTGTTGCTATATATATGAAAGAAGAAGGGAAACCGAGGGGCTGCATTTTGTTAATTGTCTGTTGGTTTTACGTGGTTTCAATATATATGATTATTTGAGCATGTATTTGTGGCTTTATCTGATATTTGAGGCTCCTTCCTGTTGTTTTACACGAAACAAGCGCTCAGGGTTTACCACAAGTACATTCGACGGTGAAATTAGATCAAATAAGTGGCTTCTGCTTACGCACCTCCAATGTGAAACGTTTGTAGCACTAAGAGTTTTTACTGGAGTGAATCATCTTTATATAATCACCAACCTATTTTATTGTGGCAAACTGATAAAACGGTGTGAATGGGGCTCTCGGAGGTGCTGATATTGTAACGATTGTTATGTAACAAGTTATCTCCTAGAAATCTGATCCAATAAGTAACAGAAACCGCTATACTGAGGCATAAAATGGGGAAAAAATTACTGCACTTAATTTCCCTCGGTTGCTAGTTTGAACCGCCACGTTGACAACTGCCAGTGACATGGCGCCATATTTCTATTTGACATTCTTTGTATGAAACTCTTGCCAGCTCTCGGCGCGCAGCTTGTCTCAACTCCCAGAGGGAGCTCGGATAACGGACTTCTCCGTCGGTGACGCGAACGCGCGAGATGCCATCCTTCTCGCTATATCTCCCTGCCGGCCGTTGCTTCTTCTGCGCCCGGCGAGTTTTTGGGCCGGGTCACTTCGATGTTCCGACCAGCCAGCGAGGCACTGTCGGGAAAATGCACTGCGCTGTCTTCTTCTTCCGCCCGCATTCTTCTTCCATCCTTTCTCTTGTTTTTCTTGCTTTCTTTCTCCCTACTTCCCTGCACTCCCGTGGACTGGACATCCGCGCGGTCGTTGTGCAGTACGCTGTACCGTGAGCAGTGTGTAGATGTCACTGCCCTCCCACCCTTTCAGCTCTCTATTCCATCTAACCGCTCTCCCTTCCTCTCTCCTTCTCGCACATCTTCATATCTGTATTTTTTTTTTCCTGTTCCGGCGAAAGCGTGCTCTGCCAGCTTCGTTTTCGCGCCGCTTTTTTTTTTTTTTTTTTGCCCGCTTTTGGAACTCGGTGTTCGTTCGTGCGGTGTGGTGCCACATCCCCAGTATCCGCCCCTGGCTGCAGCTCGCAGCGCCCGAAACTTTCGTCTCGGGCCGCTCTCGCTTTCCGGAACGTCTTTGACACGCCCCCGGTTCGCTTAGCAGCCGTCGGTTCTTTGCCCGGTATTTATTGCTTTCTTTGTACGGACGTCGTCGTACGCTTCCTTCCTTACGGCGTTTTTTTCTCTCTTGTTCGATTAACTTCCGCGAGAAATCTGCGCGCGCTGGTACTTTTATTTCTATTTATACGTGTCTTGTTTTAACGTCGCTCTCTCCACTTTGCGTGTGACCGGCAGCATCTCGGCGTTGCCCAGTACGTCGTGTTGCACTGAGGCCGTGCAGCATTGTGGAAGGCGCAGCTAGCGCGACGTAATTGCGACCTGCATTCGGGACGACAGCCTTTGTTGATGCTAGCCACGGCATTCACAACGCTGCGCATTTTTAATGAGGTTGAATCTGAGTACTACATCATCCATGTCTCCATGCCATACTGGTACAGATTCCCCTCTCTCAAGACGCACTTGCTTTAAGCTACTCTCTTCTCTATCACCACTTCATGCCCACGCCTCTTCCTTGGTTGTTTTCTCCTCGGCCGGACGTTTCTCGTCTAGGAGTAAATCTCTTCAAGGGGCCGCTTCATTTCGGTGTTTTTGGCATCGCTTCAATGCGGGAGTTCCTCAAAGGCCACCCATTTCAGGCACTTTCTTTCACGGCGTGTCCCTCATTTCATTCGAGCGGTTGAGCTATCGTTTGGATTCGTCGGTATTGATTCGTCATTAATGTGTTTTACACGCTTCTGCGTTTCTTTTTGGAAATTCCCGGAAACAGAGACGACTTCAACTAACAGTTGCCGGAAGCGGTGCTTTCTCTTTACTAAACACGCATTCGTTTCGCATTGTAATAGCCAGCCGATATTGTAGCTCTGAATCCGTGACGTAGCCCGTGCTCTTGAAGCATTTGACGGGCTGTGTTTATGCAATTTGGGCTGCAAGCAGTCTCGTCAATTCCCTTCGCGTGCGACATGTTTAGCTTTCACAACAGTGCACGGCAACCATGAGGGGAAGCGTAGTTTGTGCTGTTCCATTCTGCTTCTTATTCCACTTCGTTGCCCCCCGCCTCGTCTAATGCGTCCTGTGTTTCTATTTTCTACTCTTGTGCCGCCCGTTAACCGCGCTCTCCTTTTGTTCTCACGTGTCTTGTGTGCTTCCGTTGGTGATTGGCCGAGATTCGACCACTGACGCCAAGAAATAAATGGCCGAGCGTTTAGATGATTGCTTCCCGCGTTTGGGCGCTGGAAAGTGGAGCTCCGACGGCCACCGAAGGCCTTATTCGAGAGCTGTAAAATGGAATGGCCGGCTGCTTTGTAGAATGGCGGCTGCGGGGCCGGGACTTTCCACTGTCAGCACTAAAAAAAAAAAAAAATATAAATAAATAAATAAATAAATAAATAGAATAAAAAATAAAATAAAATAATACCGAGAGAATCGGGATGAGCGTAGACCCAACTTTTTGCGCGCTTCTTGCAAAAAATATGCGTTGAAATTTGATGGACTCTCCAAGCAAGGTCATTTCAAGGTCTTAAAAAGTAGCTGGAAGGTCAGCAAAGATGTTTCTCCCTGAAAAGCGAACATGGCGTTGCAATTTATTTTTGTTTCGCCCGCAGTCTCTATTGCCTCTATTGCTTCTATTGTTGTCGAAACACGTTACGACATCGGCACTGCATTGGCTCTCGTTTTGGTTCGCGAGTTGTTCTTGTTTTTAAATGCGAAGCATTTCTTGGCGAACATTTGCCACTTTGAGAGTATCTATTTATCTAGCCGCCTACGTCTTGGTGCTCTCATGGTCGTTTGGTTAACTGGGTATATATCAAAATCAACATAGTATGACAAGAGTGTATGACGAACATAAACGATAGGTCACGACATGAATATCATGACATGTGTGCCATGTAGGTCATGAAACAGCCACCTACGTCTTGGTGGTCTCATTTATTCATGTACCCTAAAGGCCCATTCGGGCATTACATAGGGCGGGAGTCAGTTACAATTACCAAAGTGCAAAAAAGAACATTGGTAGGATACAGTGATATAATTATATACAGAAAGAATAACATAGACAAGGAAGCAATCAACACAGAAATAATCACATTTAGGAAAATATTCAACTCGTTAACAAAAGCATCATGGTTAATGGCAGATACAATGTCCCTCGGCAGTTTATTCCAAGGATATATTGCCAAAAGTAATGGTGAATGACGATACAGATTAGTGCGCGCAAAAAAGGGTTGCACTTAAAATGGGGGATCAAAAAGCTGAAAAATACTATGAACTGCATTGATGTGAGATTTGAGGAACAGGGATTTAATGTGATAAAACGCGTGAAAATCTGATAACAACGTTATTAGTCGGCTGTTTTGAAGGTCGTTTCGTTAACCTGGTAGGTTCCCCGCACACTGCTTCGCATAACATCGATTCCCACAGGGCGTGGGATCTGCCGGCTTTTTTAGTGTATAGTATAATGAGTAATCATGCTACCTTCAGTAGCTCATATTTTCCTTTACAACTGATAAACAGATGCTACGTGTGCGTACTGTTACGTGCAGCTCTTATCAGTAGAGTGTTTTCTCATACTTGAACGCCAACGTTGACTCGTACATCAGCTGGGATGCCTAGTCATATTCATACCAGCCTTTACTAGACCGACAGAAAAAAAGAAACCTTGCTGAAGGGTTTTGCGTACTGTGTTAGGGATGCTCGAATATTCGTCATGCGCTTCACGTGCACGCGCTCAGAAGGGAAAAAATAATGATCTCGCTCGGGCTGACGTCAAAAAGCCAAGCGAACAACACGATGTCAAGTTGACCGAGAGAAACGATGCCAATCTGTGACTTGATCATCGAAACAGCAGATATTTATAGCCTTGCATACGCACTGCCGAGTGCTCTCAAATGTGAAATTAGATCCGCTGCATAAACCTACGGAGCACAGTCGCCATAGGGTTTCTTTTCCTTTCACCCGAGGGAGGGAAGCGTTTCACTTTGTTTCCCTTGGCTTGTTGCATTCGCTTGCACCAAAGTCGAATATGCGGATGTGCGCGACAGAGCCGAAGAAATGAATGCGCTGCAACACAATTTCATAGTCCTCTATTTTTTTTTTTTTTCGTTCTGTTCAGAAAAGAACGCTTGCTGTCGTCTGTTTGTGTCACGCTTTTTCGAAGGTCGCATCGCAGCGGATTTGAATTTCAGTGAAGGAAGCGGCGGCACGCTTCGCTATTGATTTCGTATATTTTAGTTGAGCAGATATATGCAAAATAATAATAAGAGAACAAGAAATATCTAATGGGAGTTTTCCAGATGAACTGATGCACGCCCAGAACAGAACGGGGATGCGGCAGGCAGGAGGATTCGAGCGTAAGTACGTGAGGAAAATAAGAAAGGAAAATCTTAAAACGGCAAACCTAGCAACGTGAAAGGTAAGGAAGGCCCAATGATCGAGGTGACGTGTAGCGAACTTGCCCTTTTCTTTCGTGATACACGTGTAAGTGAAAAGGAGGGAATCCGACACGACGAAGATTGAGGAAATGGAAAGAAGCGGGATGAAGGGAGAGAACTGCCCGTGTTAAAGTAAGGAGAGAGAGAGTACAGCTTGGTGATGAAAGTAGAAAGAACACGCGTTTGTGCATGTTACATCTGTACTCGCTTTAGCAGGTTCTCCGTGTGCCTTGCGGAACGACGAGGAATGACGGCAATTTCCGCACGCAATCCTCCTTTCCCCCCTTACATTGACTTCGGGTATTTTTACTTTTCTCTATTTCTTCGTTGCTCGTTTTTTCGTTGATTCGCCCCTGGTATAATTTTCAGTTGTTTCGTCCGCTTCTCGGGGTACGTTTTTCCTTGTAGTCACTTTTTTGGGACGCGGCTGCGGAGGTCGCTACGATGAGGCACAAAGGAGCCCCCAGCCTGCCGCCGCCAGGCCTGATTATTGCACCTCTGGCTTCGACGGCTCGTGCCAGCGAGATCGGCTTGGCGAAGACGTGATATGAGCCCCCCTCCTACGAAAGCCCCCGTCTTAATAGCCGATGCACGGGTGCGTTCGTAACCTTGTTTGCGACGCTTGCTCGCATCGCTGCTGCTTCTGCCGCGACTTGGTGAGCCGAGTTAAAGCGCGCTTGGTTTGGCGCCACTTCAGCGTTCTCTCTCTCTCTCTCTCTCTTTTTTTTTTTTTTTGGGGGGGGGGGGGGGTCTTCGCCACTTCGGTAGTTCGGTAGTCGGCAGCCAAAAAAAAAAAAAAAGCGTCTTCTTTGCGATCATTCGTTAGCGATGGTAAGTTTTTTTTTTTTTCGATTAAGTACGTGTTTAAGTAAGTTTAATATTTCACTCCAATACCCGACAAACGACGGTGAAAGTTGCGACGTCGTTGGTGTACTCGTGTTGATTTGACTGCTTGTTATTTTAGTCAATCGGTTCCCTAGCTATAATTATCTTTATGTTTTTGTTTCCTTTTCTCTTTCTTTTGGCTGATAGTGGGGATTATGTGGCGCTGTTGAGAACGAGGTCGCGTGTTCGAGGTCGGCCGCGGCGGCCGCATTACGACGCCGGTGTAAGGCAAGAATTATCGTCTATCGTAAATTGGTTGCAGGCTTAAGAAGCTCGGATGGTGAAAAATTAATCCAGAGTGTGCCACTACGGCGGGCCCTATAATCAGATCGTAGTTTCGCTACGCAAAACCCCAGAATTTCTTTCCTGTTTTTATTTTTAATTTTTTTGTACCGAATATGTGACGTTTATGTTCCTCTTTACTGCTATCAGTAGGAGAAGCTTTTCGCGGATAAGTAAATTTTTAAGATTTGTCCAAAGCTGACTACTACCGAGAAAAAGACGGATGAAGAAATCGGTCAGTCTTTCGCAGTCTGCAGCGCATTTACAGGGACAAAGTGTAGCATTTAATCGGCGCAATGTTTGTCGTGTCCCTTTGACATTGTCACATTCACTTAACCGATGGGAAGTCTCCTAAGCTTATTTCACGTGAGTTTGTTATATCTGGGTATCTGGTAACCAATAACAGAAAAGATCCATCCAGATCAACGAAAAAAAGTCCATTTCGTGCCTCCGGAGCGTCGTAGCGAGCCACAAGTATCAAAATTTAGATCTCAACGACCCAAAAACCCATGATCAGTAGCACATTAAGTAAAATTAACGGTACGGGCGTAATTATTGTGAATATACCAGGCGATGTTTTTAAGCTATACCGAACTTTTTAAAGATTGCTTGTGGCAGGTAGCATAAATATAGCCATTGAGCTGATTATTCAAAGAAACGGACAATACTTGCACGAGAAATCCACACATATTCAGATAATTAAAAAATTCTGTAATTAAGTTCTCAGTTAATTACCGTGTAGCACACATTGCAATTTACGAATTATATGCGGTGAGCTTGTAAGGCGTATCTATTACAATGAATTTTCAGGGTGACTCCAGTTATACTTAAATACATTGTGCTTGAATGCATAAAATAGCTTTTTGTTACAAAGGCAAGTCGAACAAGAGTGCTTTTCTACCGCTGTTTTGATAGCGCATATCTTGGAATCCTTGAACCATTGTGGTATGGAGAGAGAGAAAGGATCTATTTATTTAAAAAAAATAAAAGCTGGAGGGTTAACGAGAGGTCGCTCTGGTTGGCTACCCTGCGCGGGGGAAACCAGTAAGATGAGGGAGAAATAGGCGAGTATGAGCGAAGTAAACCGCGCGCACACTATCCAGTGGTAGCAGGCACCGTTCCCAGTCTATTGTGGAAGCCCGTAGACCTCAGGAACTGCACAAGTGTGTAGGTTTCCATTTACTAGTGGCAGTTAGAGGACCTAAGAGCAAAGAAACAATGTCACAGTTTCCCCATAGGGGTGAATCAATGAATGCGATAGCAACGTGTTAGAATACTACACGAAGTGTAAGACTCGTAGCTGTGGTGGCAGTATCAACTGAAGTAAACGTAAGCTAAGTAAAAGCGAGCTCTTGTGCTATAGGGGTCTTCTGTCTGAATACTGCCATCGGACAATTTTATTTATGTTTATTAACTAAAGCCAGCGTCTTTCTTAGCGACTTTACCACCCCTTTTACGTATCGGGTATGTTTCAAGCCTCTTTCCTGGGCCGGTCCCGGAGGTAATACACAGCCGCGCGACTAATATTATACATCTTTTTCAGGTTTGAGCTCTGTTATTATTTCACACTTTTAATATTTAAGTCTCAGATTTAAGATAAAAGGCGTGCATTGTTGGTGTTTTGTTTCACGACATTTGTTTGTGGGCTGCCGTTCTCAAAATTCCGAGGAATAATTTAGTCAAGAATGCAAGACCTGGTCTGAGCAACTTTAGTGATAGAATGGTGTGGCAGTATAACCCGCATATACCGCATATGGTATGGCATGGTATGACATAGCATACATATACCTAAATATATACGGAACCTCACGGCGACGGCGACGGCAAAAATTCGCTTGGTGTGTCCACATAATTGCCATCGCAATAAAACAAAATGAGCACTGAAGAGAAGGGCAGGTAAAATGACGATGTGGACGTAAACGAAAGAAACTCTGGCAATAGAAAAGACAGCAGCGCGCAACGACAAGGGAAGCGCGCAATGTCCATTTACCTAATTGCTTATACTCAAAGCTCGTTCCTCATGGAACGCTTCGTTTGCTTTTTCTTTGAACCGTTCCTTTGACACTGTGTGTGTGATTTTTTTAACAAGAGGTCGTGTGTGCCCATTGGTGCTCTAGCTGTTGTCTGCGCACCTCCACGATACGTGAAAACACGGGAATAGGATTTTCGTTATTAGATCGTGTGGCACCGTCGCGTCAACGTGAAAAATGAGCGATCTTCCAGCTATGGCGACAGTAACTAAGAAATGTAAGGAGTTGAAAACAAAAATACATGCCAGTACTGGACAACAGAATGTCGTGTTAAATTTGTCCTGCTGCACAACGGAGCCGGCGGTCATTCGTCACTTTATTTCGCGGGTTCCCTGTCATTGTGGAGCATCCGCCTCATCGTTCTCGATGTAGACGGTGTATGCACGGTCGTGTACATTTTCGCCCATCGCGAGTTGGACAAGCTGTCTCACGTTGATCTGGAGTTTACTGCGAACTACGCGCACGCCATTTCCCGTTTGTTCGTCTTCTTCGCGACTACCTTTCTACGAAGAATGTTTGGTGTTGGACGTTATATGTGCGAGCATTATGATCCAGTTTGCGTTGCGTGTTTGTGCCTGGCGTCCCGCCTAGTAATTATTCAGAAATTTGGGCCGCTGCTAGTTTATTTCTTGACCATGAGTCGAGTTACACTTGCATGGTAGCAGCGAGTGATGCGCAGCTGCTTAAAAAGACCAACTGCAACAGAATTTAACTATCGCGTAATTGGTTACGAATAAACAGTATGTACTTAAGCAATGTTGGCAAGGCGGCAGGGCCGGTAACTGTCTAACTTTCTTATTAAAAGTTCATAAATGGTAACTAAGCAGACGACTCGTGCACCTGGCGGTGAGCGCATATGGTGAAAGTCTGATTACGTCACCTCGGAGATTTTTGCACCGTGCCACGGGAAGCACCGCATAATATCGGAGGTCATGCCGAGGAGCCCAGCGTTCTAGGACATGCATCACTTCCGGCGAGCACTAATGGCGGCATTTTGTTTTGTGACTCTCCTTATCAAAAAGTGCTACTTTTGCTAGCTCCTTGTGACGTATGTACTCGTATCTTGAACTTAAAATTTTGCAAGAAAGCTCGTTTATATCGACACTATCTGAAATTGGGCTTCTTACGGGGGGGTCCAAAATTTTTTGCAGTTGGCCTTTAAGTAAAGAACAAGTTTGGCAGTTGCTTCAAAAAGCACCGAACTTGGAATGGACCAAGGAATGTCTAACATCTTAGTCTCACTCTTAACATTTTAACTGGGCGCATGTAAGTACGGCAGCTGCTTCGTTAGGTGGTGCGGTAGCAAAGCCACGACTCTACCCCCGGCTTAGTTCGGCGGCTGTATAGTGCAGCCCTGTATTTTCACATTAGTGCATTTGGGAATCATAACGCCGAGAACCTAACGCAGAGGAAGCACTGCTATTATGAATAATTTATTTCTCCTCGCGCAACACTATTTTCACCACCGAGTTTAAAGTTTGTGCAGCTGTATAATTCGTGTTCCGTGGTAGCTTTCTCCGTCGTAGTGCAGACACTGACCTATAGACAAACATGCCCGCAAAGCCATTCGTGACCGCGTGACGCATAGCAGATTGAACAAATGAAGGGGAGCATGATTTACAATTGCACGTAATACATGCATGCATGACAGGGACAAGAACTGCCTGCGGCTTCGATCAATGCAGAGAGGCTACACCTGTCGTTGCGTTTGCTCGCTGAAAGCGGCGGCAGGGTTTTATCGAGTCAGATCGCATTACCCAGAACTCTTTCTGCTAATAATCTCATCGGCGCGAAATAGGCAAAAGGAAAGGCCTGACTTTGTTAACCGTGGAGCGCGCACCCCGGGGTGGAGAGTGAGTATGCCCTGGGAGAGAAGTCGGTTGCTCTGACGAACGCACTCTCGCTGAGTGGATTAATTAGAGGGCGCCTCTTAGGTGTCTTTACCCTGTGCCTCCTTCGGCGAGATGCAGCTGCCCTCGTCAGGTGCGGCTTGGCTCGGACTCTGACGCCAGAACGATGCCGGCGATTTCGAAACCCGGCACGCCATCTCTCACGCTGTGTCGTTTGCCGCACTTTTCAATTCCCTGCGCCGTTGACCTACGCGAGCGTCCGGCCGGAGCGTGTGTTCGGTTCGAACGAAGAGAAATTATATTCACGGTCTCCGAACACTAGCTTTTAACGCGTTAAGAGCCCCGTGTCGCCGAAAATCCGGCGTCGGCGTAAGCGCCGCCGTCGTTGGCGGCAACAAGCATGCCGAACCACCCCGACCGGACAGGCACGCGTGGCGCAAGGCGTTAGTGAACATAAATTGAATTTCTCAAACTACAATCTATCAGAAAAATCGTAAAGTACGACTTAACCACAACCTACAGACGTGACAGCGTCGGATTGTAATTTGAATATACGAGAAAAAAAGCCTGATAAGCAGCCAGGGATCTTTGAATGCTATCGCGTTCCACTCTTAAAGGCGAAGCGTAAGCGTCCTTAAAATTTTATGTACGTCAGGGGATACTGCTTTCCGCCTTATATTGTGAGGGTTTGATGGAATATTGTCCGGTCAGGATTTGCGATAACGCATTGATTAAAATCCAATCACAAACCACGTTATCTGATTAGGGTTGATATTTCCGGTGTGGGATGACGGGATCCTTGTTCACATGGGGCTTGAAAGGGCGTGTCGGAAAATGCGCATCAGGTCAGGATATTGTGACCGCATGGTCCTTTTGGTTGCCGGAGGCAAGATCCTATTGATGCGGCTCAACTGAGTAGTTGATACCACGCTGATCTCGCCATTAAAAAAAAATTAAATTATGGGGTTTTACGTGCCAAAACCAGTTCTGATTATGAGGCACGCCGTAGTGGGGGACTCCAGAAATTTGGACCACCTGGGGTTCTTTAACGTGCACCTAAATCTAAGTACACGGGTGTTTTCGCATTTCGCCCCCATCGAAATGCGGCCGCCGTGGCCGGGATGCTGATCTCGCCATTGAAAAACGGTTAAGTACTATTGCATTGGTTTGGGTGAAAAAATCTTTTTTTTTTTTGCCACAGTTTTCAAATCCATGACGTCTGCCCAGTTATTCCAAAATCTTATCGCAAATTTAATGACAATGGTGGCATTTATCCGAGCACACGAAGATTGTATACACCTATATGCACCTAACTCCTGTACCTGATGTATGGAACGGCCTTTCCACTTAGTGATTTTTATTTTTATTTTTTCCCCCAACTGTTTAAACATGCATTTAATGGCGATGTTGCTGTGATGGCCTCATACTTGTTTATGCAGATACGATGTAATTTCTGTTCAACTTTCTTGCTCTTAGCGGACAGGTTTGCTTGGGAATATATCTTCCTGCGCCTTATCTACTTACCTTACCTTGCGGTGTGGCAGCGATGCGCAGTAGCGCTAGTTAACTGGTTTTATTCGATGTACAGGAGTGCTTGCATATATAGACTCACGCTGAAGCCACACCCATCTTGCACTGCCACCGTCGAGGCATATACAGTAACTCTACACCGCCCCTAACAATGGCGCCGCCTGGTAAGACGCTGGGTTGTGCGTCGAAGCACAACACTGCCACAACATAGGCGAAACTAACGACACCACACTTACTTGCTAAGGAGTAAAATAATAGACTTAATCTAGGCACCGCACCGTAACCACCATATAGGTTGCCTTTTCTTTATTTGTGTTTGGGTTGCGTATTGTTAAGTTACTTAACGTTACCCAGTGCCTCCACCAAATTGTTACGTGGAGGCATAGGCGGATATAAATAATGTTTACAATCTATTTACAAAACAAGTAAGCGCCGAACAAGGTGGTGAAAAACGGACGCAAAACCGTAAGGTCTTCTTCATCGACTCTATTCCCGATGTCTTTGGAAATAGGCGCATGATACGACAGCATTTCTTGTTTGATAAGCGTTTTACAAAATTACGACACTGCCACTGAATAGAGAGGTCTATGTAGGAAGCAAGTGTTGCACATTTGAATGACTTCGTAAATTTTTGTCTGTCCAACGTGTAATTTTGCGTGCATTCATTTATTGCGCGAAAAATAATAGTGCTATTAAGCAGGGTGTCCAGCTTAGTTATCGTTAGTCTACCACGCCGCCTGCATTCTAGCTGCTTAAGAGGAAAGAAATGAATATTTTGACCAAGCACAACGAGAATGATAATAATAATTAAAAGAAAAACGAACACAGTCCAGGATAACGAATTTCCCCACTAAGAAGTTCCCGCGGTCGACGTTGTCCCATTTCATCCGTTTCAGGACCATTTTTTGTGTAGCTTGCACTCCAGTGTGCTGCGACTTTTTCTTTTCTCTTCGTGACTATAAAGTAGGTCTGAAATCTAGCTGCACCAACTTTCCAGTGCCTGCGAGAACAAGAGACGAGCCAGTTCATGTATTACCGTTGGATGGAAAGCCCAGAATTTTTAATCAGCGCACGGTCGCCACTACATGGCCCTGAAATTCTTAAGTGTACTTACAAATTTTTATTTTATTTTTATTTTAATATATTTTGTGCCTGGGTATTCAAAACACCGCATCATTTCCAACTTCTTTGGTTATGCGGCAAGATGATTGCGCAACAAGCGAGGGTAGTGGAAGAAGTAAAGCTGTTCATTAACGCGAGAGTTTGAAGTTCTGTGCTTATAACTTGTGTAGATGAGCATTAGAAAATAGTGAATAACGATGCCGTCAAAAGCGATGTGGTTCTTTATGAAATTGTTGAACTGCGTCGTCTTTACGAAATTTTTCGTGTGTCGGTAGAAGGCAGAACTCTTGGAAAGAATTAGATGAAATCGAGACCGTTAGGCTAAGCGGCACGCAAAGTAAAAGCCACCAATGAAGGGTGAAGCAGAAAACGCGGCCGCACATCCCTAATTTGCATAATGACACGATACGCGCCTTTTTTAATGTTTCTTGGAATCTCGGTCCAGGTTCCGGACTTTTTTTTTTATTTGATTTTTGATTTTGCAATCGTATGTATGTCGTTGACTGCATACTTCATCTTTGATTTTTCTTTTTTTTTCGTTTGAACGATGTCTGAACGAAGGATGGTACAGAAGCGTCTTGCTTGTCAGTCTTGAGTTGTCTTTGCAGGTCATTTTAAAGCGAAGATTTACATGGCTAGGCGCAATCGCCTGTCCACAGGAAACTATCATCAGCAGCATTGGCTCGAGCGTCGTCGTCTTCTGCGCAGATGGCTCGTTAGCGCCCCTCGGCTTGCGCTCGTGCTCGGCACGCGCTCGTGCCACTGCTCCCGCGTTTGTCGTCGTCGCCTTCTTCGACAGCTGGCTGCCTTGCCGCTCATCATTCCAGCGTAGAATTTCGCTTCCCTGCTGTCGTCGTATACTGAGTAGGCCGCGTTTACGGGGATATGAGCCATTGCTTAAGGGGGTATGAGCCATTCACTGTCTTACGTGACGGACAGATTTAATTTTGAAGCAATTTAATTTCGGAAAATCGCAAGCGGTAATGGCGGCCGAATACTGCTAACCACGCCGCCGAACAAACTCGAGACATCGAACGCAACTGACAACCGAGGACTGCGAGCATATACCGCCAGTGACGTCGTTCTCTCCGTCGCAACCGAACGTGTGTGTAACCTCATAATTGAGAAATACTTTAATGAACCATCAGGATTAACCCAGTGTTAAACACCGGGGCCGCACGATTCAGCTTCGCTGGTTAACCATCTTCACGAAGTGGAAGTGCCGACGAACTTTTTTGTTGGTTAAAAATGGACACGGTGGTGTCGAAAGAGCTGATCTACTTACGTTTTTTTTTTTTTTTTTCGATTATCGCCGTAATGTAGAATTAAACTCCTGCTCTGTATGTGCAACGTCAAGCGTGCAGGCTTCCGCTGCCCCAATTTTCTGCATGTAGTTCGTTGACTGTATATATTTCATCGTAATAAATCGGGCGACTTCCTTTGCGCGTACATTGCTACATTAAATGCTATCAGAATATCCGTGATGACAGGGGCCGTATTCTGAAACGTTCGCCTAGGCGAAATTTCTTTTTTCGCTTTCAGGCGTGCGCCGATTGGCTGTTTTAGCAAAATTGGATGAGCTGATTGGGTGGTTGAGCACGGCGTCATTCAATTTTGCTCAACCAGTCAATCAGCGCGCACGCTGATTTCGCCTAGGCGAACGTTTCAGAATACGGCCCCAGCTAGAAACAGAGAGAGAAAGAGCGAAAGCTTTTAATTGAAATGCAGATTATTATCTACCGGCGTTCCTATACAAGCGTACATGCTACGCTGTATAGGAAAACAGTAAAGAGAGGTAGCATTTCCGTGTGTTCTCGAGATGCCTCACTATATGAAAGACCCTCGCATAGACAGCCGCTTGCAAACGCAATGAAAATTTTCCTCTCGTGGTGGGAGGTACTAAGTGTTCCCCAAAGCGACAGCTTTGTAGCTATAGAATTCCGCAAATTTCGATCGTGAGATTCAGTGCCGTGTTCTTTTGCTGGATCTCTCGACGTATTATTATCATATTTTGCCGGAGTTTCCGCGAGCGATTTTTTCGTCGGGACGTGTGTCCGACGTTCCGCTCGTTCGCCTTTGTGCGCACCGGTTCGCGACTGCCGTCGGCGAAACGTTTGCCGTAGGCACCGCCAGGGAGCGGAGTGGCCGCCAGCCGGACTTCCGGTTTCCGGCCCCAGCGTCGACGCGCTGTCGTCGTCGGCGCGGATGCGAGGTTCGCTTCTTCGGCGAGCGTCGTCTGCTAGCGCGCCGCGGGCATCGCCGCGTCTCCCAGTACGGCGCTGCAAATCTCGCCGTGCTCACGTTTGCGGGGCCGTGAAGGCCGTCGCTCGTTGGGGTGAAAACGCTTCGCTGTCGTCGCTGGAACGTTTGTGTGCATATTGTGTGTGCGCCTCTCTTACCCTGTTGATGTGTGATATCCCAGGGTCGGTGTTTCGCTTGGTAACTCACCTTGGGCGCGACTTCCCATTGGAATGACGCTCGTCATCGCTCCGATTTCGCCTACACTTGAACGCAAACTTTCCCATTAATTTAGACGGGTGAACGTTCCTGCGTTGTCTGAAGTGTGCCGAAGATTACGTTGTTGAAGCTGTAGGCTTGTGGAAGTTTCGAGTAGAGTGGCCACTGGCTGTACTTGCGGAAGCTGGAATTGTTGGTGCGCCGACGGCAACGGACAACGCTGTTGCGTTGAGTGACTTGTGCGTTGTATTTTTCGTCTTTGTGTGTAAAGCGTAAAATCTGGATCCGTTACGTTCTGTGAACCGATTCCCATGGGGTAAAAGTCAGATCGTGAAAGTGTATGCAGTCTAGACAGACTGAGCGTTGTATTTTTCACACCGTTGGTTTTTGGTTCCGCGCTTAGTGTGCACTAGGCTGTAATTTGTCATGTGAAAGAGATGTGGAACAGAGGTGTTTAGCCTTTGTTATTAACTAAAAGTCCTAATTGGCTGTGTGTGTATACGAGCTCCGAGACTGCATATTAAGGAGGGTGTGTCGGAAACATTGATCTACTGCTGGACTCAGTCTGACTCGGCATTTTATTTAAGCGCGCTCGCTTTGACAAGTCTTCTCTCTCGCACGCGACGAGTAGCACCACACACATAACCTCTCCTTTCCTAGAGTGAGCGTAATATTATTTTTAGAGTGACCGTGGTGCTTTACCGGCACACTGAGTTTCTTTTTCCTTCTCTTTTTTTTTTTTTTTTTTGAAAACCCAATCATTCTTCTTATTGCTGTACAAGTCGTATTATTCCAAAGCTGCCTATAGATAATTTTTTTTCTTTTCTATTTTGCTCTGCCTAGCGCAGAAAAAGCAACTTCTTTATAGTCCCCTAAACTTGATTTTATAGCCTGAACTTGCAATCATGTCGAGAGGACTTACCGCAATTACCTTTTGCATGTTTGATTTCATTCGCGCTTTGATCGCCGAGGTAAAAATCGTCCCGCGTTTGTATCTATATACGGCAGGTAAGGGGCGCGAATGTTAATGCCGCTTCCAAATCCCTCGTGGCGTGACGGTCTTCAGTGATTGCGACGCATTTCCCGGAGCCAACTGCACCACGGTCTCGTCTCTTCTTTGAAAATGGCTTCTGCGCCGGTTCGTTTCGAGTCTGTCTAATTGCGCCCTCGCGCCTCTGGTGCATTGTTGGGTAGCGTCGCGCAGCGGATAAGCGGAGGAGCGTTGCGGGGAAGAGATTGTCGGCATAGAATCTGATCTTTGTTCTTCGCCTCGATTTGCAGTTTACTTTTTTTTTTTCATTTCTGCGTGACGGTTGCTGCGCGAGGCGAGGGTCGTTGTTTCGAAGCGTTCGTCGAGTTCTGTCGGGGCATAGATTAACGCCTTTTTCCGATGCTGCGCGGCGTGCCTCTTCGTAAGATCGCGAGCGCCGCATAGCCAAGACCCTTGTTAGTTGGCTGTAGAGTGGCGCCTTCGCCTAGGAAAGGTCCTGAACGGTAATCCGGTCATTGTTCTGTCTTTCAACTCGATATCTGCCGGGAGGAGTGAATGTTGTTCGCTGTAAAGCTTTAATGTTTGGAAGAGTTGTCACAATTTTAAGTGAGATATATTGATTAGGTTTTTTGGCGACGAGCGTATTACCTCATTGAGCTTTTGTTACTGTTTGTGGACGCGACTACAGCTTTAATTGTAGTTGTTCAGTCTGAAAGACTTTGCAGCCTACTTGAAAGAGACTGCGCTTGGCGTCATTATTTATTTCATTTGCGATAATATATTGACATCGCGCGGGACAGTTTTTTTTTTTTAGTCAGTGGCGATAATGAAGCAACCGTTGAAGCGTAGTTTCAGCGCATTCACGTATAGAGTTATCGTTAGAAATCATGTGCGCTTCTGATAACATGAAGAACGATCATGTGCTCTCCCTTCTATGAGATGGGCATTTTTGTTTCAGCAGAAATGGTCGATTGAGTGTTTTCAGAGCGCGTATGTGACGTCCCTATTTTGCGAGTGTCGCTCTTTGTGTATTCAAAAACTGCTACGATTGTGTTTCTGGCACCGTGCGTCAGTACTCGTCACTACTCGCGGTGAACCCCATCGTTCAGTTCGTCCTGGATTCAACGGAACAGTCAGATGACTTGAGACGTCTCGTTTTGTCCGTCCTCTGAACTTTACGCGGCCCCTACCGTGTCGTTCGTCGTGTGCACAAACAATCCTCAAAACTTCGTGATTGTGTGTGTATGTTCGAACTGCTTCGGCGTGCGCTTCTGGCCGTTGTTCCTTCACGTGAACCGTGCACTGATTTGTCTGCATATTGGTGCTTCGTGTAATTAAGCCCGGCTACAGTGTCGTGTGAATGACTATCTCTGGCATCTTGCGTTGGAACTAATGGATTGTGGACGTCGCAGCCTTAAATAGCTTGGAGCTGGCTCACGGACCGTGCGTCTTTCGACTTTCTGCCAGCGTCTCCTGCTGCTTCGGAAAAACGTTCAGGTGAGAACTATGCGGCCCGTTACGCTTGGTAAAGGCCATGGCCCCCTGTCGTAGTCGTGGTAATTTCGTATTTCACAGACTTTGGGCGCCTGATCACCATGTTTCAGTGAAGATAAATAGTTTATAAACAGTATTTTTTGTGTTCACATGCGTAATCATTTGCATTGTGAATTAAGTATAACCTTTCTGCAAGCATTTTTCTTATGCTTTGGCGCAATCCAGATGCATTTGGCGCGATTCGGGGTTCATTTTATGGTGGTTGTGGCGGTCGTGGAGGCTAATCGTATAATGCGCTATGATGCACTCAGCTCAGATTCCTTTATTTGTAATATATGTTGCCACCGAACTTATCAGCGTTTAGATATTTTCTATATCAGAGAAGTAGTACGTGACCGTCGTGGTTTCTCAGTGGCTATGGAGTTCTGCTTCTAAACGCGAGGTCGCTGGTTGGATTCCGGGCGGCGGCGGCCGGATTTCGATGGTGTCGAAAGGCCAACACGCTCGCGCATTTACAACAACAACAACAAACTTGTTCTTTCCGTTCACAGTATACACTTCAGACCGAGGAAGATTGGGCTAAAGGTGTTCTGCAACACCCTGACAAAAGAGCTATAGCCTCCCTTTATATTTAGGTACATGTTAAAGAACCCCAGGTGGTCAAAATTACTCCGGAGTCCGCTACTACGGTGTCCCTCATTACCCGCTAAACAGTTTCGAAAGATTAAACACTGTTATTATTGCGATAGCAATTATGTGGACACTCAAAAGCAGATTTCTGCCGTCGCCGTCGCCGTGAGGTTCCGTATGACGTCAATGGAGAGGAAATCGTCGCCGCGCGCCGAACGCTGTATGTGTGAGTGAAAGGGCGCGATGGACGCGCGCTTTCACGGGGAGTGAACGCACGGCGGAGAATAAACGCGCGTTCTGCGCTGTGCTCCCTTAAGGGCTGCAGAAGTAGGCGTCTCTTTCCTCCTTTACAATCACCATATATGTAGAGCAAACGTGCCTTCTTCCGACGCGCGAAAGGCCGCGGGGGAGGGGAGGGGGGGGGGGGGAGGGGGAGGGAAGGGAGGCGACGTTTAGCTGCGGCACCAAGTGCCTATTTATATCAGAGGCTCCGGCAACAGTCACCAACGCCGCACGCATTTTGAGCGAATGCGGGCAAAACGCCGACGGCGTCGACAACAGTTCTGCGTGTTGCCGGTGCTGCTGCATGTCCAAGTTTATACAGTTGATAAAGCTGCTATAATTACTCCGTATAGCTCTCTACAAATATGCTATCGCAATTGATGCTTCGCCTTTCAGGTGAAACTGCGACAACTTTTTAATTTAGTGAAGTGGCAGTTATCTTTCCGAGGGCGCCAACGTTGTACCCGTGTGATCGTTTCAGCCTCCTTTTGTTTCATAGTATTTCACTCAAGTAAAACGCAGAACCATTGTTCTACAGCCCATGCCGCATTCATAAATTTTTTTAATGTTTTTCTTTTTCTACGGTATAATGACAGGTAGCGGAGAAGCGCGCAACGGCGCTGTGATTTTTCCGCGCGTTCACCTCTCTCGGAGAGCGATACAAATTTGACGCGTTGCAAACTCGGGGGTTCGGGTGCTTGTTTCGGGACGTATACCACTCTTTTATGCGCTTTCGGCACGCAAAACAGTTATTGATCTGTTTTCTTTCACGCATGAAACGAAGCACAGGAGGGTGTCAGCAAGCCCCCGAGCACCAAAAACGATTATTTCCGCGTTTATGCGCTCTCGGTTTCTCTGTTTGGAAAGTTTTTCGTTGTCTTGTGTGTGTGAGAGCATATGCTTCTGCGTATGCTTCTGCATACGGGTATACGAAAACAGGTGGTGAATGCCCCAAGGTGCGTTGCTCTCGAAATACTGTATTCTTAACGCTTCTGTTGTGTTCAGCAGGTGGCTCTTTGTGCTCGGTTATTTTTTTATTTATTTGTGTTTTTCTTTGTATATGTTTATTTATGTTTCACTCTCATCCTACGCTTTACAAATGGTCTTTATTGCGTAGAAAGATTAGCTTTCCTTTCTGCTTATTTTATTAACAGGATAAAACAAGGGCGAGAAGGAGCGTTAGGATAAGATGCGATTGAAGGTCTACGTGGGAATCGAGTAGTTGATTAAAACAGCTTCGATGCAGCATACTGGTCCACGACGTTGCCCGGTTAACATTTAGCGATGCTGCAGCGCTATGTTGTGTGGCGCACTTAGCTCTGCGGAACGAATCATTGAAATATTGTCATGCGGAAATTCAAGGTTGTAGATTGGAGAGAGCGGATATTTGCTTTAGAACTACAGAAATCTCAGCTAGTTTGTAAGGATTGTTGGTTTGAAAGATTAGGCGTTGGAGGCACCAACCAACGGTGAATGAAAATAATGTCTCGTGTACATGTCTTCTACGTCTAACCTTTCAAAGCGTGTATATTTGCATGTATTTATTTTTATTTTATTTTTCTGATTGCGAACGGTATGAAGAGAATAAACACAATTCCATCCGAAAGCTTCATCCAACCGTTCATCTCCTTCCCGGGGGTCGCCCTCTGATGGAGAATAGCGGTCGCGCGCGCGTACTCAACTGGCACAATGGAATTTCCTTGTATCTCCGTAAGGATACGCGCTCTCAGTCGAGAGAAGTGATTTTCTTGAGTGAAGGCCTCTTCCGCGTTTTGTTGACGTACGGTTCATTTTTGTGGGTAATATGCGTTTGGTTCTGTTCAATTTGTGGTTACTTGTGTGGATGAAAGAATAATTGAGGCTGACCGCAGTATTCTAAAGATGTCATGTGCGAGAGCAAACGGATTTGACTGCCGTTGATTTTTGCAGCCCTTTTGTTGTCGCCGTCACTCTATCTAAAGATTTACAGTTCATCACGTATTCAGAACACTGGCGAGGTCCACATTACTGCAGGATAAGAGATTTCTTATAAGCTCACGCAATTAATATTCTTTTTTTTTCGTATTGATTGTTGTTTTGCTCTTTTTCTAGAGTTTCTTCCATTCCAGCTTAAGTGTGGGACTTCGCAAAATCTAAAGTTGCTGGTCTCCCACCTTATCATCCTTGTCCGGACTCATAATTGCCATTTTATTCTGACCGTAGTCAGGGACTTGCTTCATTCCCAACAATGATACATCTGTGTGGCTCAACATTGTGAACATACAAAGGTGAACGATGTTGTCTTGACCATTCTTGCAGTAAATATATTCAATAGGTTCTCGAATTACCAAGTCCTTCACATGGGTTCGATACGTATTTACTAATATTCAGGAACTACGCGTGAAATCTATCTAGAACCTCGCGCACGCTCCAACTTTGAGATATATATAGAGAAAAAATGATTAATGAAAGGCAGGAAGGTTAATCAGGACTGAGCCCGGTTGGCTACCCTACACTGGGGGAAGGGAAAAGGGGAGTGAAAGATTAAGAGAAGAATAGAAAGTCCGCTGTGCATATCGCCGACGTAGCAACAGATATCAGCTCTATCACTGACGATCACTCAGTCCGGATCACAGACGGTCACTCAATCCGGTAGTTAAATAAAGCCGGTATGCGTGATAAAGCCGGCATGCTTTATCACGCTAAGTTGCAGGAAAACGGTAGCGTTCTCTGCGATAACGTGGATGCCACGAGGATAGGTTGCAATAGCTTTTTTTTTTTGGCACACCATTTCATTTCATAATGAATTAGAAAATTCAGCGCTTCAGAAAATACAGCGTATGCCACACCTTATAAATGGGAGAAAAACAAACATCGTGTCTCATTGCTTAGCACATCTGGCGTCGTCCCACAAGAACAATCGGCAGCCTAGTACATCGCCTTCAACCTTCAACTCTCTCGTTCCTCGAGCCGCCTCCAATTGTTGCGTTTCGAAAGGCACCACTCGTGCGTGCTCCAAATAGCAACACCCAGTTGAGCTCGATCTAGGTACAAAACGTTCGAATGCGGTTCGTACGTTTAGTCCTTAATTTTACGCATTTTCTCCAAGTGCCACTAACAAGCGGGGCCTGTCTAACAAACGCATTACGAGTTTGTGGCGTACGCGCGCCCAATTATTGACTGCGCTGAAAGAAGGGACTACCGGTTTTTTGCTAGAAGGCGGAGTATGCAAGGCGTGTTCGGTGCAGCATTACGGAACAGAGCTATGCAAGTTATTTTTTTTTTTTACGGTTAAAATTATTCTTGTTCTGTTTGAATTCAGTTATCTCGTCATTACTGGGCGAATCGTAGGACATGCGTCTAGTCTAGAATGTGAATTGTTTTCAAGTCCCTACAATCACGCGAGGTGACATGCTGTATTGCGTTTAAAAGCGTCATCCTGTATTGCGAGATCGTCACTGCGCTTGCATATAGATACCGCTGTCACCTCAATTTATTCGCACCATTAAATTATATTGTCGCGAATTACGAAAGAACAGCGTTTGGAATAGATTTCTGTTTCCCGCAGAGCTTATGGCTTTGGATATTTCGGAGAAGGAGATATTGCTGTTGTCGGGTGTAGACTAAGGATGCAGCTTTAACAGGCAGCTATGCCTACTCGCACTTGAAGAACAGAGAGAGGGAGAGCAAGGAGAGGAAAGACAGGGAGGTCAACCAGACGAGCGTCCGGTTTGCTACCCTACAATAGGGGTAAGAGAAAGGGGAATAGAGGAAAAGAGGGAGAGAGTGAGTACTGAGTCCACGTGGGACGATGTGCAAGGACACTATAAGCGGTCTGTTAAACCGGTACACTTCAAGTAGTGTACTAGCGTCCGAATCGCTTTTTGTGCCAGTGACGGGTGTAGCCACGGTCCGAGTATCTTTGACTCAGAGAACGGTCTCGAGTCCAGTCAGTTTAAACTTTTGTTGATAGAGAGAGGCGTTGTACGTCGTAGCGAGGACAGGTACACAATAGGTGCTCGATGGTTTCCTCGCACCTACAGGAGTCGCACATCGGGCTCTCGGCCATTCCCATACGATATGAGTAAGCGTTCGTAAACGCCACTGCCAGCCACAAGCAGCACAGCAAGGTTGTTTCGCCGCGGGAAAGGCTAGATGGCAGTTGTAGCCGTAGCAAGGGGTCCTACTTATACAATCGGCAAATGAAGGCACTTGAACTCCAGAAAGCTTGTGACTTTTTGCGTCCAAGCAGACGAAGTTCCCTGACAGTGTCCGTACTCGCCAAAGGTATTGGACGCGTCTGGGTGTCTTCGTGGGCAGACCGGGCAGCCCTGTCAGCAAAGTCGTTGCCGATGATGCCACAGTGAGCAGGAATCCACTGAAAGATTATGTTGTGCCCTGTTTCCAGAGCATGGTGGTGTACTTCCCTGATTTCGGATATTGTTTGCTCGTAAGTTCTGTGATGTAAGGCAGACTGTGTGAAAGCTGCCTTAGAGTCACAAAATATGACCAATTTCTGCGCCAGCTCTTCGGTGACGCAGGTCACAGCAGTATGTAGGGCTGCAAGTTCTGCCGACGTAGATGTAGTCATATGTGACAATTTGAACTTGACTGTAACCTGCTTTGCTTTAACGACGAATGCTGCAGTTGAGCTGGTAGGTGAGGTCGAACCGTCGGTGTATATATTGTTACGTTTGGCGACCAGCGGGCTCAGCGATCTTGGAAGTATCTCCTGATTGCCTGCGACGAATCGCTTCGGGAGGCTGAAAAACGTCCCGCCGCGAAAGATCAGCGGCGATAACCATGCCTCTACACCTGTCAAAGAGTACGTGTCACGACGCTAGGAGGAGGAGACTCTTGGAAAAGGGCCTCTACTACGACGCTTTCTCACGGCTGCTCGACAGACCAGCTGGCCGCCAAGGCCGTTCTCCAAACAAACCCGTCGATGTCTGGCCCATTCCAGGAACAACAGACGCGTCAGTTCAAGTCAGGCGCGAAGCCACCTGTCTACGAGTGTTCCCACCTTTCTGTGAGGGAGTGAGCAGTGTGTGCCCGAGGGCACTTCGAATGTGGTCGGGAAACGAAGGCGCCGGGGGTTATGCGCACCCTCGCCCTCAAGGCGGACCCTTCGGTGACTCTCGACGCTCCGATTGGAGGATGGTGGGACCGCAGCGGAGTGCTCTCCCATGTGCCCTGAGATGTAGACAGTGCTTCGACCCAGTCATGCTATACTGATGAGACGTAACGTCTCGTTCTCCTACTTCCCATGCAAATAATGTAAATAAACGCAGTACTGTTTGTTCTCGATGAGAACCTGTTCCCCCTTCAACAACTTCTTCAGCGTGGATGAGGCGGACGATGGCATGGGCCAGCTACCACTTTGGATATGCCTGACTCCAACTCCTACCGCTGGCGAGGCCACGACTCCCAACTCCAACAATATGTATATGCATTCATGATATGTCTGATGCAGTTATAGGAACGTCATTTGCTTCAGACCCGGCGACGGATGATTGGCCTTCTTGGTGATTCCGGGAATAGTAAAATTCACTTGAGGCTGTCGCAGGCCCCACAGGGGAGATGAAGGCTTCGCCGCCGGTGTATAAGATGACTGTATGCACTCTTGATTTGCGCTAATCACTTTTTGAAAAGCCCTTGAGGTCTCTCGGCTGGTATGGAAGCTAGGTGACGGTCGGGGATTCTTGACATATGATGAATGTGCGCTCTGAGGGAGTCGACAGCTACGTGTGTCTGGATCGTATGGTCTCTCGCGATGCTATTGTTGCTGTTGTTGAGGTGCACCGAGGCAGCCCTAGACACGTGCGTAAGTGTCGACCTTGTATCTTCTCCAGAACGCGAATGTTCGTCTTGCATGTACGTGTCAAAACTGGCAGACTGTAACGGAGGAGTCCCAGGAACAGTACCCTGTACAGCTGCAGTATAAAATGGACTGGTGTACCCCAGTTTTTCCCGCAGATAAATTTGAAGACCTGAGCAGTAGCAATTAACTTCTTCTTCAAATATACGCAGTGAGGGCACCACGAGAGGTTGCGGTCAATGATGACACCCAGAAAGCGATGCATCTTAACAAAGGACACAGCTTGACCATTGTTGGAGTTGGGGTCGTGGTCTATCCGAGTTCCGTGAGGTCAATCTCACCGCTGCTACCAGTTGTTGGAGCTGAGGACGTGGCCTCGCCAGCAGTTATAAGAGTTGGAGTCGGGCATATCTAAAGTGGTAGCTGGCCCATGCCGTCGTCCGCCTCATCCACGCTGACGCTGAAGACGTTCAAGAGAGGAACAGGTTCTCATCGAGAACGAAGAGTACTGGGTTTATTTACATTATTTACATGAGAAGTAGGGGAACGATACGTCTCCTCAGTCTAACATGACTGGATCGAAGCATACTAGATCGAAGCACTGGCTACATCTCAGGGCAGATCGGAGAGCACTCTCGATGGCCCCCAAAAGTGCGCTTAAAAGCCCCTTTGTCCAAGCTGCGGTCCCACCATCCTCCAATCGGAGCGTCGAGAGTTATCGAAGGTCCGCCTTGAGGGCGAGGGTGCGCATAATCCCTCCGGCGCCAACCTTTTCCGACCACATTCGGCGAAGTGCCCTCGGGCACACACTGCTCATTCCCCCACATAAAAGAGGGGACACTCGGAGACAGGTGGCTTCGCGCCTGACTTGAACTGACGCGTCTGTTTTCCTGGAATGGGCCAGCCATCGACGGTCCATTTGGAGAATGGCCTTGGCGGCCAGCTGGTCTGTCGAGTGGCCGTGAGAACGCGTCGTAGAAGCGGCCCTATTCCAAGAGTCTCCTCTTCCTATAGTATCGAGTCACGTACTCTTTGAAAGGTGTAGAGGCATGGTGTCGCCGCTGATCTTTCCCGGCGGGACGGCTTTTCAGCCTCCCGAAGCGATTCGTCGCAGGTAAACAGGAGATACTTCCAAGATCGCTGCCCCTGCTGGTCGCCGAACGTAACGCCGTTGATCGAAACGGGGTACAATGGCATTTGTTTGCGTGTAAAGCCAACCAATTCGCACTTTTCGGTAGACGCACTGAGGCCTTGTTCTCGTAGATTAGACGCCGTCATGGTTGCCGCCCGCTGAAGCCTGGCCCGCACCTGAAGTGAAGTCACTGCAGAGGCCCAGATGCAAATGTCGTCATGAGCGTATATGGAGACATGAACTGTCCGCTGTAAATACTCCACAAGTGCTACCAGGATGAGGTTGAAGAATATATGGCTCAACACTCCACCCTGTGGCACACCATGGCAGATGTAATGTTCCTAAGTTAGGCCGTCTTCGGTCTGTAAGAAAACACACCGCTCAGTCAAATAGTCCCGAATCCATTGATACATCTGGCCACTAACTCCCTGTGATGATTAGGTTCTTTATAGTCTGATAGGAAACGCATCCAAGGTGTTGCGCCTTGGCGCTTCCAATGAAAGACAAGGCTGGCTGCAAACCACACGCAAGGGAAACATAACAGAAAATAACACTCTTATATACACGGACTGGGAATAATAAAGTGAAAAGATTACGACGACAGTTATATCACGCGATACACGGATAAGTTCACGAACAAAACTAGAGTTCACTAAGATAAGTAGGAGTAACAAAACAAGCGGAGGTTACGTGAAAGTAAAGTGTTCACCAGTTATAAGCGGGGATGGTGGTCCAGAAGTCTTATGTGGAGGTGGCACCAGCAAAATGAAGCCTGGGGTCGGAGTAAGGAAGCAAGTCTCCAACGGCCGACGTGGCGCTGGCTCAAGCGAGGTCTTGCCGTTGAGAAGAGGTCACATATGTTCGTCTCGAGCGTCTCCAGCAGGTCCGCTGTGATCGAGTGGAAGGCCTAGGCATCCAGGCCCAGCCACCTGGCAGCCCACTCTTCCGCGCCTCGTCGTCCAGCTTCCGGAAAGCGCTCATCGTCGAGCAAACCGTAGCTTGCTGTGGGTAGATGCCAGGTCGTCGGCAAGTGCAGAGCCGGCCAGGTAGAGGCCTCGTAAGCCCGGGTTCAAGCTCACACCTCTGCACCCTAGCCGCCTGCCCTTGTTCCAACTGCCGACGTGTCTTCTCCCTCTTTCATGATCATGATGATGATCTTCAACCATGACACGTACCCGCTCTTCCGTCCTTCTCTTCCTCTTCTTTTCTCATAGTCTCTCGTGGACTTTTCTTTAGATGTTGCTTTTTTTTTCTTGCATCTCCTCGCGCACTTCACATATCACACTCCCACAGCCTCAAGTGAGTTCAGTTTGGCCTCATGGGCCACGTTGTCGTATGTTCCTTTGACACCGAGAAAAAGTCCAACTGGTAGGCGCTTGTGGATTTTCTGTTCTTGGACCGAGGTAACGAGATCAATAACAATGTCGATGTATGAGCGACCTCGACGAAAGCCAGCCATGGAGTCCGGGTAGATGTTTAATCGCTCGAGGTACCATTCCAAGCGAGCAAGAATCATTCTTTCCATAGCTTTGCCGACGCAGCTCGATAGCGCAATCGGACGATATGATGATAAATCAAGTGGAGACTTTCCGGGTTTCAGAATTGGGATCAAGCCGCTTGATTTCCATTGTTTAGGAACGACGCCGTTTCGCCAAGACTTATTGTAGTAGTTGAGCCGCTCACTACGTGCGTCACGTCGAAGGTGGCCTAGGGCAGCGTACGTGATGCCATCTGGTCCTGGCGACGAAGAACGCCTGCAGGTCGCCAACGCAAAGTCGAGCTCTTCAAGTGAAAAAGGCACTTTCATTTCTGGTACACGTGCCTCAAGGATTCAGTGCCGCGTCAGTAGTGATGATCACGGACCGAGGAACCCGCACACAGAACTCTTCAGCCACTTCAAACTGCGAGTGGCGTTGGTAGAGAGCCGGAGCAGCAAAGGGCTTCCTTTGATGCGGACATGAGCGAAGACCCCTAACCGTTCTCGATATGTGCGAGAGTGATCTTCGGGGATCAAGCGTCTGACAGATTTCCGTCGCTTGTCTTCCAATTTATTCATACGACGCCGGACTTTCTTTCGTATGGTGTCACGGCGCTTCGCCTCGAGTGTCCAATGGTTTACGGACATAGAGACACATGGAAGCGACCATATTCCAACTGATATAAAAATTAATTGAGTTGAACAATGCTCCTCTACTGTCTTGCGTTGAGCGGTCAAGGTTTAAGGAGCATATGGAAGACGCATGTCGGGAAGGCCTTTCACACAATATAGAAGATGCAATCGCGGAAGCAATGAAAGCATTCATGTGCTCGCTGACAAGGTCAGCAAGGCGAACACACCTCGACAAAGAGGTTGCGTGCGGCACGCCGACAGGCTGAAAGAAGGTATCGCACGAAGTGTCCGTTCTAGATCTGAGTGAAGAACAAATATACAAGCTACCCTGATGATGTGAATTCAATTTTAATACCAGTGCAGTTATCGCCGTGAATAGAGCATGTGGATCTAGCCACTGTGGGAAACGAACAAATCTAAACTACAGTTCAAGGAGCCGGGCGGGAATTTCTCCTACGAGTTACACGTGGAGCGCGGTGTAGCCGACTTTATACGAAGCAGGGCTGGTCTTCCTGCATCATCTTCCTACGGTGCGGTCTCATATTCTGCCGAGTTGCTCGCTTACCCTGGCTCACTCTTTTGAGTCCACTGCGTCAACTGCTTTAACTTGCCGAATATCATTCCAGCACTCGAGTCACTCTCATTTTTCTCTATTCACTCTCATGTGCGCTCACCTGCTCCTACTCTCACTCGGTCATTCACGAACTCTCGTGCTATAGCTCGCAAGCCCTAAAGCATGCACTGCCGCACAGCACTGATAGGGGGTGCACCGAATTCGTGGTACTGAGCGTAGCTACGGAAAAGTGCTGGCGCCATTGAACAACGTTGCTGTCTGAAACTTCTATTCAAAAGAAGCCCTAATGGACGAGTGCCGAATTTTTTTCGGTAGTGTTCGTGCGGAGGCCAGTGCGGCGGAGTTCTCGTGAAAGTTGGCGCTGCGTGGTGTAGCCGTAATTGGTGCGTCTTGGCGCGCACCTGCCGTGAATTAGAGAGAAAACGCTTTCATTTCGACGGTTGTTTTCGCGTCTTCCTTTTTCTTTCATCTACTTTTATTTCGCGAGCTATAGAACTCGCCAAATTAGGCGTTGCTGGGCGCTGCGGGCCGACCGCTCTCTTCCGCACGGCGGCCGCAATTGGCGAACGCCTATCTAGAACAAAGCTAATTACGCCGAAACGCGGAGCGTTGGCTTGTTTTGCCTGCATCGCTTTGTGTTTCCTTCCGGGTAGGTCGGCGTTCGCTTTCGGTACTGAAGACGCAGGTGCATCTCAGTGCCTAATGGCTCATTATTTTGTGCTTTACTATGTCTTCGTGGACAGCACTGGCTGCAGCAGACCGGCCTGTGATGAGCAGCCGCACGCCAGAGCCGGCGATCGCTGTATTAACCGCCAGGCTTTGCTCCTTACGAAGCTCCGCCAGGTACGGCAGTTAGCTCAGGAGCCCCGGATAAGTGCTTTTACTGCACTACTAATTGAAGCCCAGCAGCATCTCCGTGAAACAAAGTTCGGTGGCGCTAACGATCATACGTCTCTTCTTGAGTCGACTGATTATTCGCGAGATGTTGCTTGTGTAGCAGCAGCTTAGCAGCACTGATACTCGCACTTCAGGTCTTGTGGTCGAGCAATCGGGCGTGTCCTCGCTGCAGAACACTTGGCACCGATGCCGTGTATCGCACGATTAGCCGTTCAGTGCACTATGTTACGGCTAGCGTTACGCTTTTAGACTTTTCAGTGCATTTTTTTGAATGTTGGTAAACCCGCACAAGCTAAGCCGATTTCCCGTAAACAGTGAGAAACATTCTCCAGCTGTTGTTGCCGAGCTCTCATAGTGCATTACGTGAACTTTCGAGCACGATTAGCAATTCATGATTGGAGTTGCCATCGCCCCAGCTGTTCCAAGGCAACTTGGAAAGCCGGCCGCTGCACGCTGGTGTCCGAATACCGATATCGCTGCTGCTGAAGAAAGCGTGTGTTGCTGTTGATGCATCTGCACGTCGAGCGCTCGCATCTTTTGACACCTGACAGCTTCTTCGGCGTAGTTTTATTTTCCTCGGTATTGCAGTTTCTCCCTCTCGCTATATTCCTTCCGCATCGTCGACGTCCTTTTTCCTCTGAACTTTTTTTCTTTCTTTATTTTCCTTCGCAGACATTCATACTGGCCTGAATTTCAAAAAAGGCGCTGCGAAGCCATGCCGCAACCCTTTCTCTCGCTTGCTTTCCCGCTCACTCACGCTTTTCTCGTCATCGTTAGCATGCTTGCGCCAAATGCGCCGCTTCGTCTTCACCCGCACACCCGGAGCATCCGTCAAGGTAAAAGCGAAGGATGGAGGGAAAACAAGGGCATCCTACACCGTTTGCGCTGCCAGCATTGAAACGCACGTTAGGTTCGGTTCCCTCTGCCTGTCTGTACGAGTGGATGGCGTCGGCTGAGCAATTTGCATACCGCCGCCTATGAATGCCAAGTGCGCCGCACCGCTCCTTAGGACGCCGCCCAACACCTCCGAGCTGGTTCCTCGGGGAACGCGTCCAGTGAAAAAAAAAAAGAAGAAGAAGCTGTCGGCATGTTCCGCCGTCTGAGCGTGGAAATGCCGAAGAAGCGTGGGTGAGACTATTGCGTCGAAGTCGATGATAATGGGTGTGTAGACCCTCTATCGTCATATCCGTGCAGCGTTGGGAAAATCTGAACTTACGGTCAGCCAAATCAGGTTGCATTCTTAGACCTCTCGCGGCAGCGCCATAGGTAATGGCACAGGTAGCATCCCTATTGGCTCCTCGAAATTCTTAGTGCGTCATAGTTATGCATTTACATGTGATCGGAGGAATGTCGGGGCGTCGATTTGTTTCCTAGCTCGCTTGCTCAAAATCAAATCGGGCTCAGACCTATGATATTGGATATTCGCCTTGGCTATCGCGATTTCCAACTATCGCACTTTCGGACTACTCCTACCTATTAAGCTGTTTTCCATTGTAGGATCGAATTCGGTATAAGATATGAAGACAGGCACATTTTAGAGTACCCAAGCATATGATCGACTGACGTCAGAGAAAGACGTTTGCGCGGATTATGTGGACAGATTCGAAATGCAAATGCGAAGTTCATTGATATTCGATATCCATGAGCAAATATGTGAGTATCAGCCGCAGCCACGTGGTGACCTGCCAGCGGCTAATGCCCACTTCGAGTGAATCAAGCTTATGTTTATTCGCCATTTTTTTAGCTTTTTCGGGTCGTGCGGGGCGCTTTCTCTGGCTCTGTCCTCTGTAATGCTGCATCATATTATTGGCACAGGGAAGAGCAGAGTGCAAGATGGGGATCGCAAGCGGCACATATACGTGTCGATGAAGCCGTAAAATATTATGAGATTTATACTTCCGCTGCCTCAACTCATCTACAGTTCCGGGCTTTCCGGTTGTGTGGTCTGGCAAAGCTGTCACATGCCGAGTCGAATCCTTCCTTGAAACACAAGTCTGTTTGTTCTTGTTGCTTGACTGCATTTCTCTTTCTTTCGTAAGCTGCCCAGTAAGAGTCATTGTTAACCCTATTATGCGCTATGCCACTGCTTCCTTCTGAAACGAAAAAAAAATAAAATACATTTGGCACTTTAACAGTGGTCGATGCTACTGTTCTGTCCTGCTTCATTAATTTTGTTATTATAACCTCATAACCTCGAAAAATTGGGAATTTGCGTAATGTGATGCTTGGTGGAATTTTCAGTTAATGAAGGGGAATTTTTGTTTCGTTCTTTCTTTTTGTCGCTGCTGTTTCAATCTTTAGCCGATTTATTTTGTTATACATTCATTCTGAAAGCGCTACCGTGGTTCCGGTGAGCGTATGTACCAGAACGCATCATCTTTATGATGCTATTCAAGCGTAACTTAGGGTACGAAAGTCGTCGCAGTCGGTGCCCTTACGACGTTGTTAATATACAAGGTGATATTCGTCTAAATTGTTTCATCAGCGAAGTGGTGGAAAGTTCTTTTAAACGTCTGTAGAAGTATGCTTAAATACGGTGCATGGGAAATCAAAACAGTCATCGTATCGCAGGTGACGGCTTTTGCGAAGCCTTGTTCAGCTTACGTTTGTCATGTAACCGCAAGAACGTAACCATCGCTTCTCAGCCTCGATCGTCTGAGTTGATGTGGTTATCGTTTCATTCGTATTTTTCAAGCATCTTGCCAGTTAATACAGAAAGTGGAAAATCACGCGAACAGCCGCCGCGGTTGGTCAGTGGCGTTGCGCTGCTGAGCTCGAGGTCGCAGGTTCGATCCCCGCCGCATTTCGATATAGAACTGAGGTTTGAACAGCGCGAATAAAACAAGGACACGAAGAAACAAATACCACAAGCAAGCGCTGACTGCCAACTGGAAGTTTATTTGACAATCATCAGCCATTTATACTTTTTCCAGCATAGGCATGCGTACACCAGTCATATAAACATCCGCAAAATCAGCAAGATCATAACCTATCATGCAAAAAAGCTATTTCTTTCTCCGACAGTGCGAGCGAGGGAAACTTACACATTTGTCTCCAGTCCTTTCGAATGTGATATGCCTCTATTATTTCTCTTTCCTTCTTACTTTTTTCCTTTCCCTATGAATTTTGTCTTTTTCAACATGGGAGTGCATGGAAACTTTTTGCAATATACCGCTAAATGAATTCCATAGCCATTATTCACGTTATTGTTGTGCTGACTAGCTCTATCATTGAAACACTGTCCTGTTTGTACAATATAATTTCTGCCACAGCTCAGCGGTATCTGATAGATAACGTCGCGGGTGCAGTCAGTGAAACGGGATTTATGATCGATGGTGCACAGGCGCTTATTGAGCGTTTTTATAGGATGAAAGCTTGCACGGGGCACTGAAAAGTAAATTAACATTATGTCTGTTGGAGACTTTCTTTAGATTGTGCGAAAACTTATGCAAGTACGGCACCACATGCACTGGTCTCATGTCCCCCCCCCCCCTTTTTTTTTTTTTTTTTTTTTTTTTTTTTACGATGGCGACGGAATGCAAGAACCATCTTGCACTTATTAAATTTAGGCGCACTTTAAGAACACCAGGTGGTCAGAATTGTTCCGGAGCTCCTCCGCTATGGTGTGCCTCATAATCAGGGCCGCGATTTTGTATCGCTGCTCATAAACAACCAGCTGTGTATGCTAAATGTGCGATGCATGTACCGGATACACTGGGTGCAATGCTGGCATCCCTTGAATAGAGGAATTCTCCATAAGCTACTGCCATATCATGCATGAAAAATCCAAAAGTGGTTTCGCCGAATGCCAGCTCAGAAAATCGTGCTCTTCTTTTGCACAACTGTCTTGGCGAACGACTACACAACTCAGCATGTTGCTGATTTCGCGCGTGTGTTGCGGTCTCCCTGATGGTCTTTTACTCTCTCCTCTTCCTTTCTTTTACCCTACCTTTTTCGCCTCCTCCAGCGCAGGGTAGCAATCCAGATATTACGATGTGGTTAACCTCGCTGCCTTCCCTTTTATTCCTCTCTCGTAGCGATGCCTTCCGCTCGATTCTATACCTCTGTTATCATCCACCGTTCACGGCCGACTGATCCCGTTGATAACGTGGATGGAGCGTCGCTCAGTCCACTGACGAAGCGCGAAAGGCGCAAAAAATAATAGCATCGGAAAAGGCATTGCTACGAAATCGCGGCCCAGGATCGTGTTTTTGTATGTAAAAACCGCAGAATTTCATTTTAAAATATCACAACCACGTCAGAAATGTAGCTGGCGGCGACATCGAATGGGGATTAAATTGTGCAGAATAGAGAGGACCGGTATACACGGGCCTTGCGTGACCCGGTTCATGTCGTTGTGCTGTAAAAATGGTACCGAGATGTTCGGTACATTGCAAACGACTAGGTTAATTGCGCGGTGACCGGAGAGTGCAGACCCAGACGAGCGCAGTGATGCGGCGCCGTGTGTACGCGTACACAATGTCCGTCTATTTCTTCCCATAGACGTTGGGTCTCTTTGCTGCTACCTTAGCATGGCCTTAAATGAAGGGGAGTCTCATATCTTGTTTTCGTCGCAGCCATCTGCGACTGTAGAGCTGTCATTCGGCGTTTTCGCTGATTATTCTCTGTTTGGTCTCTCTTACTTTATTGCATCTCTCTTTAACGTTTACGGTTTGAAGCGTGCCGTTTTCATATCCGCGATGAATCCCTTCCGTATTGTTAGCACAGACGATCGTAGTTTTGAGGCGCTGTTCTTCGAGCATTGGTAATAATTTCGTTGCCGCCATCATAGAAATAGTCGTAAGATGGGGCCTTATTCACGACCATAGGGCCCTTGTACCTCTTCCATGCGTTCTAACCTAATTTGGGAATTATGACGCACATTGCTCGGCGCTATTGATTCCTTCCTCGCCCTTATTATTATAAATTATTTCATCTTGAAAGCTTTCACCGGTAAGTTCGACGACCATTTGCTCATTCTTGAGATAGTCATTATTTCGTAAATGTTTTCTCTAAATAGTAATCCTCTAGCGTTCCCTTTCGACTTCCTTATTTGTTTTTGTTTTTTCTTGACGTACGTTCATTTACTGCTTCTAGCGATTTCTAAAAATACGCTGGCGTTGACGAGTGTGAGCCACCGCCGAGACCTGCCGCAGTTTCCAGTTTCTTTCGCGAGACGCGTCTTCGTGTTTTCGCTCGGGAGCCGACGGTATTTTTCGGTCGAGGTCCCTTGCTCGACCGATCTGCAACCGAAACCGGATCGACGCACCGTTGACGCCACGTGGCGCGCCTTTTTCAGTGCTTCCTGCGAAACGGCGCTGCTCTATACGGAGAGCTGCGTTCTCCACCGGATCCAGCTAAGCTCTTTTTTGTTTTTTGCTTGTATGGACAGGAAAGAAACACTGTGTTACGGTTTTTTTTTTTTCCTTTTTTTTAAAGATACTTGGCACATCTCGTTGACCCATCTCACTGGCTTTGCAGTGCGTAACATCTATCTGCCCACGTGCGATATAAATGCCATTCTATAGGTCAGATAAAGCGTAAATAATAGCCGTACTCGTCTCGCAAGCTTTAAATGCCCAGATTGATTCATGGAAGGATATATTTTGCTGTATCTGAATGTATTTCAACTATTTTGTGGGCTTCTTCTCCACAAGGTATATATATATATATATATATATATATATATATATATATATATATATATATATATATATGTGTGTGTGTGTGTGTGTGTGTGTGTGTGTGTGTGTGTGTGTGTGTGTGTGTGTGTGTGTGTGTGTGTGTGTGTGTGTTTTCTCGACTGGCAAAAGCAATATATGATCAAAAGAAAAGATACATAACGTCGATAATGAACGCACTACAGCAAACTCCATGCAGTGTCAATAACGTGCGTGGATAATATGTTTTTATAACATTCGAGGCGAAGTGAAGTCTTCAAAAAAAAAAAAACTTTGATGTACTGTGATCACATGGGTTTGCCGCCTTTTTCATCACTTCAGTATTGTTTTACCCTTTCTAAATCCTTAGCACGTTCACTTCGAAATAAGGCTGCGTGGTTTTCAGCCGTATTGCTTTTAGCTGGCCTTCTCTTTTCTCTACGGTCCCCTCTATAACCTTTTTCCTTTATAGCCTCGACGTGGTACGGTACCGTGTCTTCTCAGTGCGTGGCCAAAGCAATGAGGAGGAGGAGGAGAGGAACCACTTTAATAAGAACACCAGTCAATGAACGTCAGGAGAGAAATCCTTCTCCCCCGTCGCCCCTAGCCGTCGGCCGGAATACCTTGAGGCACAGCAATGAACACGCCCGAATCTTGGCAGGAGTGCCCGGGGCGAGCATCGCCGTCTTTCCAAATGTGGTCGTCACTCACTTTGTCGCTTTCCAGTCCAGTTTGCAGAGCAGCATACCGAACGCTCGCCTGGTTGACCTCCCTACCTTTCCACTCTTCGTTTTCTCTATCTCTCTCCAGCCTATTTCCATACCCATCTCAGGTTATCTACAGCGTATACCATACGAGTGCTTGCATTTGCAACACTCATATGTGGAACAGTTCTGTGGATATCCGCAACATGTTGGAAGTTTCTTAAAAGAGCAAATGATTGCTATCCGCCCGAAAGTAGCATCACGTTGTATACGACGCAAATCAAAAGGGAACCCGTCCTTCTCGCCCCCCCCCCCCCCCCCTCTATCTCTCTCGGGAACCTATATAGATTTTTTTTTGTACCTTCGTCAATAGGTGAACACGTTAAACACGAACGGTGTGCTAAATTTTTATAACCATCTCATTTGACATCCTCACAAGACGGCAAATGCGATGCGCTCGCTACGGCCGCTCGTGATTATTTTTAAACAGTGAGTGACAAATGCCCGCCTTCCTCGGTAGCGATTCGGCGCGTGTATTCCATTCGCGTATTAATTTTCTTTTCTTTTTTTTCACTCTTTCAGCATTCGGGTCTCGTCTGGGGGGCCCAGCCGGGTGGTATGGTATTTATAACGCGGCATCGTCCTAGCCTCTGACTCCATGCTATATAAGGCCAGGCGGACGGTGAGGCTTCTCCGAGAAGCCTTCGTTGCCCCCGAGAGAGCGATCGCGCACTCTCGTTGCAGGGCCGAGATGACGCGGAGGATGAGACCGTAATGACGAGGGAAGGTGCGATGCCATGTTTTACTTTTTTTTTTCTCTGTCACGTGTTCTTTTTCATTTTTTTCTTTTTCTTTTTCTTGATACTTCTGCTAGCGGGCACGCCTGAAAAGCTAAGCTCCGCCGCCAGGAATAGGCCTGACCGGAACGGCTGAACTAAATTGCATTGCGGAAGAATTTTCAGTGACTTGTTCAGAAGACCAAGCGATAAAGAAAATTGCCAAATAGCTTAGAGGAACTGAATTGAAATTTATGAAACCGCGAAACACGTGGTCAGACATGAACGCTCTGCCTTTAAACGCGAAGTGGAACGAAATTTCACTTTGTCTAAATCGGTTATGAGTTGTATGTACTACTGCAGCAATCTTGGCGAAGCTCCAGGGTGGGTGAAACTCTCGTTTTCTTAAATGGAAACCTTACATAGCACATAAGCAGACGACGCGCGTATCCGATGGTTAGCGAATATGAGGTAAGTTCAGGCATGTCGCCTTGTATATTTCTTAGCGCCCCGTAGGTTTGGTTCGCTCGGAGGTCAGCCGAGGGTCCCGCATTTTGGGTCGTGCGCGGGTGCGTGGTAAGGGCTGTCAGTTTCGTTATAAAAAACGTCAACTCTTGCGAGCTTTTCGTGACACATCCACTCGTATTTCAGATGTAAAATTGTCCACGTAAGCGTTTCTATATCCCCACTATGTGAAACTATATACGCTTTTGACGCCGTCGAAAATTGTGTTGCATTTGGCCTTTAAGTCTTGGTTTCAGATCAAGAATGGACATTGTGAAACGCTGGTTTTACTCAGAATATCTTGCCAGACGGGGCTCTGAAACTTTTCTTCTTAAAACTTTAGCCTGTCGTTTAGCCGCTTTTGACAATAGCTGAAACCGCGCCCTGTCGTTTGCGGTTGCAAACGGTCTGTACGGGGTGACACATTTTGTGCAGGACATGTTCGGTTTGGCGAGTGGTGTGTGCGACAGTCTAGTTACTGCCAGACGTGTCGGCGGTGTTGGAACGCCACAACTTTACGCTGAGCGAGGCGTTTGGTGGTCAAAGCATGACGATCTTTGTCGGGTCCCTCGTAAGCAGCAACATTTCGTGTTTCATGGTCGTGCCTCCGTCACATCTCTAGCCCGCAAAGCGTGCGTCCGAGCGCGGGACAAACAACAGTACGCGATTCGATTCTCGTCTGACCGTCCAGGAACGTGATGGGTTTTGTGCGCGCTCTCACGGCCGGTCTCACGGCTCGTTTTCAAACCGATTCCCAAAGCGCGTGAGATCCGCATAATTTTAATCGACATATTCTGATTGTATTCTGGTGTGTTCCTTTTTTATTATTTTTATTTTATTACCATGTTTGTGCTTCTCTGCCAGCATGTTAACGCGAGTGTCTGTGTCTGTCTATTTTAAGAAAAGGCTCAAACACGGACTGGACGCAAAGTTCCAGTCCGTGTTTGCCAAGAAAAGTGGACAATTATTGCTAATAATGGCAGGTCAGAACTGCGTTGTTCGCGTCGAGGTCTGCGAAGAGCCAAGGCTAACGGAGGGAAAAGGAGCAGTTGCTTTAAACGGTGCTTCGCCAAGCAGGGCGTGCTGGACTTCGTGTGTCTTTCGCTGGGTTGGCGGGAATTTCGTGTTGCATGGTCGTGGCTCCGTCACTTCTCTAGCCCGCAAAGCGTGCGTCCGTGTGCGGGACAAACAACAGTACGCGATTCGATTCTCGTCTGACCCTCTAAGGAACGTGAGGAGTTTTGGGCGCCCTCTCACGGGCGGTCGCGCCCGCTGGGACATCGGTGATTCCTCCTGGGATTCAGCGAGAATGGGGAGGGTTGCGGTTGGGAGTCAAAGGACTGACTGCCGCAGAGTTTGCTGAGCGCGTGAATGAGCAGGTAAATAGTAGGACGCACAGTTTTCTCAGACGTCCAGGGTCTTTCTACATCTGGGTTCGGAAACCTTTAGTGAGCAGCTGTACGGTTATTCATTCTCCGGTTACTCCTGTGTGTCCCGCTTTTGCCAACAGCGATGCTTCAATCGTTTTCCTATCAGGCGCAAACGGCGCCGCTTGGGCTACTCAGTGAAGCGTCGTTGTAATACACGACTTCCTGCAAACAGCCAAGCCAAATCACACGCTACGGGATATTGGACGCCACTATTTCGCACCTTAACAATGTCACCTTTGTCATTCTTACTAGACTGTTTACATCACTAAATATTTTTTTCGTGAAATAGCTTTGATCAATTTTATTAAGGGCATGCGAAGCGATTTTTACTTTTCCGATTGCACGTAGCCTTGTGGAGTCATCTGATGGGTGCGTGCTTCTCAAAGTTCCCATTGGACCGACATTGTTTTTTTTTTAATTTTTTCATTTGCAAGTGAATTTATCTTTTCGCGAAGAAAGATCTGCTTCTACGTATGTCTTACTCTGCCACTGCTCCCCGGTGTTTTTTTTCTTTTTTTTTTCTTAGAGCCTATTTCCCGTTTGCCATGGCAAGCTCTAACCGTTGACACCGCGCGTCAGCGTGGACCCATCAATTAGCGTAGTGGCGTGCTACACGGTCCGCCAGCTTCGTAAGCAAGATGTGCTTCGAATAAGCTATAGGGAACGCCAATGCGTGTCGCGTTTTTTTTTTTTTTTTTCGTTTCCTTCTTTGGTGCGCGGAGAGCGGGACGTGTTACGGGAAGAGAAAGATCCTACAAATGGTCGGTTCGCTGGCCGCATCAAACTATCAGTTTTTTGCGCATCCTCATCAATTGTGTGCACTGTATCGTGGGTAGGAACAGGAACAGGGACTGAAGTACAATTACGCAGCTTGTCCCAATTTACTCAACCTGACCGCTGATGCGGTTAAGCGCTTGTGTCATTCTAGTGCATATCTAGGCCCACAAGATCTTACGTTGAGTGTGCAATGAAGGAAGCTCACGTCTGCACGTTTTTTGTTTCTTCGTTGGTGTTTTTTTTTTTGCCCTTTCGGGTGTTTTAAATTATGCCGCCATCTTCGAACATGCTTCGCCCTTGGCGGCTCATGTCCAGCTGTTGGACGTTAAATCCAAGAAATCAACCAGTGAACTTGCGCGTGATGTGGCCTTTCTGTAGGCACCGCGTCTTTGGAAGCACTCAGGGCTAATTACGTTCTAATAGAGCTATTCGGTTATGCGTCTTTTCCTGTGATACTTTTCTTGTGGGTTATAATGCCTGACGTGAAATCTCAACATAAAAATATCGTATGTTTGAAACTTCTCTGTTGCCGTGCTTGAGGCAGTCGCTAGAAATGGTCTGCGCAAAGTAATGTCTCCATCATAAATGCACGTTGGGTGATAGAAGATTTCCTTAGCTCATTATGGCGCGGTCCGAACTTATTCAAAAAAGCATTTTGTTACCGATGTTCGGTAGGAGTCTAGTTTACTTAAAAAGTCGCTGTTTGTTTTCCTGAAGACATTATTTACGTTGATCGAAGACCTCAGCTTTGCTCCTAGCGACAGAGGTGAAATCTCGCTTTCTAATTATTTATGTTTAAGTGTTGCAATCCATGTACGAATAATGATACTGGAAAACCACGAAGTATGCTAAGCTGAAAAAGTGGAAATTGTGTAGTCATGAGAAAGCTGGAGTAGTGAGCTCCAAGTTTGGCGTTGCTGGTAATAACCTTATTGAGGTTTTTCGAATATACAGGAAAATTGTTGCATGCGTAGTAGGTACACCTGTTTGCGTCTGTGGTCAGCGAATATAAGTTGCGCACCCTTTTAGTGATTACAAGTGAGGATTTGGGACTATGATGTTCAGCGAACGTTGTTTCGAATCCTATTCGATTTTGCAGCATACCGTGGTGGTGTTTCACGTCACAGTATAATCAAAAAGCCCGAGGCATACAACCAATCTTGAACTCTTCAGGTTCGAGCCATCGGCAAGTAATCTTGCGACGCGTGGGTCCCACACCGCTGCACGTATTTATGGCGACTGCCGTCCGACTAGCGGAACATGCCGGGCACGCCAACGCATCGATTAGCTGTCAGTCAGCGCTCGATCCTAATCCGTCGGCGCTCCACGATCTCAACCGCGTCGTATACACCAACTGAGATAATGAAGACCTTTCGTTGCCTCGCGAAGCGTGACCGCAGGCCATGGCCGCAACGATGAAGACGCGAATGAAGCGCGAAAAATGATGTAACTCTGTCTTGCATGACGCGCTTGCGTTCTGTAGGTATACCGTTTAATGTCCTCTCGGCATGCTTGTTGGGCGGGCACTAAAAGGACGGTATGGATGTACAGACTGCGGGAACTTGATGGAAAATACCTAACGTCTGCTTAACCATTCTTACTACGGCTTCTACAGAAGCCTGACAACCCCACAAACCACGGGTACTGCTTGAAGCTCAGCGACAGAAAACCGCGCTGCAAATCTTTTGCCAAACTCGTCTGCTTTGTTCAATAACTGGCGTGGCACTGCGGCCTCTTCTTTTGAGACCTTTAGTGGATTTTGAAAGGGCAGTACTGTCATGGGTGACAGGTGAAGCACGTGCGCGTGTTGCGAAGACGATGCTGGTCGGAAAAAAAAAAAGAGCATGAAGTGGCGTGTGATTTTTTTTTTTTTTTTTTTTTTTACGGGTCCGTATTTTAAACCTTCAATGATAGCAGCAGTGCTGTTATGATGGTTGACATGACAATTGATGTCAACGTTTGTTCGTTGAGCTTCACCGCCTCGATTTCCTTGTCGCTACTTGTTCCGCTGCCCTGATCGGGAAATCGGAGGCCCGACACTTTACTACGCCGACGTGTCTTCCTTTCGTTCACGAAATATATCTATAGCTGTATTAATGAATTATATATCACACCTTTTTAAAATGCTTTCTGGCCTTGGGGATTACTAAAAAATGAAATAAAATCAAAATATATCATTTCTGAGAGGTGATTGCTTCATTTTTTATACTTAACCTGTTCCTTGCTTGAAGCTAAATAAGTAGTTAAAGTTAAGCGAGCTTTTTTGCCCATGTGTGTTCTATACTTGCATTGCGCAAGTTGAGACACCGAGCGCTCTACAGACCCTGTTAGCAACAGCACTTGAGCTGCGAACATCAAAGTGGTCATAATCTGTATTAAATCTCTCAAGGGAACGACGTCATCCGTTTTTCTACTGGCACTGACAGTGGGGACACGTGCGTGTGGCGTTTTTCATGAAGAGCCCTTGCTTCATACCGTTTACTTCTATCAAGACTCACTTGTTTTATTTGATCTGCAGAAACTGTATCCGAAGACAATGCGACAGCAGTAAGGCTGTCCTTAAAAATGCTGATCGTATTTTAGAAAATAAGTGTGGTGGGGTCTTTCGCGAGACATTGTTTAACAGTTGGGCATCCGATTTCTCCACTTTTTCATGGCGTGCATCGCCATTGCCAGTAGATCTTTTGCTATCAGCTTTAGTTCAGTTGCCATGAGAAGAGTTTGCTGCAGATTTCTTGTGTTGCACGCACGTGCCCGTTTCTCGCGCCGTGTTCGATCGCGTTTCGGTGTTTCTCAACTTGATAATCAAGGAAACAATAATTGAAATAAAAATAAGGGAGAGCTTACCGCATTAAGAGGGTTTTGTGATAAAATGTGTCGGTCGCAACAGGAAACGGGGAAAGAAAGGCAATAAACGAACGATTACTAAGGCGGTTATATGTCGTTACGTTCATCAGCAAATCCCTTATTAAAACTTGTCTCCTTTCTTGCACGTTATCATAGTCATAACTTCGTTGTTCCATTAAACCCCCATGTTCGTCCATCGACCGCTCTTCCTGTGTGCTCCTTTACGGATCGCTACATCCTATATAATGTAACCATAACGAGAACGCTCTTTTCTTCTCTTTGTTGTGAGAGTTGTTCTCAGATTACTATTGAAGCGTTCTTTCGGTGCCATATTGAGTGGGTTCCACGCTTTACCGTACTCGGCAAAGAAACGAAAAATGCTCGGCAATGTTGTATGTTTGATAATTTCGCTTGCCCCACAACTCGATGTTAGGCGTACAGTTGAACGCGGAGCCGCTCAGTCGCTTATAGTGCTGTTACCTATTCACCGTTATCTTTACTCTAGAAAAAAAAAGAAATCTTAGATCATTTATGGTTTTATTCACCCACGACCATAATCATCGTCACTCCTAATGCATTTTCTTTTTTAACGCTACACGCCCAATGCTTTCCCGTCAGGACCTGCATGCGTGTGCTGTATAGTGTTGCTGACAGGAACGTTGCGAAAACAAAGTGTTTAGTAAAGGACGCGCACTCAATATTGGCAATGATTATTGTTGTGGGACAAAATGTCTTTTCCTGTAGCCGAGAACTACGTGACCTAATGAATTGTTGCACTGCGAATCCTGTAACTGAGACGATTAGATCGGTGGGTCTACTCGGCTGTGTGGACTTGCGAGTCAGGCTTCTATTTTTTTTTTTTTTTCATTCGATTAAGGTCATCACTGTCCTGTTATCTCATGCACTAAAAGACCGCACTTGCCATTTTTGTTCTCGCTTTACTGATGAACACGAAAGATAACCCATATTGATTAACAGCAGGTCGAAGGTGAGCCGCACGGTCGTGTTTAAAATTTTTTGAGATTACATCAGAATTTTTAAAAATTAGTTTAGTGGCCCATTGACTGAGTTGATTTTCCGTTAGTGCATTGACTAGTGTAATCTAGGCTTGAAAGAGACGGCGATCCCATTTCTCTGGTATGCATATAGTGTAAACCGTGCGAAACATCTGCTCCACAGGAGGGTGAACTCTAAGATCGAGCCTACTGAGTGCTGTTGTTGGACATCTCATTTACGCTTTTTGACAGTTGTGGTTATTTTTCACGTTTTTACCAGGGATGCTTGTTCGTAGCAGATGTCATTGCAAGGAGCCTCCCATGCTCTCAGTCGCATTAAGTGGCTACTGGAAGTCCTTGTCCGCCGTTCTCTAGACATAATTCATACGCCGATCATCAGGAAGCTTGTTGGTGACAGCAGGAGTATAGTGCCAGCGTGCGGGAACGCGTTGAGTGCTGGACACATGCTCCAAGCGCGGCGTCAGCTGGCGATTAAGCTCCCACAGCCGGATCTCCCTCAGTTCTTTCCCGCCGTTCGCACCAGTGTTCTGCGCTAAAATTGCAGTTCCGTGCAGCGAAGGACTCGTTTATCAAAGGTGTGACTGCAAGCGATGTGACTCTTGCGGACTTGGTCCTCGAGAATCTTATTCCATCTATGTAAGGCTGTTAAGTGTAAGTTTCCCAGTTAGTTTCAGTTGTGGTCTTCTTTTCACGCGCCTTGTATGTCTTTATTTCGTAGTACGTTTGCAATATTTGAACGAAACATTTATCGGAGTTTGCTTATGTTTTTTTTTCTTTTTTCGGTTTGGAAAAAAACAGCGCCATTTGCGATCTGCTCTCGTAGGTCGGGTTCATGCTACTCGTGTCATCGCTTCGTGTCTGTAAGCATCCATAGCGAAACTAACTTTCACTAGTGTGAGGCCGCAAATGAGGTAGATGGTGTCAGGCTTTCTGGAGTGAAACGCTGATTTCGTCTGCAGCCGAAGGTGTCTCCCATATCCCCGTTTCACTAGGAACGTCAACAATGGGAACTCTTGTACGCGTCTTTGGAGCTGCGTCACGTGGCATCCATATTTCGATCACCCTCGCGACGCGCATTGTACTCGCCAGTGTTGCACCCAAGTGTGCAGCTACACCTCGATGCAGGCTGCCTGTGCTCCATCCGCGCTTTAGTCCCGTGCTTCCGGCCGTACGTCGACGTACGGAACACCGGAAATGAAAGCGCTATGTCCGGTTGGGATCTGCCCTCTCTGCTGCTGTCGCTGCTGCTCCCCGTAAACCTTTTTGTAGGCCTTCTTGTCTTCTGCGCCGAATGCCGGTGGCCGCGCCGGCGCATTGCTGTCTTTGCGGACGTTGTCCTCAGCGCTTTGTACGAGTAAATACGCGCAGTGCTGCGGGAACGAGTGCTCTAGTCAGCCTCTATTGCACAGTGGAGTTACAATGGCGGCAACGACGATGAGCACGTTTGTTTCCTGGATTCTCCAATACACGCTGCGCTTAGACGACATTTAGAAAAGATTAACACGTAATTGATCTCCGCCGACCTTGCTGTCACACTTGTAAAATTGCTCGGCCCTTGGACATCAAAACCAGCACAACGATAAGCACTGAACACACTTAACCAGTCCTTTTAAGAAACATGAATATTAAACGTTTCCTAGGTGTGGTTCTGTAAATACAGTCCACTTGGTTTTTATGTGTGTTGTGTTGGTAGCTATGTACTATCGACCAAAAAAGTTTACGGACCACGGGACCTCAGAAAACGCTAAATATCCGAACATGCCTTTAAATGTAGCCAGTAAAACCGTACATCACAATGTTGTTCGCATATACCAGTAGAGGCTGGAAATGGTAATAGCAGGCTGCGTTTTGAGGCTGCAGAGATATTCAGGTTTTTGTCAGATCCCTTGGTCCGCGAACTTTTTTGGTCGATAGTACGTTTGTTGGCTAACATGTTTATCATGCTCGCCTTTGTGCACCTTGTGTGGTGAAGCCGGATTTTGTCTTTGCGTCTTTTTGCGTGCATTATGCCTTGTGTGTATTTATTTTGTTCACATATACGCCTGTTCATTTCGGAGCGCATCGCGGCCTCGTGTTCGTGTTTTGAACTCAGTATACGCGTGTGCGTCGGGACTCGGAATAATTCATACCGGCCAACTCTCCCGACTTGTCCGGGAGACTCCCGAATTCTGACCCAATCCTCCGATTGTACGCCCCGAAAAATTGCCCCAACCTCATTGCGGGGAAAAAAAAAAGAATAAGGAGCACTTCATGGAGCACCGACGCATCGTAATAGCCATTATGCGCTAGGTAGCTTGCCGATGTCACCTTTAAATCTAAGCCATTTGTGTGTACGCAGTGGGGGCTTAACTCAGTTCGCTTCAGACCGAGACATGCGTTGAGGAATCAACGTGAGGCTAAGGTCTAATATGCGTTGCATTACCGCCAATACTTTAAGTAAGCTTTGCCGCTATACAGAATGCTATGCTGCGAAGCAAAATCTCGAAAGGGGCCACTACTCGGATGCTATAGTACGCGTTTCCTATATATATATATATATATATATATCAATAGCCAATCAGAACTTTTTTATACGTTGCTATGGCCCAGAAAAAAACAGAACATTTTTTTTTTTTTTTTTGTCGCTTACCCGAATTTCGAAGTCCCCAGGTTGGAGGAGGGAGGAAAGAGAAAAGCAGAAGGCAGGGAGGTTAACCATAATAACGTCTGGTTGGCCACCGGGTTAAAGGGAAAGGGGAACACAAACATGACAGGGAGAGAGAGAATGGAAGAAGTCTGGAATATAGCAAAGGGATGCAACCGGGGTCTCGTTTACTTGTCTTTGTGTATTCCAGTGTGTATAGGACTATATTCGTATGTGGACTTTATTTAGTCTCTTATCTAATTCCGCTCTAGATATTTAGAACCTGAGCTGTTATTTCGTATTTTACAATATATTTCTACTTCTTATTTTTACTACGGAAAAACTAATAGCATCCACCAGTATTGGTTGACAATATCTTTCTTTTATTTTCATTTCAATCACAAAAGAAGTAGTGATGCGTGATGTGAAGGGTGAGCAGTACTTATTTTGTTTAGTCATGTGACTAGTGCGCGCGCGCACTGATGCCGATAATTTCACTTTTTTACATTGACCTACACATAATGCAAGACGAGGATGAGATAGTGGCACACATGGCATTTATTTATAGTGTTTTGTTCTGGTGCCTTCGTCATTGGTGGGACTTGTCGAAACCAGTGTCGTCAATCGCTTTTGCTTGCTGATCAGACGCCGAGTTGTCACAGTTAATTGCATTCGCAAACGGCTGTTGACTGGTCCACGTCTGTCTGGCGGATTATTGGCTACTGTTATTGGTCATTTGAAGCTTACCAAACTGTAACCAACGAAATACTCGCTTACAGCTTTACGAGCCCGTCGATTTCTTCACATTGCAGCGTACAAAAGTCGGATGGAAGAAGAACGAGAAAACGAATGGGAAACTGTCATTCTTATCTTCTCCTACCTTGCTCCCCCTAAGAAAATGATTTTCGCTTCTGTATGGAAACGCTGTAGCTGTTAGCGTTTAATGTCCGCAGAATGTCATTCCACAATCGCCATGGAGCGATAATAGTCTGTAAACAGTACGTCTCCCTCTACAGCTTCAAAGTTTAGCGATCTGTTTATGGTACGTCAGTAGGTTATCTTAGACACGGGTGGAAGTAAAAAGTCTACATAGAGGCACATTTTTTTCATTAGCGTTATCACCGTTATCACTTTTTATTAATACATTTATAGCTGTAGAACAGTCAGAAATGGAGTACGAGGTAGACTTTCATATATAACAAAACAGAGTAGCCTCTAAAGTTTTCGCCTACGCTTGTTATTACTTGAAATACTGTTATACAGGCGGTGTTCTACTTTTCAATGTTTTTCATTGGTCGCGGTCTGTCAGTGCCTTGTCGAGCCAACTGGTTTGCGAACTTGCGCAGTCGCCTGATTGGACAGAGCCAGCCCTATAGCTTCACTGTCGCTGCACGGCTGCATCGTGTGCGTGACTTCCTCGCTTATCGTCGAAAGAGGAGAGACTCTGTGCGTTGGGCTTGCGAACCGTTCCTGCCTCACCAGCATCGCGTCTTGTCGAGAAAGGGTTCTTCGACCTCCTCGTCCGCCTTCCGCTGTCTTCTTGCCGTTCCTCGGGGATGAATTATGGATGCTGAGCCGCGGTTTCCTCGCCCGTCGCTGACGCAGATGTCCTCAATTTTTGGCTGTATGTCGTCCTTCCTGTGTCCTCTCGTTGACTCGACTGCGAAAGGAAACCGGAAAGTTCTCTCGGAGACTTTGCCTTGAACGTACTGAACACAAAGCGGTAGAAACGAGGAAAAAAAAAGGCATGTCGATTCTTTTCTTCTAACTACCTCAAGTTTGATCTGGAAAGAAACGACGTTTTCCTTTCTATATTTTCGCGCCATCTTCTGTGAGCAAAAAAGGGATAGCACCAGTGGCAGCGATGCCGTTTAGAACGTGATAAAAATGTAACGACTTTACCAGGTCATTGTTTTGGTATCGTTGTTGCCATGTTTTCATCTTGCGAACTGTTGACTGGTCAACGGACAATATTTGTGTCTGTGTGGGAAAAGGTTGATATCTGGAATAACTTCTTGATTTACTATATATAGTTTTCTTCACAACAATAATTATTTAAGTTATATTATTCAATGAATATTTGCATTTTGTAATTAGTAATTTTAAATTTCCGTTTTTTATCTTTTCGTTGCATTTGTGCTCCTCAATGTAATTTTAATGGAAATTCTCGATCCTTAAACCGCACGATTCTCGCACGATGTAGTCATTAACCAGCGGCTAAGTTGGATAAGGTAAGTGATGCTGGCAGCTGTTCGCCGTCCATGTGTGACTGTTAATAATGTTGTGCACATCTCCCCTTATTTTTTTTAAGAAACAAAGGAAAGCTTTAGTCGTGTTGCGTGTGTTCTACAGCACAAGGTAGTTCATCGAGTGTGCCGCGTTTTCCTTGGCTTTCCCGACGAGCAAGGCCGAGACGCTATATACGTAGCCGTTTGTTTTTCTTTTATATATGGGTGTGCAAGCTTTTCACTCAAGTTTTTTTTTTCCTTGCGCGTAATTTCCAGCAACAGCACTCACGCCTTTTAAGTGGTGGCGTCAACGCGGCACTTCGCAGCTTTTGCCCTCACGCGCCCTTTCCCGGTTACCTCCCCGTTTCTTCGTCGTCAGGCCAGCGCCTCATGTCGTTTTCACCGCAGTGTTCCAAAGTGACGCAGAGAAAACGTCTTCTGCGCAACTGCTCTCGTGTTCTCGCAGGCTTCCCGGCGCGTTCGCTCGTCGGGGCACGCTACAAGTAATGTCACGTCTCTTATTTTTCCCGACGCGCTCAAGAAAAGATCAGAAAAGCGGGCCTAAGGGCCAGTGGCCTCGCAAGTGCTAGCGGAAAGCGAATCACAAACAAAAGCGTAGAACTGGTCAGGTCTAGAGCGGGAACCGACGTTTCCCTCTCTATTTATTGCTCCTACGTGCCTCCCCCCTCTGCCCAAATGTTTGCCCGTAGCTACGCATTACACCGAAACAACATATCTGTGCTCTCGCATATAGTTCCGTGCAGCTAGTAATGCACAGTCTCCTCTTGTGTCCCGACCGACATAGAAGGTTCGGAGCATTAAATTTCCCTATCACTGCGACGCAGCCTAGTTGTACTGCTTGCGTTTACGCCTCTTTAAGTAATGTTCTGCGAAAATTTGCCAAAACAAAAGGAGCTCCCGGTAACATTTTGAATGGGAATGAAGCGTCATTCGTATAAGTTCTACATCTGGGAGGTGGCGGAAAGGGGGGCAGTTGTAAGCTGCTGTAACTGTAGCGAAGCATTAGCAGCCATAGAAGCGTTGCTGCCTCAGTTTGGTTCCTGCCTGCATTTTTTGTTTGTTTGTTTAGTGCTACTATTAGTTTTATTAAATTACGAAGAGCCGTGTTCGCTTTTTTCAGTGCACTTGATTTGACTTGCCGTGCTTCAGTAAATGTTGCTTACAGTAAATGCTGAAATGCATTTTACTGCGTCCTGTTTTCTTAGTTCATTTAGGATTTCAATTTTATCTTGGATGAATCTGGTTTCAAGACAGCCTATAGAGAAGTGCAGCATGTCACGACTTTGTATTTCGATTTACGAGGAGACGCCTAATCGTCAACTCTGCCTGGCACTCCGGGCCAAGGTCCTTATTTTATTCTTATCCACTTTTTCATCGACATATGACGTTATCTCTGAAGCCACCTATAGGGAGCATTTTGTTAACCGTTGCTCTTTATTAAGGGCGGATACCGTTGATCTAAACTACTTTTTATCGATGGCATCTGGCCTCATAACATTTTTTGTCTAATATGGTTATTTGCGCTACGGCAACAAAATCATTTTTGACGCTGCAGGTTACATCGCTTAGTCTTATCTGCGTGCGTTAGCCATTACCGCGAATCTGCATAGCACTATGCAACGGGTCATAAGTGCAGCTTGAGCTCTATGCTTTTCCTCCTTTATGTGGTTTCTGGGTGGTTGGAATAAGAATGCTTGCTCCGTTCGCTTATCACCATCTTCTGCCTGTGTAGACAGCGAGACCACATCGCGTTCGCTGCGAACCTCCTAACTTGCTTATCATAGCCGAAGAATGAGCCGCCGGCCGTTAGGTAAGCGATCACGCTACCTCCTTGCTGGAGGGATACGAAGACGAAACGTAGGGGATCGCATTACTGTGGATCGGTCTGCTGACATTCTAGACACGCCGCCGTTCGGGTTTGTCCCTGTGCGCTTCTGCACGCAATTCCCAGTGCGGCCACCTTCTCGTTTCGGTCGAAACACGGTGGCGTGTGAGTGCATGATACTCGGCGCCCGGTCTCGCGGAAAGTAACACGTTCTTCTCAGCCCGTTGCGGGGATCGCGTAATGTGCGTGCGCGCACGGAATCGGGCAGCGGCCGAAGCGGTCTTCGCGACGCTTGTCTGCGTCGAGTTCTGAGCACGGTGAAAGCGAGAGCTCCGTCGCACGCGTGCTTCCTCGCTGCGTTGCCGGGGCGACGGAACGCACGCTGTTGCCTCACCCGCGCGTAGAGGGGAAGTACAATTGCCGAGTGGTAAACAGTATCTGCACATAGATCCTGCATTGCGACTGTGCGCGCTGCCTGAAACGAAACTAAGCCAGTGCCGCTTTTAAGCGTCGTCGTCTTGCTGCTCTCGAGAACAGGCGACAGGAACAGAGGGGGGAACGTACACGTCGCGATTATACGCCCGACTCGCCTTATTAGTTGGTGCCGCCTCTGGCATCACACTTCACACAACGCGATACGAAGAAAAAAAAAAGCCACTGCCTGCGCTGCATAGTTCTGTGCGAGTTCCCATTGTTTGACGATCTGCGTATTTATGCAGCCACGACGACATGTACAGTTCTCCGCAGTTCTCAACTACTTCTCGCTCCCCCTTCGCTGCATGCTTCCAGTGAAGCAGGATCTCGCGTGTGTGCAGGCGTGTGAATGTTCGTGTTGTACGGTGCCAGCGTCTCGTAACTGTTTGTATACGTACGCGCGGTTGCCTGCGCTGGACTGTGGGCGTAAGCTCGTATGTGAAGCAGGGAGCACCTCGAGGGTGGACGATGCAACAAGGCTGTAACGGCCATCGCTTCTCGCACGGCATTTTCTCATTTTTGTCTGCATGCTTTTCTGAACGGCGGCATCCTGTTCCCCCGCATTCTTGCTCAACATTTCGCGCAGCATTTCGCTCTGTGCTGCGGGCAGCATTTTCAGACTTTTCATTCGTGCCTCGCCTCCGCGAGCTCCACGTCTTGCTTTGTTCGCATGCCGTTTTTGGGCAGTGCTCTCTCTATTTCTCTCTGAGCCTCAAGATTTCGCCCGCGTTGGCCGTCACGCAACGCGCGCCGCGAGAAGATTCTTTTTCGTGCAAGTTGTTGTGCGTGGTGTTCTCGTTTTAGCGCTTCGACAGTGAGTAGAGCGTAACAACGGGTCATCGAGCTTGTCGCTGCGTGCCTTAGACAGGCACCAGCATTCATCCTTTTCCTTTGTTTTGCATCGTAGAGGACGCTGTCCTGTAGCGTGTAAGTAAACAATCTCTGATATCGCTGCGGTGTTATAGGGGAAGTGTATACACCTAAGCTCTTTGCCGCCGAGACTACGCTATTCACACATTGTGTGAAGAAGCAGGGGCGGGCACCGCCGATAAAGCTGTAACGGAAATGAAAATGGGTGGAGATGGGTGGTGGGTCAGGTGGGGGTGCCACAACGGTTCACGAATGCTACGTAGTGCGTGCATTAGAGACTATCATACCAGACGGCATTTAATGTCACTCTGGATGACCAAATTTCTGTCATAATCCTCGTTGTACGGATATGCTTAAGTGGAAGGGTCGCATCACCAGCTGCCGTAAGGCTTCGTTGTGATAAGCGGAGAACGCAAAACGAGAGGAAATAAATTGCATTGAGTATTTTTCAAGGCGGCGATAGCCCGCGAAAGTCGAGTGCTTAGTTCGTATGCTTTCTTTGAACATAACTGTTTGCCGAAACAGCGGCGCACTGATTTTTGTGGCGTGTAATTGCCCCGTTTGAAGTTGTTCAGAAATTTTTGACTATTTGGACTTTGTTTTTCTCTCTCTCTCTCTCTCTCTCGTTGAAACCCTCTTACGCCAATGTGAACTTCCGTTTCTAGCACTTCTGACGTTCGATGCGGCGCGCCTGCCTTCACCTTCTTAATGTTTTTTTTTTTTCATGAATACGATCACATGTTTATAAAGTCTACCGCAATATACCCATGATTGGTATATTTAGGTAAATTATCTAGCCTAATGATGTGTGCTCGTTTCATTATAGAGCATAGCGCCGCGGCATTCTGGTTCACCTCTGACGCACGCTGTTCGAATGGCAGCGATCAGCCTGCGGGCTCGTTATTGTGGCACAAGGAGCAGAAAAATCCATAAAAATAAAATACATAGACCCCCCCCCCCCCCCAAAAAAAAAATGCAGCAAGTTAAAATCACTTTCTTCGTCAATTCTAATCTGTGAGGCATTCTTGAGGCTTTAAAACAAATTCCGCCACTCCGCCTTCACCGTGATTTAGACGTTTCCTCGCCTAATTTTAGCTTCTATTGCGTTTCACGCCACAGTACGGACAGTGTCAGTAGCCTAATTGAATTTGTACGCGATTACCGGCGAGCCAACTTTTAAGTCTTCCTATACCCTCGAGGGTGTCACCGCAGGCCTTAGAACACTGCGCGGCGCTGCGTTCGTGTCCCCCGATGTCTTCTTTTGGCCCGAGCTAGGAGCACGAGAGAGCTTGCGCTGCGCGATCCGTTTTGTCGGCGCCTAATTTGACGCGCCTCACGTGTAATTGCTAGCGAGATCCGGGATTCGCGTCGCTTTCGTTTAATTACTCGCCTCCTTAATAGCGACCTTTCCTTCAGACGTTCGGACAAAGGTAAAGAAGCTCGGAAGTAATCTGAGCCGGTAAGGAAGACCGAATCTGACGCCAGGCGTAGCGCGGACTGGTGTATCGAGATTGAGTGCCATAGGAAGAGCCGCGCCAGCAGAGTACAAAACTATCAAAAAGAAATGAAAGTTTCGGCGCTAAGAGTCAAGAAAATGGAAGTGTTTGCAAAAGCCCAAAGGAAACGGATCCGGGCGAATAAAGTGACGGTGTAAGACCGTGCTCCCTGCCTGCGCGGGCTATACTTCTTCTTGGGAACTGCCTCCTGCGTTGCCTAGTTGGGTTGTCTTCGCGCATTTACGTTTATTTAGCGCCGTCGGAGATGTGTGTCGTGTTCACTGGCTGCCGACTTCGAAGCGAGCGGCGGAACCGCCTCGATTCGCGCTGGAAATTGGTTTGGTATTAGGCTGTAGAGGAAACGTGGAAATGAAGAGGAACAGGCCAATTTCTGACGTCTAGAATTAAAGCGGGGCGTATGATACTGGTCGGTGCGAGTGGGAAATCGCCTCGTTACGCGACGACAACTCCTTCGCTGCGAGTCAAGTAGTAGCCCCCCGGAAGGGTCTCAATTGTTTAGGGTAGAGTAGAATGAACCAAGTTTACGAAGATAATGAACACCAAGCCAACACTGTCTCTTAAACTGATCAAATCGGTATACACAAGGTAACAATGGAAGTCAAAAATGAAGTTCCAAACATTGTCGGAATAGGACCGGTTATCAGGAGGCCTAAAGAACGGTTTAGTATCGCGAGGCGCATAGCTGATTACGTGCTTGTAATAATGCGGCGTATGGAAATAGCCAAGAGAGTGGGCCTTTTTAATAGACTTGCTAAATATTAGCTTTGCGCATGATAATATAAACTAGGTCTCTACAGTATGTAGAGACTGCCTTCCGGAACCAGCTGCCAAATGCAGGTACGACAAATAGGAATTAGTGCGAGACGCATGGAAACGTGTAATGATTTCTTGGCTAGCGTTTGCGTAATATAGGTGTTGCGCTTAAATTCTGAGGTGGAGTTCAGACTTGTAGGCTAACCGAAGGACTGTTGGAATATTAGCATTCGTTCAACAGAAAAAAAAAAACGCCAAATGAGCCAGACCAGGTAGATATGGGCTGGGCGTTCTACGATGTGGAGGTGAAACGAATGAATAATAGAACAAAAATAGATCGGAGCCTGCGTAGTAAGAACACTGACTCACAGTGGCGATAACCAATGAGACGACTAACAAATTAACCTCTGAGTATCACGTTAACGTTGTAGACAGCAGCAGGGAAAACATGTAGTCACATGCGCAAAGCTCACCGTGATCTGCTTCCCCAGCCACATGGGCGCAATCTATCCTAAACTTGCCAATCTTAATGAGACGGCACACTCCGCTGCACGCGACATGAGTGACCGTTACGGAACAGCCCTCGCGGTTGACGCAGACAAGGACAGGCTAACGAGCTACAATGAAATAACTAAGGCTTTCTATCTGGCGCGACGAAGTTTCACTCCGCCTAACAAGTTATGCAGAGCCCAAGCTAGCTACCACCTGGTGGCAGCTACAGACTGACACTTATCCAAACCCGCTGTTGTATCATAGATTCTACCCTGAGATCTATCACAACAGCACCTCCAAGGTCTGCGGTATAGAACATGCTACACTAAACACACGCTCCGGGAATGGGAGGCAAAGACTAAAAATATTAACCCCGATGTTCTCTCGGCGAGGTGGGCCGATGCCCTGCACAGCTCCAAGCTCGCCGACGAAATCGGCGCCGTCCAGGATGCCTTCGAACCGGCGACTAGGCAAGGCCTGGAAGTCCCGACATGGAACACCTGAGCCCGCGTCATCAATCTGCAGGACACTGAATAAACGTTTTTACCAACCAATGTTCAAAGACAGGGGACACTGGAAAGGCTCTATGGCGACGATGCCAGCTATAAAACTTCTATATCGAACAGCAAAGATTAAAATTGAGAGTTGCAGTTTTAAATAACTCAAAGAGAGCGCCTCGTTGTTCAAAGCCTGGTCAATGTGTCTGAGAAGGCGGAGTGCTGTGTGCTGTATTTACTAAATGTTTCGAAACTTATTCAACTCCGACTGGAAGTGCTTGCGGTCCGCTCACTGCGGCTCCTTTGGATTTTCGAGGCTTCAAAGCTCTGAAAACTGAGAAGGATAGGGTGTCCCAACTAACGTTAGCCAAGATGTTCAACGAAAAAAAAAAAAAAAAAACCACCGCATATCCACGGGGTGAATGATGATGAGTGGGCGAAGCTCCGGAGGGAATCATCGGTAAACCGTGAATCTTCCGTGTAATTCGCCCAGTCTCGCCGCACTAAATTGAACGATTGACTTCCACCAATGACACGCACCATATGTGATGTCATTCCTATTTTATAACAGCGCCCTTCATTATAATTGCACCATCTCCCGCTTAAGGGGACGCTAGCACAAACGCGTTAGAAACGTGCAGTACTCTCTAGTAAGGGGGAGAGGCCACAGCGTCTTACGCAGCCGTTTTACACATGCCGGAACGTGCACTGCGTTTGCCGACGCCATCAGCGTTTATGAATACGGGGGTAAGGCGGAGAGGCCACAGCGTCTTACACCAGCTTCTTACACGGGCCGTAACGCGCTAGCGCAAACGCGTTAGAAACGTGCAGTCTTTCGTTAATGTTGGGTATTTATTGTCATCGTGGTGCGTGTGTCCATGTGCGCTTCGTGGCGTAGTGGAGCGAGGGGTCCCTGGTTCGATTCCGCGCTACGGACACAACTTTCGGATTTTTTTTTTTCATAAAAGTAGACGTGGGTACCTACTACTACGACGACGACGACGACTACTACTACTACTACTACTACTACTACTACTACTACTACTACTACTACTACTACTACTACTACTACTACATACTACAGAGGAGGGATAGACCCACACCCTAAGGAGCTTCGCCCCTAAAAATAAGTAACATGGTGCAAGACACGATCTTAAAACCTACTGTGATTGGTCGTGAGATCTGACCACCGAACATTGTAGTTTTTATAACTATATCCTTCACTGTGTTTTGTAAATATTTCTTTTCGTTGCACAGCTTGGCTAACGTTAGCTGGGACATACGGTATTTGCAACGACGTGGGGTCTACGGGAGAATGGCGATTAGGCCTATAAGATGAGCGCGCGCGCGCGCACACGTACCGTATTGGTATATAGGCGCTAACAGAACAATACAGGACGAAGTTGCTGATTGTGTTAGCAGTCAGAAGTGCTGGTGATCCGTGCTGGATTCCTTTGTCATGTCGCCATTTTTACAGCGGACGCACTCGTTTCTGTGTTAATAGATGCTGGAAGAAAAACAGAACCACCAGTGCCGTTTAACGATGATTCCGGTTAACTTACGTTTAGGATACAATTTTCTCGTCGTCGTGACTTCTACGCATCATCGGAGACGTTTTCGTTTCATGCGCTTTGCTTTACGTAAAAATGAACGTATAGCGAAACTCGATGTTCCTTTAAGGGGGAACAATGTGCACGTCGGAACTCTTATTAAGCTGTACCTGAAGAAAAACAGCAGGACACGCGCATCTCTGACATGTCTGTCGCGAATAACTCGTGTTTAACGCGCGGCAGAGCAGGATGCCGTCCTGGATTGTACCTATCTTCAATAACATCTTCACTTGGTTCCCGCACAAAGTCAGGTTAACCCGCTACGTTATTAGGACGCCGCCACAAAAGAGCGCAAAACTCCCTTTGCTATGACCAGCAACTGCGAATCCACCTTATTTAGTCTTAATGCTTGAATCGAGCTTCTTTATTACAACATCCAGGATGCAGACCAGCGTTCCTTGTCTCCGTCCGACCGTCGCTGCCATTGTTGTCATCCAGGAAATTAGTCTCGCGTGGTTGGGATTCAGCTGCGGCAGAAAATGAGGGAATGAACGAAAAAAAAAAATCGGAGCAGTTCGGTCGGTATCGTCGTGCCTTCGAAACCTCCTTGAGGTATGCGCCTTTGCTTTAAACTGTATCGGAAAATGGAAAGCGTTTAATAACGTGTGCATCATTTTACGCATGCTAACCTGCTGAAGTTTGCCGCACATTAATTTTTTCCCCACAAACTCGTGCATTTGTATGCTATATGACATTCTACATTCTGTTGCTGAGAGACGCGCCATAATCAAATAAACAAATATCGCAATGGCCATGTAAAAGGAAAGGAATCGGGAAATAATTGAGGAGGCGGCGGAAATTGCGGTCGTTAAGGCACGATGTGTATTCTTGAGTCCTTCACTCCTGCACAAACACACACGCACACGCATATATATATATATATATATATATATATATATATATATATATATATATATATAGAGAGAGAGAGAGAGAGAGAGAGAGAGGGTGTCCCACGTAACTTTAGCCAAACTTGAAAAATATGCAAATGCCACCTAGCTCAACAGAACCAAGGTAATGCTGTTTGCGGTCGCTTAGAGGTACTCAGATTATTTTTTGCATACCGCCCAATTAGATAATTAGGCACAATTAATTAATCAACTTCTCAATTATTATAATTAGATTAAAAGTGTCAATGAGAAAATTGTAGAACACTATGAAAAACTCCCCATACAGCTTTCTGATGCTCAATGCGTGCAACATAAAAGTGTTTTTCCGAGCGTGAAAGATGCCCGCGAATACACGCAAAGTGCCTCGAGCGGCCAGTCGCGTGCACGAACTGGGTGCATGTGATCCGGAACAAATCCTAGGGACTACTGTTTGTTTATGACTTCTAGGAGAGCCATTTCAGTTTCTTCTGACAACTTTCGCAACATTTTCTAGGTATTACCATCATGACCTGGTGCAGAATCATTTCTACCCTGTTTAATGGCGGCATGAAGTTCTCCCAGCGTAAACGGGGTATCTTGGTCAGGGTTCGTAGAATCTAGCTTTGGCGTTGCGAGGGGCGCGGGTGGCGTAGTGCTTGCGTGAGGGAAGAATGTTTTTATGATTCTCTCTTCGTACTTGTCGGTGCCGTGTCGAAGTGTAAGGGTTTCTAGTGGGAATTCTCCTCGGCCTTTGCCAAGCATTTTGCGAAGGATCCCCCAGAGCTGTTTCATGCCGTTGATCTTGCCTTGTCGCTCGCAGGTAGAGACCCATTGCGCTCGACTGAGGTCTTCGCCATGCTGCCTGATAAGCTCGAAGATGTCTCTGATGCGACGGAGAGTCTGATGCTTTCTACCATTGGTCTTGTACTTCTGCGTGAGCTTGTTTGCTCTCTGGAAGAAAGCTATCATCCGGGAGTCGATTACTCCCTCGTCTTCTTCCCCAAGTGTTTCTTCGGTGGCAGAACTGAGGTTGTCGCGCATAAGCTGAGCGAATTCTTCAATGCATTCGAATTCATCTCCGACGCCCTCTCGGAAGTGGGACCAGTTGATAGTTCGAATAAGTTCGCGTTGTTTGCTAATCTTCTTATTGATGGTGAAAATAATGGGGTAGTGATCACTGCCCCATGTGGTAGGATGAGGTTCCCAGCGTTTTACTATTTTCGGGGTGGCAATGGTTAAATCGGGCGTGGTATCGGCTTGCTTCGCATGAAGTCCTGCTCGGGTATGCGCCCCTACGGTGTTGCAAATATGAAGCGGTAACGACTCTAATTCATCAGCCAGGATGCGTCCTCTTGAATCGGTGGCGGCATATTCCCAGATACCATGTTTGGCATTGAAGTCGCCCCCTATGATGATCTGAGTGCCGCTGGCCTCGTGCAGCTACTTCCGAATCCATGCGTATTCGTTTGGCGATGTGGTGCCAACTACATGGTCGGTAGTATAGACCGAGGCCACAACCAACAAGTGCTGTCTGCCTTTGCCGGGTAAAGCAAGCTTGACTGCCACAACCTCCCTGTAATGATTGCTTCTTCTTCTTTTCTTCTTCTTCTTCTTCCTTCTTCTTCTTCTTCTTCTTCTTCTTCTTCTTCTTCTTCTTCTTCTTCTTCTTTTCTCCTTTTCTTCTTTTCTTCTTTTCTTCTTCTTCTTCTCCTTCTTCTTCTTCTTCTTCTTTTGTGGGGTTTTACGTGCCAAAACCAGTTCTGATTATGAGGCACGCCGTAGTGGAGGGCTCCTGATTAATTTTGACCACCTGGGGGTAATGATTGCCAGCCTGCGTTCTATCCATGAGCACTGCAGTACATGACTTGTGAACTAATACTGCGGCCTGCCTTTTCTGCAGCGGCACAAGGTCTGTGCCCTTTCCGGAAACGTGAGTGATTGAATGCGTGAAGGTCTAATAATTATGTATTGAAACTGGGCCCCTAGTTTCTTGAAGCAGAATTATGAGGGGTTTGTATTGATCAACTTGACACTTGGACATTCTGAGAGATGCTCCTGCAGTTCCACTGAATACATATATTGTTGGGAGTTTTCGTGATTAATCCCTGCTGCGGTTGCGGGCTCGCCGCCAATTCCTCTTGCATTCGTCTAAAGTAGCCTTATGCTGGGCAAGCTCTCGCTCGTTGAGCTCTTTGTGTTGCATGATAACCTGTTCTTGTTGTTCGATGGCTCGCTCAATTACCTCCATACGGGAGTTCAATTTCTCGAGAAGTTGCCTGATGATGTCCATTGCCCGGTCCGTTGTAACGGGAGATTTTCTTTCGACAGAAGCAGGGGAGTTCTGGGGCGCAGACTGTGTTTCGGTGTTTGGCAGCGTCGTAGCTTTAGATTGCAAGGTGTGCTCTGGGAGAAAATGAAGGTTTCTTAGGGGGTGCTGGAGCAAGTGGTTTTGTAGCTTTTCCGAGCTGTGGTGGGTTGATTGCTGCTTGCGCGTGTTGTCCTTGGGAGGCTTGTATCCAAGATGCGATCTCCTTTTGCACAGCATCTAATTTCTGCTGTATTAAAGTTTTCCATTTGTTGCTGGAACTTGCTCCAGGCGTCTGCCGAGACTGCTTGCGGCCTGGCTCGCGCGATCTAGTGGGTGTCTACCTCTCCTCGTATGTCCCTCCTCCCTACCACCAGCGACCTTCGGTCCTCCATTTTCATATAAAAGAGTTATTCATTCATTCATTCATTCGTCACCCTCTTTGGTTATTGAGTTTGCACATATTCAATGGGCTTTCGTTTCGTGAAAGCAGCTGGTGTCAGTAGTCTCTTTTGGATCTATATGCTGAGTGCTTGTATTTCTGGTTCTATTGTCTTCTGCACAGTCGAACCAGAAAATGTATCCACATATAAAGCAATTCTAACGTTTTCCGCAAAGCTCGCCAGAACGCTATTTTGCCCATAATCACGTATCGACCTATCGTCCTGTATAACGCCGTAGTTTAAATCTATTTGTGGACCGAATTCGCAGATGTGCAGTGTGTGCTCACGTATTTTCTTAATGGAATGAACTCGGAACTGGCCAAGGGTGCAAAGTAAAGTGAGGTAGCTGTTCAATGTCCCGTGCTTTTTATTTATCCTCGATTTTTTTTTTGTATTTTCTGGCCCGTATGCAGTACGTCAACTCTGTCTTTTCTTGACCTCATACTGCATGTTACGTTCGCACACGTTTCGGAAACGTCGATATTCGATCCTCGTTTTCTCCGAATGTTTTATCACCGAACCACATCCGACTTTGACAGCTCTCGCTTTTTCTTCGACCCTCCGTCGGTCATTAGTAGCTTTTGTCACTTCAGCTCGGTCGATGCTTCCCTTTTTGACCCAGTTTGGCTGCTGTGGTGGGATAAGTTTCTTCTACTTGTGTTCTTATTTTGTGATAGTTGAGTACACTTGGAACTCTTACGAGGACACAGTACATTAATAGCTGGCTTTCATTGTATTTTCTGTATGTACTGCTGAAATGATAAATCTAAACATACTACAAAAGAGATAAGATCTGATGCACGGGAATTCCCGTCTATTCTCCGTTCGTGCTTGAGTGTCACATATCTAAGCGATATCGAAGACAAGGGACCGATGCAAAAGTTCACTCTTCGCGGCGAAAACTGTACACCATTGGTGATTTCATGGCAATGATAATCTGATGTTCTATATTAAGGGAGAGTGAGAAGTCATAAGGGAAAGTGAGTGAACAGCGCGAGAGGCGGAGGAGGACGCAGACGAGGCGTAGACTTGGGCTGGCTTTAAACTCGGGTTTTGTTGCACCAGGGCGCGTACGTGAGCTAGCTGGTGTCTTCACATGGTAAACAACCAGCTCGAACACGAGACGGTGGCAAAATGACACAGGACAGAGCGTTGGGTCCAGTGTCCGTGAACGTGTTAATGATGTACGCAACGCAAAGGTGCTATCACATATTAGCTCGCGTGGCTGGCTGGCTGTACTTCTTGGTTTGAAGAAACTGCAATAAGGCGTAGACACAGAGGCAGCCTTTGCTGTGTAATTGTAGAAGCGGCATATACCGTATAGTGCGGTAACAAAGGGCAATCAATCCATCGCTCTCGGAGAAAGAGCGGTTCTTTCTAAGGGAAAAAGAAAGATTAACGTCATTGTACAAAATATTCTTTATCCAAGCCGTCCTCGCTGTTAACACGTCAAGTATTGCCTTGGGGTAAGGAAATTCTCTAAATGTGTTGGTATTAGGGTGATCGGACCGGAACCCGGCATACTTTTTATCAGAGTGAAACAATTGATTCGATGGGAGTCTAGGCGCAAGCCAAGTCTCTGTCAAAACACTTGCATCAGCTTTTGAGTCATTAAGGCTTAGCCGTTTTGGGTAGAGAGTGCGAATGTTAGTGCATAATAATAAAGCGTGCTAGAAAGAGCCATGACCGTGTTGGGTGTGCTTCAGTAGAGTCGAGGCACCTCACGGAGGAGGCGAGTGTGATGATATACGCGTACGTTTTCTCAGTTGGAATATATATGTTTTCTTAGTGATATGTTTACCGATAGTTTTTTTGGTTGAATTTTCTCACTGAAATATACATGATGAGTGACAAAGCTTCCTTCGATGCTTCTGACTTCCTGTGATGCCAGAAGCAAAAATTGTGCAACTTTCGGGTCGCCTTAAGGCACTGCAAGATCTCCCACACTTTTTTTTTTTTTAGCCATTACGCTACCTCGTGGGTTGCCGGGTGACGAATCATATTGTACTAAAATCGACCTTGGGATGGCTGACATCAATTCTAAGGTTCAGCAGTGATGCATAGTTTAAAGGACACAGGTCGAATGTACGCAATCCGCCTTGATACATTGACTGGAAGACTAAGCAAAGAAGAACGGGCGCACAAGCAGAATGAAGATGTCGCTAGGAATCTGATGGGCAGGAGGCCATTCCAAGTCGTCTCTGTCTCTGAGTGAATACAAATAGATGGAAGGGAAACTACTTCCAAACAAATAAAACTGAGAAAGACGGTGCCTGCAGCCGTGGCAGGGTCGTTGCGGCCAAGCCGCACGGACAAGTTTGGCACTACAGAAGCCAATGGAAATGTTGGCGAAACAGGAAAACGCGACCGTATATCTTCATAACTCACACCAGCGCTCGAGCTTGAAGCTTCGTCATATTCGGTACCTTACTGAAGTTCTTGCTTCGTGCTTCTTTATTTCATGCGCGCATGCTTGCTTGCATTTTTAGGGATATTGCCGCGCTGTAAAATCAGTGGCGTAGCTTTCAGTTCTTGAAATTTGTTTTCCTTTTCGTCGTCGTTGTCGGTCTTTATAAACTGGCGAAGTTCGGATTAATGCACCATTGAGTGTGGCCTACCAACATCATCAAGATCATTCCGCCATTAAAGAAGTTTAGAAATTAAAAAAAAAAGGTGAAGGCTCCCGCGATTGTATAAAATGGTGATTACTTCAGCTTTACGTATATACTGGCGAAAAGAAAACGGAAGACAGCTCCGAAATCTGGTATAAGGGTAATGTTTTACTAATGTTCAGGCACATCATCATATCGCGAAAGGAAAATAGAAAGAAGCTGGCGGAGTTGTGCGTAATATCAAAACACTGTCGGTGTGCCGAAACGACAGCAAAGTGCGCGCCACCGTACACGAACGACCGCATTATATAAATGATTGTGCCGGAACTGATGCCTAATTTAAACATAAAAATGAGTGCTCTCGTTAGCAAAGCTGTAAGCAACTTGCAAGAACGAGCGCCAAATACTCAACACAGAACACTTATTCCTCAGTGTCTCTATTTCTTGTTTAATTTTTTTTTTTTTACGCTTTCCCGCTGCTTTTTTCTGTACCTTTATTCCTTTGTTGGCACTTTTTTTTTTTTTTTGCCTCGACATGTCGGACTATTTTCTATTTCCGAGCCACGTATTTTCTTTCCTTCCACGATATATTGGTTTACGGCTAAGTATGATAAAAAACTATACTAACTGAAATTCCAGTGGTGTACCGTCATATGCGGCATTGTTAGGCGTAGTCAGCGCTCTGCACCAAGACGAATACAATAACGCGCAAAGCACGACGTTTCTAGTTATTCAATCACATGAGCTTTATTGTCGTTTTTGAGTTAGTCGCTCTCTGTTAAGCAGTTCTCGCACAAATCTCGTCTTATTCCAAGAGAAATGCCCTCCTCTCTGCTGTCGGCGTGTCTTTTCTTATTCTGTGCAGCTCCGTGTGCGATGTTTGCTGAGAGCTGATAGTGTGCGAAAGTGAGATTAATGGACGGCTGAACATGCTGCGAGGGGCCTGCAGGTGCGCCTGTTTTGCGATGCGTGCACACGGCCCCTCTCGGCTGAATGTTCTGAATTATGAACTCCCGAGCACTCGCCAGAAACCTAGCCCCTGCAAGGCCGTCATAGCTGAATGTATAGTTTGGCTGACCCAAAAAATTACGATCTTCACAATTTATCACTTGATTTATTCAGAAGTACCTGCATGGTTGAAAAGCTGTGTAAACTGTGTTTATGACCTACACAATGTTAGGCTACCAGACATATTGTTTCGCCTCTGTGCGCAGCAAATATTAAGGTAACCAGATAATTAGCACTAAGTCATAACGACTTTAGAAAGCCAGCGGGACAGTTTGTGCACATGTAAATAGGAGAGTTCAATTTACCTGAATCGGACTTAGTTGCCAATCACATCATTGACACTTGTTGCAAAGACAAACCCAGCAGTGTATTTATCCTGGCTTGCCAATTCATACACATTTCAGAAGTCCTTGCTGTAAGTTTTCCCCGTTGTGTCGGCTTGTAAAGGAAGCGCTTCAATACTGCTCACATTTGCGAGAAGAAAAACGCATCCTTTTACATGTTAAGGAATAAAAAAAGCGCAAATTTTCTCTCGAAGTGATTGTTCGCGTGATGATGCCTAGGAAGGGAACAAAATTTTGTGTGAATTTGATAATACAGCTTTTGCTTTTGGATTGTGCGCTGGACCATCCATTTTGCCGCTGGAAGCCAGTCGATGTCACAACAGTACTATAGGTGAGCCAGTTGTTACAAGTAGCGGCGCGAACAGCTCTGAACTCAGGACTGAGAACCAGTTGGCACGGACGGCAAATTTGGTAGTCAGCGCCGTGTTCCGTGCTCACACGTTGCCGTAAGCGTGTGCTGTATTGTCCATTATTCAACTCTTAAGTTCGACCCATAACGTGACCCATCCACATGTTACTTCTACGAGCGAGCAATAGCAGGACGTAGTGTCGAGGTCGACATGCGTAGTTAAGGGTCTTGGATTCGATAAAGCCGCCTCTTCGTGCGCTTTTATATCCGAGCACAGGTGGCGCAACACGCAGCTATGACCCGCGTGAATAATTCATGCCGAGAGCGCAAATTTTCGCGGAAAGTTCTGTTTCGGAGCGGTCTTTTCCTTCTCCCGCGTTGGCAGCACTCCCCCACGACATTGTCCACGTCACATCGCAGTAATATTGCGCTTGTGCCGTCCTTTAGCGGGGCACCTCTGTTTGCTCACTCTCTCGTAAGCACCGGTCGCTTCGAATATTTAAAACACTCTCGTTTCTCGTAGCACGAACATCCCGTTTCTTGCGCGCTGTTCGCAGGTCAGTCGATAAGGTTTTTCGGGGCCAAGCCGGCTGCCAGTTAGGCAACGCGAATGGGCGACGCAATGCTGACGATGTCACGAGGATTTCTCGGCGTAGGAGCGCCATCCGAATTTCCGATTGTTTGGAGCTCTTGTTTCTCATTTCGCTTTCTCCTCTTCATCTTCTCCACTGTTTCAGTTTCTGTCTTTCCTTTTCCACCTCGTGAAATTCATTCTTTCCATTATTCATTCCGTCCCCTGCCTTGCTTTCCCAGGTTTCATCTCCGCGTTCACTTGCGCATGCGCTTCTAATGTCTGCCGCATTCCCCACTCCTCCCTCTTGCGCGTGATCCCCGGGGATGGATGGGGAGCATCCCTACGCTTTTACCCCATATTTATTCCAAGTCGGGATCATTGCCGCGACCGCCGCGTCAGCTATTGTCTTCTCGCCGTCCTCTCCGAATGTTGCCGCAATATAAAGCGTTCCAGCAGGCGCGTGCCAGCGAGCGTATCGGGAAGCAATCGAGTGAAAAGACGCTGCAGAAGGAAGAGGCCTATGCTGTTGTTCCTAGCTCCGCGATCCGCGTCTTTAGGAGAGAACGAGCGACATAAACGGCTGGGGAAGCGGCCATTCGAGCTTTTCTTTGTACCTTCGCTCTCACCGCGTTTTACGGCGTTGTATTTTTCTTTCCTTCTTTCCTGCATTTACATCTGTGAGTACGAGCCAGACAGGGTTTTATTTTTGATCTTACAGTGGCATGGCCCTGAAAGGGTTAGTGGGCAAGGCTTGAAGAGGATCAAGTTTGGGTAGACGTTTGGAGAACGGCAGAAAGCGATGTCGAATGAGCATTGGATTGGGAAAAGTTTGCTGCGTCCTCAGCTTGGAAACGTAGCCTGGTGTGTCTGTTTTCAAGGCGAGTAATTTTGCTTGCTTTGTTTTCTCCCTTCCGTTTACTTTTCCTCGAACACGTGGCTCGTTTCCTTACGGCTTTCCCGGTCGCCTCTTATGCCTTTGTCTTTCGCGATCCCAATGCCGCCTTTGATTATTTATTTTTCTGGCGTTTCCAACTGTCTTGCACTGGCGTCACTTTTTTTTTCGCTTTTTCTTTGTTTTGACGCTGTTACTAGATCTGGCATTATTATGCGTTATGGATGACGTCTATAGTGCCGTCTAGCGTTTCTGTTTAGCGGGCGGAGCGCGCGAAACAAAAAGCGAATCGTGTGCGTCTTCCCCTACGCGGGGAAAAGACGGCCGAGCATGAGAGCGCTTTGAAAGATGGCAGAGATTTCGCCAAGTGGTTTTCCAGATCACTTTCGATTCCGCAAGCCCAGTGTTGATCTGCCGGCCCCTTCTCCTCCCCGTTCTTTCTTCTCGCTTTATTTACGACCGTCAGTTTTGTGAGTTCTCCGGACGGCGTTTTATGCTTTCCGCAGGACGATACGTTGTTCCGTTATATTGAGTTGCGGTGTTGTGTACGGACGCGGCTTTCGTTGTGCTGTTTGGTTGCATAAGACACCTCGGACGAACACGTAATGTAAACGCAAGGATCGGTACCGTTTCTCTGCTGCTGTCAGCCTCCTTGGTTTCTTGTTCTCTACTATTGCGCGCGTGGTGCTTCCTCGAAAATGACGACAATCTGAGACGAGCGTCTCGCCGGTCGAGGCTATTTCTAGGATTGTTGAGAACGACGACGGCATTAACCACTCGCGGCCTCCACTCGGGCCAAATCTTCTTTTTCCGGCTCACAATTTTTCTCTCCCCCCCCCCTCCCCTTTATAAGTCCGCTGCCTTGCCCTGTACATTTAGGCTCCGTCGGATTTAAGTTTCTTCTCCGGCAGTTTTATGTCGAGGAGCCGACCAAAGCGGCGGAGGAAGTCGTCGTCGAACAGAATAGGGATTTCGTTGTCGTCTCGTGAGATTTCTGTGGCCACCATTTCCCCGGTGGCTTTACGCAATTGAAAGGAAGTACGGAAGCACCCACCGGAAATGGCTTGCCAAGAAAAACTTCAAGGCTCAATTTGTTCTATTGGAGCAACGCGGGCTCGTTTGCTAAATGGCCTCTATGGTTGACCCATCGGCCATCTTTCTGTGTTTCGCCACCTTGCAGCTGGTTCTCTCCAGGATGAATTCTTTAGAGTACTTGTTGGAGCCTTCGTGTCAGCTGTTCGGCATCGCTCTGGATCCTGTGGTCTTCCTAACGTTCTCGGTCGGCTGCGATGTTTATTTCACTGAATTGTTTTGAATATTGCCTTGTCATGCCGCCTACTGTCTGCGCTGCCGAACGACGACCGTCCCCGAAGAAAGCATGCATTTCAACATTGCAACTCCTCTCCTACACCCACATCGCTTTCAAAGCAAGCTTTGCTTTTGCGTTTTGCTTTCTTAAATTGTTTTGGCACTCCCTATTATCAAACCTATTTGTTATAATAATATTCGTCCATTATAAAATTTCGATCTAGCTTAACGTAGATAGAAAGCCGAAATGGCGTTTACGGGCTGTGCAACGCCTTTCGCACGGGAAGTGTCGTGTATTTATGAAGATAACACATGCTATGATTGTGAAGCTGCCATTCATGTTAACAGTTATCGTCTAGTTTAGAAGGAACACGTGATTAGTTCTCAAGCCAACGTAACTTCAACATTTCTTATGATTTGTGGGGAAAATGGGACCGATGTGACCCGTTACGCATATATATAAAGTCAAATGCCTTTATAACGAAGTGCTCGGGACCTCCAAAATATTTCGTTGTATAAGTCGCGCACCGTACCGCTCACATTAGAGCAGGTTAAGTACGTTCTACAAAAGAATCCCTTTATTTAACATGAATTCAAGAGAGACTTAGTGAATAAGTACCTTTTTTTTGCGCACCTTGTCCGACAGAATATACGACTGCAGCTAACCTTATAGCACTGAAGTTCACAGCATAGTTCGCGGCGAAACGGAGGAGCCGCGCAAAGTAATTTTGCAGATCGTCAAATGCCACTATCATAAAAATGATTCGTTGGTTCGCAGGATCTTCATCACTGTTGCCTTCTTGGACATTCGCGTCCTTTCTTTCCTAGCTGGCTTTGAAGACGTTGTCGGTTCAGCTACGATTACATCGTCACGTCGTCATCAACTGCGGTGTAGTCGACAGCCACCGCACCCGCTGATGTGCTTAAACAAGCAGCGTACGAGTTCAGCGATTCTTGGAGCAATGCAGCAGGAGTATTCCTGACATCGGCACGCCGCTCAACTGCGTGCAGAGCACACCTTGGTGATGTCTGTGGAGGGCAGTGGCGACTCCTCTACGTTGTCGTTCGTTGTTGTAAATCAACAAATCAGCCGTCGGGGTCGCCTAAATTTCTTAGTTGTAGTGGTAATCGTTTTAGAGCCATTCACAATACATATGAAAGATAGGAATTCGGCCGGGGCTTAATCATCCCTTCGTTGCAGAGATCGTTTTGCTGTAAGAGGCGCTCGACTGTATAAACAAAAAGCAGGTCTGGATGCCTTTATAATAATTAAGCCGCTATATCAGTGCTGAAATGTTAACGAAGTGGTGACACTAACCGTGATGTAGAAGAATATTGGTGGGGTTTCACTTTCGCGATACTTCACAGTGGGTTATAAGCAGCGCGGTAGTGGAGGTCTCTGGATTAATCTTGACCAGCGGGTTTACATTCTGCCTTCATCAGAATGGGGTTGCCGCGGTCGAGATTCGAACCCGCGACCTCCTGTTCAGCAGTGAAACGCCAATCCACTAATTTGTCACGTGGTGTTTAGCTTATAAGATGGAATTTACGGCCTCTGCAGGCCATAGCTCTAGCAATGCGCGACATTCTGCTCTTACTTTCTTGCAAAATCAGCAATAATTTGCAAAATATCTAACGATACACCAAATAAGGTCGCTTATCTGCTTGATAAATGCAAACAATAGCACCTTTTTTTGTTGTTGCGCACATCGTTGCGACGCCTGTGAAGATGGTCATTCATACACGTGCTCGCACCGCAAGTAAGTTGAATACTGTACGCCATTTCCCATGCTCATTTCTCGCATCCCATCGGCTCGCACGCGGACGTTCTGCAACAGGGCCCAGAAGAGAAATGGTGCTGGCTAAAGAAACGCCATCAAAATGAACTCCTCTCGACAACACCCATGTCGACAACACCCATGTCGACAACTCTAGCCAAATAGTTCGCCTGGGTGGCTGATGTTTTTATCGCTAAGGACAATGTGAGATAGCCAGGACGAACGATATCGTCACGTTGTGATAGCGGCAACGGCCGATACCCCGCCTGGCAGCAATCACCGCTGCAATTAAATTGTTATTCGTGTGCAGATGAGGAAACCATAAACGTGCATCATTGAGCGTAAGAATGCGCTGGGAAAAGGATGCTCCTGCACGACTACCAAGCCAAGATGGTGATGTCATTCGAGGATTCGATCCTGAAAAAACGCTGAACAGCTCACCGTGGGGGGTTTGTTCCTCTACACTACTTTGGTTATGCTTGTTAGTGATGTTGGTTTTAATGGAATGGAATTTCAACCTGGAAAACTGTCTCACATGAAAGGCCCCGGTAACTTGTATACTCCATCTGTTGGCCCCCTTCTTGACTTTAGATTTCCCTATTGAGTTAGGTATTTTAAAGCAGGACATGCTCACGTGAGAGTAAGCCGATTGGTTGTTCTCGCCTGCAGGTAGTAGCGTTTACACAAGTCCTTTTGCTGGGGTCAATGGTGGCAAAAACTTGCATGGAGTGATAAAATTAGTTCACGGGTATACATAATCATTTGTTTCCGCATTCAGACGTCTTACTAAAAACGCTTTTCCTGTTGTGAACGTTAGTAGAAATTCGCGAGAAAGAATCAGTGTGACTATAGATAATGAATAAATGCCCGTCTTCAGCAGTCGATCACGTGGCACTGTAAGATCCTGTAAACGAGAGTACTCTATACACCGCACTAGAAATGTTAAAAAAAAGACTTCTAGGAACAGGTTTGTTTTGAACAATACCGCGCAATAGCTCAGGCAGGTTTTCGGATCGGAAACATGGGTATTTCGGTGCTCCTCGAGTGGACATGTGCGCACACTGGTCTGTCTTCCGGTTGACCTCCCTGCCCTTCGCATCTCAATTATCTCCCTCTGTCTCTCTGGTCGGCGAGATGCTGAACAAATTTACTGAAGTACACGCTGCTCGAAAACTGCTCATTCTCTCCCGATGATGTCAGGCGGGGTCACAGGCTTCAACGCAGTGCACGATAGTCGGACGTGCGTTGAGGAGCAGAGCACTAAACCATCGCGAGGGCTCTCCGCTAAAAGCATCTCCTGTTTACAGGGACTCGCTCTTTGTGAGCGCGCGTTCTATTGTCTCTACCAACTACTTCTTGGCCGTGTTTACGAAAGCGCTTCGGACGCTCGCTTGAACACACTGTGCGAGCCAGCCATGCTTGGCCAAGCCAGGCAGCTGTCCAAGTGTGGAATTACGAAGTTTGATGTGGTGGCTAAAACGAGAAGTTGGGCGACGGTTCGGTGAGTGTAAACAAGCAGCCGTGTATAGCTAGCGCCCCCATCCTTCGACATTTGCCGGCGGAGAGTTGCATTGAGTGCCCCATTAAGGTACCTCATTAAGGAAGGCGTTTTGCCTCTGTACGCGAAATTGCAGGTTCGATCGTCGGCTGCTGCGGCACTTCCAGCGATGTTGCAATCGAGAACTAGCAGCGTGTGCTGAATTCTGAGCTAGAAAAATCATGATGCTCCAGATGACTGGTGCAAAAAAAGTTAAAAACTGCCGTCTGTTTGGACGGCCGGACATAGAGCGTGTTAGTGGTGTTAATATATATATATATATATATATATATATATATATATATATATATATATATATAGGCAGAAAGAGAGAGAGAGAGATAAGATAAAATATGCTTCTAGAAATATGCATCAAATAGCGGAACTACCTCGGAGCTCGCTAACTTTGTGTTACAGCGCACATCCGACTGGAGAGAGTGGAAAGCGTACCGGTACAGTGAAATGGTCGGACAGAAACCCGGAAACGTACCGGTACGTAAGTGGCGCTGACAGGGTTAAGTACCCTCTCGACGTTGCCAACCGAAATTTGTTGAAATTCGGCAGTCCTTGTAAAATACTTTTTTTTTTTTACTGCTTGCCCATTAAATTACGCTGGGGCATTGAGGTGGCAGATGCCCGAAGGCGAAATATTCCGAATTCCTGTACATAACCCTGACTGGCAGCAGACAGGTCGCAGTGAAACGCATAGGGGAAAAAAAAATAGCACAATTTCTTCAGAGCAGATTTCAGAGCTAGAACGCTAAGGAACAAAGAAGTAAACCGTGATCGTGGAGAATAGTCAGAAATTTGTTAAAGATGGCATTCTGAACGAGAAACAACTCACAGGCGCAGTCCTTGCACTGCAAAAAAAATAAAAAAAAAAAAAAAAATGTCACAGTTTCGCCCTAAGGGCGAAGCAATGAATGCGATAGCAACACAGCAATGTCATACGAAGTAAGGTGAGCGGCTTTGGTAGCAACAACACGCAGAACTGTTGTCGACGCCATCGGCGTTTTGCGCGCGTTAGCTCAAAATGCGTGCGGCGTTGGTGACTGTTGCTGGAGCCTCTGATATAAATAGGCACTTGGTGCCGCAGCTAAACGTCGCCTCCCTTCCCTCCCCCTCCCCCACGGCCTCTCGCGCGTCCGAAGAAGGCGCGTTTGCTCTACATATATGGTGATTGTAAAGGAGAAAAGAGACGCCTACTTCTGCAGCCCTTAAGCGAGCACGGCGCAGAACGCGCGTTTGTTCTCCGCCGTGCGTTCACTCCCCGTGAAAGACGCGCCCCTCGCGCCCTTTCACTCGCACATACAGCGTTCGGCGCGCGGCGACGATTTCATCTCCAAATGACGTCATACGGAACCTCACGGCGACGGCGACGGCGACGGCGACGGCGACGGCGACGCCGACGGCGACGGCGACGCCGACGGCAGAAATCTGCTTTTGAGTGTCCATATAATTGCTATCGCAATAAAAAAAAACAGTGATTGAAACAAATTGAAACTTGTTGCAAAGGAAATGCTTGTCCAGTCTGCTTGTTGTTTTTTTATTAATTCTCGTCGAAGCAATGAGAGCGTGCAGCCTCGCGTTCTCATCTGTGTGGCTTCTCCGATTTCCCGTCCACTGTCGCCACTAAACGCGAAGCGTCGCTAGCCTCGTTTTCTAGCCGTTCTGGACACGCGCTGCTGTGTCGTCACCTCGCGCGCTCGTGTTGCCCGCGAATGAAGCTCGCTTGTTCGCTCCTCTCCCGTCCTTTCTCAATCCCTCCTCAGCGCGGGCTTAATTTTGAATTGCGCTGCCGAGGCTACGCCGCCTCCCGCCGCCGACGCCTAACGAGCTCCTTGTCGGATTTCTCCGAGAGTTCACTGAGCCAAGGAACGGGACTCTTCGTCAAGCTTGTCCGATTGCTTGAATGTGCCAAATCGCCCTCATCTGTCCGATCTCCATTAGTGCATTTTGGTAGTTCCTGCGCCTTTATATTCCGGTCTGTGCCTAACAATTTGCTTTGTGAGAGTTTATGCAGTGCGCAATTTCGTTACTTTGTTTCTCCATTCATTACAGAGGAAGAATGAAGCGACAGCGATGCAGCTATAATACACTGTTCAGTAAAACAAAGACAAAAAATACGCTAGTAGGAAGCGTGATAAGTAGCAAATCAACTTTCTCTGAGAAATAGGGTTAGTTGTTTCTAAAATGTAACTTTATACAGCGTTTTAAATCATTAGGCAAGTTATCCCAGAAATACCACTGCTGCAAATTGGGAAGCAAAATTCCACAATATAATCTAATTTTAATATAAACATGGAAGTTCTCGCATTTCTACTGAGAATTCATCTTGACTTTCAGAAATGGGCCGCTGTCGTCATACACGCGCCTTCCTTCCTTAAAGTAAACCATCCATCTATCCATCTGAGTCGCGTGGTAAGTTCTCCATTTTGTTTTGTTGTCTTTTCGCAATATTTGAATAATAGAACTGACTTGGCGCAGGAGCTACTGCAAGGCCAGATGGGGAGAACTTAAAGCTAGTAACCGCATAAGACACAGCACATAAGGAGACGGACGAAGCGCTGACTGTGAACGTATGTTTTATGACGCACACAGCAAATATATACAGGGGCGTAAAGGGGGAAAGAGGGAGGGTATGGCTATATGGAAAGAAGGAAGGGCGTTATATTGAAAATAAAAATCACTAATTTAGCGCCCTGTTCAATGTGCAAGAAGCGCGAATTCCTTGGTGAGATAATGTTTTGTGCTGTTACTCGTTTTACAGCGTAAAAAAAAGTACCCGGTTCCCGCCGGGACCGAGCCCGCCCCCGCTGCGTGGGAGCCGGATACTCTACCACTGAGCCACGCAAGCGCTCGCTATCGGGCAGTGGAAAAATGCGCTATAAGTTACGCGCACAGGCGCAGACGACCCGAGCCTCTGCCAGTATGGTGGTGCCATCTAGGTAAGGCGCCTGCAAACGGGACGTGCGCAGGCGCAGACGACGAGATGCGATTCAGACGAAGCGCGCAATAAAAAAATAAAAATAAAAACGCGATCCCCAGCCTCCGCCAGTATGGTGGCGCCATCTAGTTAAGGTGCCTGCAAACGCAGCGTGCGCAGGCGCAGACGACGAGATGCAATTCAGACGAGGCACGCAATCAACTCGATTCCGATGTGAGATGTGCGCCACGTATTCTGGATACCTCTTCGGTACACGTTATGGCGTCTCCTCGCAGGACACAGTTGCACTGCTGCCTCGCTCCCGAGTGTTTTTGATTTTTTCGACGTTTCGTCAACCAGAATTGTCGAAGACGTCGGACGACTCGCCAAGATACCTTCCCTACCGGAGGCCGGGGGCGCCTTCGCCTCCCGCCGCTTCGATAGGAGCCTGCAGAAGAGCCCGATCTGGTAGCAACGGGAGCTCCGCCATGACTACGCCTGACCTGACACCGGGACAGAGGCAACCAAGTGACCCTGAGAGCAACCGTGAATGTAAGAGATATAAAGCTACAGAAACAGACGACGAGTCTACGCTTATTGATGACTGTGACATAGCTGACATCACAGATCTGGACGATGAAGGTTTCAGGCTTGTGCGTCACCGCAAGGAGAGGACCGTCGGAATCCCAGTGATTATTACACCTGTCACAGAAGGAGCCGACCTGAAAAAGGTGAATCCCATTGCTCTGTCTACGCAAATTGAAGAAATTCTTGGCGCATCGCCAGTTAGGAGCCGATTTACTGCTCAAGGGGCGCTACTCCTAGATGTACAGACAGAAGAACATGTGAACGCCCTTCTCAGTTGCAAGTCAATCTCAGGGACTGCAATCTCAGCACGAGTGCCAAATTCGTACCTACAAAACACTTGTATTATTAGAGGAGTGCCTAAATGGTACACTGACGAGGAACTGTTGAACTACCTAAAACCACAAGGTGTTTATCATGCAAGGAGAGTCACGCGACGCGTCCAAACTTCCGAATCCGAATGGGAGTCCAGGCGAACCAGCACCGTGGTTCTAACGTTCGCTCCGAACACAGACCGCCCAGAGAAGATCAACTTGGGCTTCACAAGACACGAGACCACTGACTACGTTGAGACACCACCGCGGTGCTTCAAGTGTCAGCGCTATGGACATGTGGCCAAGTACTGCCGTGGTGATCAGCGGTGTAAGAGATGTGGAGGACCGCATGATTTCAAAACATGCACGTGCAGGGAGAACGTTCTTTGTGCAAACTGTAGTGGTGGTCATCCAGCTAGTTATAGCAAGTGTCCTACGCGGGCAGCGGCAATCAAGCGAAAGAAAACGTTTATCTTGGGGCCAACAGCAAAGGATGAGAAGAATAAGACGAAGAAAAAGACGGAGAGTCGCAGAGAGTCAGATGACATCAAATGGAGTGAAACTGATTTCCCAAGCCTGAAGCCTCCTTCAGGAACCCAGAACACAGTGGTGCCATTGCGCAGCGGACCGGCTAAAGCAGTCAAATCAGTGAACAGAGACCCCATAGAAGAGAAGACTGCTGAACAACCGGAACAGCGCAGCTATGTGTCTGCACTGCAGCGACCCCAATCGCGTTGCGTTGAAAAAACACCACAGGAGGACTGCCAACAGGTGCTACGTGCTCTCTTCAAGGCCCTGCGATCACACATAGAGAAGATGCCAGCGAGCTCGATGAAGGACATGCTCGAAGTAGTCCTGGCTCTCGAGTCAGTGATTCTAAGCTCTGCCTCTTCTTAAAGCACCAAACAATATGGATGTGGTCAGGACACAATGTTCACCGTCTCGCCCAAAGGTGCCACTTATTATGCAATGGAACTGTGCGGGTCTTGCGTGCCATTTACCTGAACTGTCGCTTTTCTTACGCAACATGCCTGTGCCAATATTGGCCCTGTCCGAGGCTGGTCTTCCAAGTTCCAGATCAATTGCTGGTTACGTCGCACATGGAAACCAAAGTATTCCGACATTTCCGAATGGAAGCGCCACGCTATATGTGCGACGGGAAATACCGCATTACGTTATCCCAGTTCAAGACCTTTGCAGCAGTGCTTTGGAGGTCACTGCTGTACAAGTGCGGCTGGGAAACCGAAGCCTCAGCGTGGCATCCGTGTATGTGAGCTCTCGCCAGAAGGTCTCGATGGGAGAGATCATAAGAGACCTCTGCAGCCGCTGCCCGGCTCCGAGGATTATATGTGGGGACTTTAACGCACACCATACTCTTTGGGGCGACAAGGTGACTGATGCACGTGGGAAGCAAATTGTGAGTGCCTTAGACACTAAGGGACTCTGCGTGGCGAATGACAAACAACCAACGTTTTTTCGACCACCGGCCTCTTACAGTGTCATTGACTTGACATTATACTCAGCAGACATCCTCGCATCGTCAACGACGAGTAAAGATAGAATGGGTAGTGACCATTTTCCTGTCTTCGTCAACATCCTGTCCTGTGACGCATTGGGATACATACAGGGACGGCCTAAGTGAATCATCTGGAGACCTGTTCGCGGACATGCTACGTAGCAAGAGATTAGCTACCGCTGAGCTGAAGCTACCCGACCACTTTCCCGCTCCGGATCTAAAGCTAAAAAATCTATGCGCTGCTCGTAGAAGAGCGGAACGGAGGCTGATGAGGACGAAGGGCGACCCACCAATGAAGACAGTATACAACAGAATTAACGCAGTGATTCGACGTTACACGAAGAAACTAAGAAGAGATCAATGGGCAGCATTTTGTGCAAGCCTATCGGTCTTCACGCCAGTTCCAAGGATATGGTGGGTCGTTAATAACCTTGCTGGAAACTTTCGACCAAACAAGCCTTTTGAAGCCCTAGCATTGAAGTTAGGCAAGACGCTCGATTGTCTTGCGAATGCCTTTGCTCAAGTATACTCTTCTGGAAGGTCAGCCGGCACAACCAACCCGCCTCCGCCGCTATCGTCGTCTCCGATGGATGCTCCTTTTACACTGAGAGAGATGGAGCTAGCTATGAGCAGCCTCCGACATCGCTGTGCGGTGGGACCTGACCGCATAAGTAATCAGATGCTGACGAACCTACCTATTGAGCAACGACGTGACTTGCTGGCATTTTTTAACAAAGTGTGGGCTAGAGGGGATATCCCACATTTATGGAAGGTAGCATGGGTGGTACCGGTTCTGAAGCCTGGAAAGAATCCTGCAGCTCTGGACTCATACAGACCGGTATCGCCGACCTCCTGTGCAGCGAAGCTAATGGAGAAGATGGTGTGCACAAGACTCACTTGGTCTGTCGAGCAGGGTCGAAAACTACCGCCGTGCATGACTGGGTTTCGCCAGCGTCTAAGTGCTCAAGACAATGTGCTAGACCTGCTAAGCCACATAGAACATTACAGTGCGGATGGCCTGTCGACACTTGCTGTTTTTATGGATATTTCCAAGGCTTACGACTACGTGTCTCCAACAGCCATCATCAGCCAGTTACAAGTTATAGGCGTCACGGGTCATCTCTTGCACTTCATACATACGTTTCTCAATGATCGCCGTATCAGAGTCCGTCTTGGTAACACTTTGAGCGATGAAATAGGTATATTTCGCGGCGTGCCACAGGGAAGTGTTTTATCTCCCTTATTGTTTAACATCGCCATGGCTAGCCTCCCAAGAGTACTAAACCATCGAACACCAGTGAAGATATCTATATATGCCGATGATATCTGCATATGGGTCTCCGGCTACCAGCATCGGCGCCTCGCACGAATAGCCCAGGGAGCAGTAAATGCCATTCAAGGCCACTTGGCAACGCTTGGACTATCACTATCAGCAGAGAAATCATCATTCATACTATTTCCTGGAGTTAAACGAAAATCTACACGCTTGAAGCTGAATATGGACGGATACCACATTCGACAAGTCACCAACGTCCGATTTCTTGGCGTTACCTTGGACCACAGGCTAATCTGGCGCCGCGCTGTTGACCACGTTGTGGCGTCATCGTCACAGAGGCTACATGTGCTCAAGCGAGTCGCTGGCATACGCTGGGGCAACCACCCGACATCGATGCTACGGTTACATACAGCGTTGGTTACAAGTCGGATCCTGTACCAGCTACCCCTGATGTCACCCTCAGATAGCCAATACGAGCGCTTAGAAGCCATCCACAGAAAAGGTATTCGACTTTGCCTTGGAGTCCCTCAGCCAGCGTCGAACAAGAAAGTGCTCTACGAAGCTGAGTCACGCCCTCTGCGACTTCAGGCTTCCCAGAGTCTCATGATCCAGTTACTACGATTGAGTGAGTCTACGCCCGGGAAAGCCCTGTTAAGACGTATAAGTAACAGGCCACGGTCACATTTTTATGCAGCACTGAACACACTTCGCGTCTTAGGATTGCGCTGCTCGAGACAGAGGGAAAAGATAGAACCGCCATGGACATTCGAGGACATCACATGCGACTTAAGTATACCACGATTGCAGTCAAAGAGCTGCATTCCATCTGCAGAAGCCAAGTCATTAGTCCTACAACATTTGCACACGACTTACCCGAACCACCTACAAGTATACACAGATGGCTCTGTCAAAGTAGACGAAGATCGCTGTGCAGCTGCATTCTGTATTCCCTCTCTGAGATATACATGGTCTGGCCGTCTAGACTGTATGGCCTCGTCGACAGTTGTAGAAGGCGTAGCAATAGCTTCTGCGCTGCGCAAACTAAAGTCTCTGCCTTCGCAGAAGGTGGTTGTCCTTACGGACTCAAAGGCCGCGTTACAACAGCTATACCGTGGTCTGCCATCCACCAAGTTCCCACGCAAATCACTAGCCCTTGTGAAAGAACTCAAGAACAAAGGCTTCACGGTAAAGTTTCAGTGGATTCCCTCCCACATTGGTATTACTGGCAACGAGAAAGCTGATGCGCTTGCATACGCAGCGCTCTATCATCCTCCCAAAATCAAGGCTCCAAAGAGTAATCAAGTGAAAAAATCGGACATTCGAAATCACTTTGGGTCGCTTTAGGTTCCACCACATATGCCCTGCGTAACCAAGAGATTTCATCGAGAGGAAGCATCACTTTTATATCGAATCAGGACAGGATCTGCTAGTACACCGGCCTGGTTATTTAAGACGGGACGAATCAATTCTCCGAACTGTACGGCATGTGACGAGACAGGAGATATTGAACACTTTCTGTGGTCGTGCCAGCAATTCCAAGTTGAAAGGGACGCTCTCCTGGAGAATCTACAAAAAAAGGACCTTCCGCATGCGTGCCTGCAACACCTTGTATTTCCCGAGGGATCAGTTATAGCCCGCACAGAAACTTCACGTCTCCTTATGGAATTCTTAAGAGAGACTAGTTTGATGGACATATGGTGAAACCATTCAGCGATATTGTAAGAGACGCTCAGGCGGAGCAATTGCCGGCCTTGATCGCCAGGCTAAACCCGCCTGTTGCTACAATCCACCACCACCACCACCACCACCACGTCTCCTCGCAAGGTACGAACCGCTGCTGCAGATTCGAATCGTAGAGATACGTGTGCGGCTCAACCAGGCATCATCGGGCTCAGCAGACTGCTGTGCAGAGAGCATTACAAGCCGCAGCTCGCCGTCGACGCCGGGCGGACAGTTCAGATCGTTCTCGTCAAAACGAGGCGAGGAGACTGTCCCCATGACCGTGGTGTGCGTGAGCCGAAATTGGAGCTACTCTTGAGCCGCTCCACCAGCTTACGCTGTGACTGTGCTGCGTGTGCCGTGCAGGCCTGTGACTTTTTTATGTAACATGTACCAGCCGGCCCAAATTCGCACATTATTGCGGAGAACATTAAGCTTGTGATCTTTCTACACAGCCTATAGATATGTACTTGTCTGTATATATATATATATATATATATATATGTGTGTGTGTGTGTGTGTGTGTGTGTGTGTGTGTGTGTGTGTGTGTGTGTGTGTGTGTGTGTGTCATAAGTGAATTTTGCAAGGCTGTTGCTAGACGGCCAGACTCTTTACCACTATTACCCAAAAATGTCGAAGTGCTACGTCAAAATTCTGCTTCAAATTGTAGGTATAATCTACCCCGACAAATCCCAAACGTCGTTTCACGTCAATAAAACTTTTAAAAAGGCTTATTCCACTTTATTTCTGGCCACGGAGGACTTTTGATGTCCGCTAGTGGGAATGAAGCGTCGCCGCAAGAAATGACCTGTCATCTCTGTCGCGCTGTTCTTATGGAATCAGACTTGGCTAAGGCCACAGTTGGTAAAATATCGCAAACTGCAGTGGCATTTTTGCCAATACCGCGAAAGTTAAGAGAACGCAGGACATGAACGGAGTACAGTGGACTACACTTACAGAGCCGTAGAACGGGGCCGGTATATTCAAAATAAGCTCTTACGCTAGAATTGAGTAAATTCCTGTCAATAGTTAGGTTAGGCACATTATTAGCGAAGGCGGAAGGTCAATCGCATAGAGCAATTACGTACGAGAAGCTCTCTGAATTGAACCCTTGAATCCCCAGTACAGCGCGCGAGTCAACAAATGTCAGGGTAGCTTTTGCTGTTCATCGTACCCAAGGAAATTGAACGGGCGTTGGGCGAGCCTTCTTTTGCGGTAAGTTTGCGTGAAATACGCACACGCTTTCTGAGGGAACCCTTACGTGTGCATGTATGTACGCCCACAAACGTGTTTGAATTGACGTGCGCACCACACTTTGTGACCTCAGTCTTCGAAGACCTGTTCGCGTCGAACCGCGAACGCGCGGTAAATCATATTCATCTGTCGATTCCTCGGGGACCCCATCGGTGCCAGAACAGAGAGAGGGACTCGTAAAACTCTACATGTCGTTTTACTACGCGAGACGGCGACGCTCTCCGCGGTCGTGTATAGTCCGAGCTAATCCGCTACCCTCGGGCTCGGTAATGGGCTGCCATGGGCCTCGTGATTAGAGCGACAGCAGGGGCGCGCCAATGAGCATCGTCGTGCGTGTCGGGTCTCCTCCACGCGCGCTTTGCACACCGCGGAATCTGTTTGGACGGCCGGGCATAGAGCGTGTTAGCGGCGGTAACTATTAGCGTTGCGAAAACTGCGCCAGACCAAATTACGCCCGACCAACTGCGCAGAGGGATTATGATGCCTTACAGCGCTTGTCACTGCTTCTGAACGTTGACCTGATAGGAACAGATGGCTCGAAATAGCCTCCTATTTCAGCGCACTTTTGTCATCAAACTTGCCTGTCGGTTTCGTCTGGCTGCATACAGTGAGGAATCTTGGCTTCATAGAGTTAAAATGAAACAAATGCATGCAAATACCCATTTGTGAATCATACAGAAAAAGATCGTGGTAGCTGCACTAGTGGCGCAAGGCTAAATACACAGCGGAGCTAATCGGTTCCTAGCTGGCCCTGGCTATACGAATTGATGCTAAGTTATACGAAGTAATGCCAAATGATGCTAAGTTATACGAAGTGTATAAGCATTTCCTCGTGGTTCGCGGAATCGGGGAACCCCTCGCGACGCACTTCCAGTCCGAGCACACGTAGGGGAAGCTTGGCTAACGTTAGCTAGGACACCCTATATAGAGAGTGTGAGAATTATATTTACGCTTCATGGGACCATCGTTGTGGGGCTTTGGCTCGGCACAATAAAAAAGAGACTTGCGACCTAACCGTTGTCTCACAAGTGGTGGAGAGTGCTGTCCGGTCCTTCAGTCCTCTCACTTTACCGGTCATTGCCTAACTTCACCTAGAACACCTCCCTGGAGCTCCGTTCGGGTCACCACCTCGTGATAATGACGCCGAATCGTCGCTTGTGTTATCATCACTAGCCGCTACTGACCCGGTATCTTCCAATCATTGCTCTAAGTTCGCTTCATGTGAACGCGACCATCCATACTGCAGCTGGATTATTCGACGCCTCTGTGGAGCTTCTCCTCCACCTAATGCCAGATTACGTCGCCAATTACGGCAGTTTAAACTCGAAAACACTGCTGCAGCGTTATGTTTATAACACCGGTGGACACAAGTGGGTTCCCGTTCTACCACGTTCACTGCGTTCGCAAGTCCTCGAAGCCTTTCACGACGACCCATCTGCTGGCTACTTGGGTTTTCACAAAACGTACAGCCGTATTAGGGGCCGCTTTTTCTGGCCAGGCCTGTCTACCTTCGTGGCCAAGTATACGTCGCTTCGTGCGCACTTTGTCAACGCCGGAAACGATCCACTTCACCCCCTTGTGGCCTTTTACAGCCACATACCCTGTCCCGAGACACCTTTTGACGTCGTTTGGATAGACCTGGTCGAACCTCTGCCCATAACGCCAGCGGGTCATCGATGGATCGTGACAGCTGTCGACCATCTTACACAGTAGGCAGAGACCTCTCTACACTCGGGTTCTGCCTCAGACGTTGCCGCCTTCTTTCTGCAAGCCATTGTGTTGCGTCATGGTGCACCTCGCGTCCTGGTGAGTGATCGCGGCAAAGCTTTTCTGTCTACAATGCTCGAAGACTTATTGCGAGCTTCTGCCACGGTTCGTAAGACAACATCTGCCTTCCATCCCCAAACAAATGGGTTAACAGAGTGATTCCATCGCACACTGACGGACGTAATATCGATGTACATCGAACCAAGCCACAACAACTGGGGCACAATTTTACCATTCGTGACGTTTGCTCATAACACCGCGGTTCAACGAACTACTGGGTACTGCCCTTTCTACCTCGTTTACGGTCGTTCACCATCGACGCCTCATTCTTCAAGGCCCCCCACTAACACGTCAGCAACTATATGCCTGAACAGTTCATGGCTCGACTTGCCGATTGTCGACGACGTGATCGCCTCAATACCGAAGCCAGCCAGCAAGACCGCAAACAGCGTTAGAAATATTGTGTTAGAAATATATTTACGCGTCTTTTGCTCATCTATACATACTCATCATCACGACTTGGGACCACCATTGAATAAAGAAGAGACTTGCGACCTATCCGTTGTCGCACAAAAGTTAATAGCGGATATTGATCATACACGGCGCTTGAGTAACCCTAGACGGAATAGCTAACGCCCACCCAGGATTTAAGCGCACTGGAACGCACTTCCAGATCGTCTTCTTATGCTGCATGCGCTTCTCTCTTCCAAAAATAAAACTTTTTAACGCGATAGCGTTTAGGGCCCCGTGTCGCAGAAAATCCGGCGTCGGCGTCGGCATTGCCGCCGCGGCCGAGAAAATCATCCCCAAACACGCAGGCCCTCCAAATATATTTTACCACTAAAGTTGCTCACACTTTGTCTTGCATTCTTTACAACGTTATTCCTCGGAATTTTGAGAATGACAGCCCACAAACAATTGTCATGAAACAAAACACCGATAGCGCATGCCTTTTATGCTAAATCTTCTCAGGATGAAATATTAAATGTGCAAACAATAAAGAAGGCCGGCCCACGAAAGAGGCCGCGTTTCTACCAGAAAGCGCGCCTTCGTGCATCGCGTTCACCGCCAACGTTTGCCGGTAAACATTACGGTTACATAAGCAGCAGTTGGCGGGAAGTGTGAGAAACAGTCAAGGAAGGATCTTTGAATGCTATCGCGTTCCACTCTTGAAGGCGAAGCTTAAGCGTCCTCCAAATTTTTAAATGATAATTGAATCGTGTAGCGTCTGCGAGTAGCCATCGCGTTTCCTTTCCAATGGCACTTCTGTGAGTAACACTCTTAGCAACACCATCGGACACTGGCGTGCTGCACCGACACTCAGCCGTCGGACCAAACTAGAGTTATGTTATCTCTTCTTTCACTGCATGGAAGACCCAATAGTGGTTTTCCCACTTTTGAGTGCTATCCCCAGCATTTCTTATAACGCGTCTAATGGATTAACACAGCAAGCTGGGCGAGTTGGAAATTGAACATGCTCTTAGGGGTGGGCAGCGCTACCCGGACGAACGACAGAGGAAGAGACGATACGAGTGCTGGATACGAGCGCGTTCGCCCGGTTAGCGCTGCCCACCCCTAAGAGCAGGAGAATGTTCGTGCTTCGTCCTCGAGCAGGAGGACGAAGCACGAACATTCTGGCATTCGCGAGCCCACTTGAAGCTATTTTCTTAAAGAGCGCGGCGTGCACGCGATTGTCATACATTTGAATGTTATCATTCCATGAGCGCGTTAGGACTAGCTTTTGTCACAGAAAATACAAAATCAGGCCTAAAGGGCGCAGTGCACTAGTCCTCCTACTCTCCTGTTTGAGGCCTCTAGCAACAAAGTGAGCGCACAGGAGAAATATTCTCGCAGACTGGTGGGGCTTCCACACTTAGCGAGGGGAGCAATAATTATTGGCCTCTTCACGAATCAGCATTGTTTCCACGATATCGCGACGCAGCGTCAGCGGTGCTACGTGCCACCTTTCAGGGCTCCTCACCGCTGAAAGCGAGTATATAGAATGGCGGGGAAGAATTGGGAGGTGCATTGCCGCTCGACTGAATGGGCAGTGGCTCGGACGTTGACGTAGGGGCAATCTGCAGTACAGAGGAACGACGTCGAGATTGGGAAACACGATACGTGATTAAACTGAAGGAAACGGGAGCTTATCGCCGAGAGCATGCCTATATATCTGCGGGTGGATCGAAATGGGTTTTATGCACGAGTTTCCTTCGAGTGAAAAGCGGCTGAGGGAAAGGCGACTGTACACGAGGTAGGCTGACTGCAGATTGAAGGTCTAAGTAGGTCGCATTACAAGGATTTCGTTGGCGAGGTAGATTGAACGAAAGGGCGTTGCAGGCGTTTATACGCTTGTAGCGAAGAAAGGTTAGAGGGTGTAATTAAAATACATGGAAGAAAAGGTGGTCGTTTGAAAGATCTAAAGAATAAAGGGAAGGGGCTTTGAAGTACGAGATGCAGGAGAAAAATGTTTTTGTAGGAATGATATACAAAAAGGGGCCGAGTGGCTGAAGCGCTGAGGAGAGTTGTTGGCGCGTCGCCTGTCCCTTGTCGTAGGCGCGCTCTTCCAGCCTTGTTCGCGCCCCTCCTAATGAAGGCGTCCAGGCGAGCCGGGGCGCGCCTTCGCGAGCTTGGATTCAATTTGAAAGCGGCGTCTGTCTGCTGCCCCCTCTTTGTGAAATGGGCAGAGGCTCGGGTCTAGCTGCGTGTGTAGCTCGGCTCTGCAGCAGCGCGCACGGTGCGTGAGCGAGCTGCCGAGAGGGTCTCCAGATCGCGGACGAAACGAGGCGAGACGGTGCTTGGCCGGAGAACGAGTGGACGCAGCTTGAAGAAGACGCGGAGCATGTGGGGAAAAGAAGTTTGGGTCAGAGCGGACGTTTGGGGGATGAACTCAAGCTGCGCTCTGGAGACCCGTTGGGCGAACTGACTTTCGCGGAGTCCTCATCGCAAGGTTGGTTAAGCGTGCAAGGCAGACACCGCTTCTTCATGCACCAAAGCGCCCTCACCTGCGCCTTCCTCCTCGTTTGCGCCGTTCTATTCGAAAAAACGATGGCTCACGCGTTGTCTTCCACCCGGTGGCTTAATCCGAGTTTCTCTACTGTGCATGCGCGCCAATAAGTTGCCACACAGACCTTTATTCATTTCTGCCGCTTCACATACCCCATGCCGGCCTGTTTCTAATGTAGGAAGAATTTTCTGCCAACTGGCGAAAAATATAAAGAAATCGCGCAATGGACAGAGCTATTCGCTTACTCCCAGTATATTGTGGGTGGTGTGAGCTGACTTTCGAACTAAATTCTTCTGGTAGCCTCTACAACTGTACCGTTGGGTCTAATTGTGGGAGTCCACCAGACGTTTATTACCTGATGTCTTATTTTCTGCTATTTTGTTTCTGTGCTGCCTTAAGTTGAAATGAAATGTCCGAGCACACGCTTGTTTCTTTTATGTTTATAAGAAGTGATTTAATAGTATCGTTAGCGCTGGTAACTTGCCCAGCATTCCAGTTTACGTGATGTTAAACTGAATCCGTAACGCTTGAAAACAAGCACCTTGCGAAATTAGTTTTCTCGAATGTAAAACACTAAAGAAGCATCTTCGTTAAGAAACGTCTTCGTTAAGGTAAATATTTCGTTTAAAATAACCTGGTGTGCGCAGGGACACCAGGTTATCCCGTGGTCCATTTAGGACCAAGCCTCCAAATGGACCACGGGATAACCTGGTGTCCCGCGCACACCGGAGTGGAAGGCAACGATCGGGCGGATCGTCTGGCTCGAGGTATAACAGGCCGAGCCGCGATACATACCGCTCGAACGGACGCCTCTCCGACACCCGGCAGCACACCGAGAGACATACTTGAGGCACAACGACTAGGAAGACGAACCAAAGCTCCACCTCACCCCAAGCTAAACAGGCGACAGGCGAGGGACTGGCGCCGAATACAGACAAACACCTACCCACATTTACATAGACTGCACAAAATATTTCCTAACAAATACAGCGACAGATGTCCATGGTGCGACTCCACCACGACACTAGAACACATCACTTATCAATGCACGCAGCGTCCGGCAGACGCCGTCTCGCCGCTACTTGACGATACACTTAGCAATTGGTCGTGGGAGGCGCGACTCTCCGAACTGGACTTGGGAAGCCAATTGGCGACCCTCGACCAGGCCCGGCGCGCCGCAATAGCCAGTGGGGCCCTGGAAGAGGGGCTCCACCCACAGTGACCAAGCACTGGTCTTAATTTAAATAAAGTTGTTTCTCTCTCTCTTCGTTTAAAATGTTCTGCAGCGCGGGAAGTAAAGAAGAATAATTGTGGAGTTTTACGGGCCAAAACCACGATCTGATTGAGGCACGCCGTAGTGTGGGACTCCGGAAAATTTCGACCTCCTGAGGTTCTTTAACGTGCACATAAATCTAAGTACACGGGTGTTGTCGCATTTCGCCCACATCGAAATGTGGCCGCCGTGGCCGGAATTCGATCCCGCGACCTCGTGCTTAGCAGCCCAACACCATAGCCACTAAGCAACCATGACGGGTAGCGCAGGAAGTATGTATAAGCTAAGTTATTTCTTCAAGGATACATGAAAAGATGAATGCTACATGAAAAAATATATATATTTTTCTTCTTCTGGATGATAACATTGGAAAGTGCGCAGCGGGCATCACAAATGCCTTATAATTATATGCTTGACTTGATACGATAGATGCTTCGCTTGTAAAACTTATGTCGAGCGTTTCCAGGCGCCGGCGTTACCTTTAGTAATACGGGCACGCCCACACACGGAGACGCTAGCCCGCCTTCCCAAGCCATCTTCTTTACTTGATTTGCATCCACTTCACATCGGACCCTTTCTTGACCACGCTCTGAAAATAACACCGAACTGATCATCTTTTCCCCTTTATGCGTGCGGTATAGAGCAGCGTTGTTGAATTAGCTCTCCGAAAAGCACATTATTTGGAGGAAAACGGTCTTGTTTTCTGCGTTGTTTTCATTTAGTCCGTATGAGTGCATTCCGCCCGTTCGTATATAAGCTGAAGCTCCAGTGAAGCAATAGCTGTATAGATCATAAAGGGCACAGACAACACATTTCGTTCCCCTTCTTACTGCTCTTGCAGCATTCATTTCATTTCATTAAAAAAATTTTCCCCGGAAACAGTGTTTCATCAGGTGAGGGCTTGTTAGCTGAAACCTAAACGGAGAACACATCAGAGGTCGCTCGTGGCAGAAAAGATTCTACACTCAATAATGTAGAACAGGCAGGCCTTATTATGTAAAAACTAACATCTTGCATTCTTTTTGAATATTTAGATATTTATTGTTGATTACGGCCTGGAATTGTAAGCCTAGCCTTATTTGCGAATGCTCGCTCTCCGTATATTAGTTTCGGACTCCTTAACTCACTCTCGCTTATAATTTCGCAAACATTTAATGTTTGATTTTAAAACACTGCTCGCACGAGCTTTCCCGATGGCGAACGGTAAAGATCAAATAATAACTGAAGTTCTGCGGCACATTTCGTTTCTCATTTTGCGCCGCAATGTACCCGCCCTGTCGAACCGTGCGCAGCCCTTTCGTAGTTTCTTCGCTCTCGAGTCACTTATGAGCGCCGTGTATTCTAACGCGCTCGCCTAACTTATGTCTGACCAAGTGTGTTCGACGAGGGGGCCAAGAAAAAAAAAGCAGGTGTTCATGATTAGTTTGAGTCTCCTAAGCCAAAGTGGACGCGGTTTCGTCTGTGCTTTTACTTTTATTTCTCTCTCTCTCTCTCTCTCTCTCTCTCGTTTGTTTCTCGCGCTGTTCTCGTTCTCGCGGCGAGGCTTCCAACGTTCGTATTTTCTTTTCTCCCACTTCCTCTAAACCGACCGACTTAATGGACTGAGGAGTGAGCTTAATTCCGGCATTTTTATTCCCCGCTTTTCACGCTTCTCGCAGTTTTGTCTCGCGTATTCATCAAGGTGGGGGGGGGGGGGGGGGGGGTGCATTTTTCTGATCTTCTCGTGAACACGTTGTCGCCCAACCCAACGGTCTTTCAGTGCATCTGATGAGTTTCGGCGCCGCAGGCTTTGCACCCAGTGGATGACTTGGCTCAGCTAGCTATTATCGAACAGCTGCTTTCTATTCGCTCCTTTTGTCATTTAGAAAGCGGGCGGTATTCATTATCTCCATCCCGACGTTATCCTGGCTCGTTTAATTTATCTCGTGACCTTTTCTTACACAGCTTTCTATGCTTCGCTCCTGGACGTGGACTTGTTCGCGTTTCCTTTTTCGCTGATCTCCTGCCTTTTCTTACACTTTGTCATTGTGACTTCAGGACTTTTTTTTTCTCTCGTGAACAGCATACGAGGCGTCTTATTACTCAAATGAGGCTGGGAATTTTGCCGAATTCGCACAGTAGAGTCAGGCTTCTTCTGTGATTCGCATAAGGAAGGCTGTAATCTCTCCTTTCAATCTCTCTAAATACCAAACTGTTGGAGTTAAGTTTTATTTTTATATCCACCACTTTTTCTCGTCAAAGATGGTGGACACCCTTCTACGCAACTCTGCATTTTCAATCATCCTTTCCTTTTGTTTCTGCCATTGAGATAAGTAGCCGCTTTCCTTTCAATAACGTGGTTCAGTAACCACCCAGGTAAATTTGCTGAATAAAGGGCTGTTTGTCAAACAGCTGCTCATCGCACAAATCGCCGGTGAGCGTAACTGAAGCGCAATTACGATTTAGTCGAAGGGCGGCGCTGCGTTTCATTTAGATTGAAAAGCGTTTGCGACTGGGGACCTTAGCCAGAGGCACCTCAGTCATAACTCCCTCAGCCAAAGAGCCCGAAGGGGAATGCCCGCTGTTGTGTGAAATGCAGCAAGCTTCGCACACCGGGTTGCGTTATATTCGTTCAGAGGATGTGGGTACCCGGTGCTCGGTGACGTTTTAACAGAATGCCGTGTATGCATGCAGGTAGTGCAGTGTACTTTTAATGGGTAAATTATATAGGGGGACTTGACCCACTTTGGATGTATGAAGTATCTAACAAAAAACTTGGACCGAAATTGTTCTTTTCGAAAATGGTTCTATTCGAAGCGGCCGTGCAGTCTAGTAGTCATCATTCTATTCGGCCATCGAATCGAATTGTTACTAATAGAAAATTCGAATATTTTTCGAGTAGTTAACATTATCCACTGTACATGATCAGATATGAATTAAAGAAAATGATATAACTTTCATCCCATCTACTGTGAACACAACGTACTAGTGCGCACTGCGCCGCTCAGACAGCCAGACATTTCGGTTAAACACGATCACTCGTAATAAAGTGTTGTTTAGACATGGCATTCGGCAGTGGGCAGTGTTTGACGCTATTTATAGAGGCGGCACATGTGCCCTCTCATCGGAATAAATTTGAATACGGTTCACTTGCAACACAATTGTTACAGGCCGTGGCGGCCGCATTTCGATTGGGCCGCCGCGTGTCCCGTGCATTGGGGGCACGTTAAAGACCTCCTTGTGGTTCAGATTAATCAAGAGACCCCCGCTATGGCGTGCCTCATAATCAAATCGTGGTTTTGGCACGTGAAACCCCAGAATTAATTCGTGCACTTGCTACAACAGTGACACCAGCTGCCGCGACGATTCGAACTATATAAGAAGTCCTTTTTCTCTCTCTCTCTCTCTCTCTTTCGCTCAGTAATTTGCCGAAGACGGCACGCATTTCGGTTTTGGTCGTGAAGAAATACACAGATCATAATTGACCAACGAGGCTGCCTTTCTAATTTTTATTTATTAATGAATTACCGTCTATGGTAATAATGGGGCTTTACGTGCCAAAACCACGATCTGATTATGAGGCACGCCGTAGTGGGGGACTCCGGAATAATTTCGACCACCTGGGGTTCTTTAACGTGCACCTAAACCTAAGTACACGGGTGTTTTCGCATTTCGCCCCCATCGAAATGCGGCCGCCATGGCCGGGATTCGATCCCGCGACCTCGCGCTCAGTAGCCCAACACCATAGCCACTGAGCAACCACGGCGGGTTTAACCGTGTATGTTTCGACAAGCCCTGAGTTCGCGAACAAACTACTTAATTGTTTTTAACGCTCTATTCGTGCTTTCAATAAATCTGGCTTCATGATGTGCAGTGCCATGACAGAAACATTTTGACGTTATGAATACCAGGATGGAAAAATTGTTTGTAATAATAGTGAGAAGGCTGTACATTATTTGCAAACTACTCGAAAACCATTCGATACGCGATTCGAATCGCTTCTGGCGTTATTCGATTTGTGTTCGACTGGGCCTCAAAAAGTGCTATTTGTAACACCCCCGGAAGACAAAAATTAGAGGACGCTTAAGCGTCGCCTTTAAGAGTGGAACGCGAGAGCGTTATCGGGCTCCGTTCGCATCACATTTTTCAGTTATGAGTAGGCTTCATTGCAACAGACAACGTGCGAAAGCCAGCCTACAAAGACCAAGCTTACACTGATCTCCTTAAAGTCGGCTTCACATTTAAGGACAAATGCATTGCTGGGAAGACATTTTACAGCAGCCATTTAAGCCGTCTTATATCAAGATATGAAGGCCCTAGGACCTTTTTTTATTATTTTATTTATTGTTTGCTGTTCCCCGAGGCGCGCGCGTGTGCAAAATTTAGAAAGGGTCTGTTTTCAACATTCCCCTCAATGTTGCCTAGAACCAAAGTACAGCCAAACACTATCAGAATTGGAGGACGCTTAAGCTTCGCGTTTAAGAGGGGAACGCGATAGTATTCAAAGATCCCTGGTTGCTTATCAGGCTTTTTTCTCGTATATTCAAATTACAATCGGACGCTATCACGCCTGCAGGTTGTGGTTAAGTCGTACTTTACGATTTTTCTGACGGATTTTACTTTGAAAAATTCAATTTTTGTTCACTAACGCCTTGTGCCACGCCGAGGGTCTGTGTGGTCTGGGTGGTTTTGGATGATGTGGTTCGGCATGATTATTTCCGCCAGACGGCGATGCGTACCGCCGACGCCGGATTTTCTGCGACACGGGGCCCTTAACGCTCTCGCGTTAACAGAGGAGACGTCCTCACGGCGTCGGCCTGATTATGTGAACGGGCCCATGTAAGATCATGACGGAGCTCGTTGCTTTCCTTCATAAATTTGCGCGTAAGGATTCGTGCCCTTCTGGGTATACGGGACACGGGTGCACTCTAAAGCATCACTAAACCGAATGATGGACCCGCCGTGGTTGCTTAATGGCTATGGTATTTGGCTGCTGAGCACGAGGTCGCGGGATCGAATCCCGGCCACGGCGGCCGCATTTCGATAGGGGCGAAATGTGAATACACCCGTGTACTTAGATTTAGGTGCACGTTAAAGAACCCCAGGTGGTCCAAATTTCCGGAGTCCCCCACTACGGCGTGCCTCATAATCAGATCGTGGTTTTGGCACGTAAAACCCCATAATTTAATTTTTTTTAAACGAATGAACCAGCTGTACAACGTAGCCGCTGCCGCTTGCAGGAAATAAACTAAGAGAGCGGTTCTGAAAGTTGGGCAAGTTGGTAACTATTATCTTCTCTTGAAACTGAGCGCACACAC